>NC_138769.1:305502229-305845956 GCF_965119305.1 Pelophylax lessonae | reverse complement strand
CATTGCTTATTTCTTTGTTATGTCGTATATTCAAATAAAAATCTATTTGCAAAAAAAAAAAAACAGGTGAGGAGTACAAAGACAAGTGTGTCTTGCCTACAGTCAAGCATGGTGGTGGGAGTGTTATCTGCCGACACTTGGGATCTACAGTTCATTGAGGGAACCATGAATGCCAGCATGTACTGTGACATACTGAAGCAGAGCCTGATCTCCACCCTTCGGAGCCTGGGCCGCTCGGTTCCATTATGATAACGACCCCAAACACACCTTTAAGATGACCACTGCCTTGCTAAAGAAGCTGAGGGTAAAGGTGATGGATTGGCCAAGCACCTAAATCCTATTGAGCATCTGTGGGGCATCCTCAAACGGAAGGTGGAGGAGTGCAAGGTCTCTAACATCCACCAGCTCCATGATATCGTCATGGAGGATTTGAAGAGGACTCCAGTGGCAACCTGTGACGCTCTCGTCAACTCCATGCCCAAAAGGGTTAAGGCAATGCAGGAAAAAAATTATGGCCACACATAATATTGACACTTTGGGCCTAATTTGGTCATTTGCACTTAGGAGTGTACTCACTTTTGTTGCAAGCAGTTTAGACAATAATGGCTGTGTTTTGAGTAAATTTGAGGGGACAGCAAATTTACACTGTTATACAAGCTATACACCCAGTACTTTACATTGTAGCAAAGTGTCATTTCTTCAGTGTTGTTACATGAAAAGATATAATAAAATATTTACAAAAATGTGAGGGGGGTACTCACTTTTGTGAGATACTGTATGTTATCACCTAATTTTTTATTTTAGTCAGGGCCATCTTACCTCATGGGCATGCTGGGCAGTTGCCCAGGGGCCCCACCTGCCCTACGACCCAGCCCCAACCCCAGCCAAGCATTAGCACACATCCCACGTGCCGTGAAATATCTCAGCTGTCTGTGTCAGCTGAGCTGTCAGAACAGAGCCGATGCTTCCCATATAGTTTGAGCTCCGTCCTGACCATCACAGGAGGAGTGATATCAAATGCACTCCACCTGTGAGGAGACAGAGAGATACAGGAAGCTTGCTTCCTCCATGCTTCCTCCAGCGCGGCGCCACTCCTCACACTCGCTCTGTTGATGCCCTGTGTCTCGAGCCAGCTGTACCAGCCAGCAGTAACCACCAGCAGTACCCGCCAGCAGTATCCACCAGTGGTAACCACCAGCAGTTACCAGCCAGCAGTAACCGCCAGCAGTACCCACCAGCAGTAAGTTACATGTACTAGGGGTGCAACTAGCATCCAGCACATAATTGTAAATATCCCAGCATGTGCACTGTTTCTGACTCCTACCACCATGACCACTTCAAATCACTGAAGTGGTTATAGTGTTCCTTTAATATCGATCAGAAGAAGTAAACCTCTGTATACTGATTGCATTTCATTTGATCATCCTCTAGTTGTGTTAAATTGGTGGAGGGAAGGGGCGTGGAGTACCACCTCCCTGAAATTCGTTTTTGCAGGTTGGGATGTCTGTTTAGTCCCAACTCCCATGTGCATCCCGCCACCGAAGTTAGCAGATGGCAAGCCCATAACGGTCCTGAGCTGCTGTCAGGTCACTTGGGCCGTGGAGGGGGAGCCCACAACTGCAGGAATGCCTGTCCCCCTCCACGGAAACAGGCACACACAGGACATTCGCGTCTGACTCCCAATGTGTTCACCGGACCCAGCCACCGAACTCGGAAGCTGTCATTAGCCTGGCACTGCTGTCAGGCTAATCGGGCCATGAAGAGGTGCCCACAGTAGCAGGAGTGCCTGCCTGCTTCCAAGGTCCGCCAGGAGACAGGCATGCACCAGGACTTGGAAGCTGTCATTAGCCTGGCACTGCTGTCAGGCTAATCGGGCCATGAAGAGGTGCCCACAGCAGCAGGAGTGCCTGCCTGCTTCCAAGGTCCGCCAGGAGACAGGTGGTTATGAGGAGTTGGTGTATGCACCTGTCTGGGGAAGCTGTGAGTTTGGCTGGAGGATGCAGAGAAAAACAGGACTTAATAAGGACTGTTAAAACTTGGGGCGAAGATTCATCTACAAACCAACTTACCAGAGACCCCAGAAGCATAGTTAGAGTCCCGTGTCTTGAGACCTCCGGAGGTGAGAGGCTGGAGTGTCTTTCCAGGAGTCTGATATCCTCAGTATATGCTTTTGCTGGCCCGTCTGGGTCCTTTTTGGAGGTGAGAGGCCAATCTAGCAGGTGGAGGGATTTCACAGATTGGTGTGCACTTTTCACCAGATTGCATTTCTGATTTGGACACTTAGACACTAATGCACATTTATTGGATTTTGAGCACAATCACAGCTTGTATGGACTTCAGATATTGATTATATTAACATCATTTATGTTTATTGGTGCACGTCTGGCGCAGCACATTTTTTGTATTTATTTTGATTTATTGTGGGATGTGAACACGATTGGTGTATGCTGCCGGCTATATATATTTTATGCACAGTGATATTCAAGCACTTTTTCAGTACATTATTCACGCACAGTGTTTTTACCTATTTTGAGTGTTATATCACATATTTGGTTTTGCGCTGATAGTTTTTTGTTATATCCGCCAGGAGACAGGCATGCACCAGGACAGCCGCAGCGCAAGCCGCAAGGGCAGGGGGCACTGCTGTAGAAGCCTAGTGGACATGGCAGAAAGGAAAGAAAGACAGAAAGAGTATGTACTAACTTTTTTTTTATGTTCAGAAATTAGTATTGTCTTTGTATGTTGAGAAAGCCAAAACATCTGCATGTCAGTTTAATTTTGTATACAATTGATGCCCAAATTAATAAAGGTATCAGTGCATTTTTCTTCTTGTGGGTGATTGTGTAGGCAGGGCTCCAGTGCACTGCATTGCCCAGGGGCCTATAATGCTCTTAAGATGGCACTACTTTTAGTCATATAAAAAGTAATTTTAATGTAATATTATTTGTTTAAAAGCAAGAGTACAGCATTTCATTATAATACATCCATATTCTGTTATCTATACTGTTTATATCAAGATAAATGGGCCCTTGGATGCAGCCTTCTGTCCCGAATGGGAAATTGTGCTAAATAAAAATTAATATAGCTCATTATTTGGAGAGAGGATAGAAAATCCAGAGACTGTGACATTTAGCAACTTTCTGCATGGCTGAATCAGGCTTGTCACAGGGCAAAATAAAAAAAAAGAAAGAGAAATCAATATTTCAATATGGGCCATTCAGAAATTGTTGTTTGGGTGAACAAGAGTAACAGGCAAGATACACACATTTGTATGAAGAAAGTCAATATTCAACCTTGAGCGTTAACAACTATTGATATCTGCACAAAGCATGAAACACACCATGTTTGACAAACGGCTCTTCTCATGACTTTAAAACAGTACGAAATGTCACTGTGCTCAGGGAGAAAAATGTAAAAATTGTTCACCTGTCTTCACTACAGAACACTATGAGTTAAAGCTGTTAACATGAGCTTATTTTCTGTTATTACCCAGAGAACATTAAAGCTTTGTGTATGAAGGTGATGTGATGATTTTACAGTTAGCAAAGAAGTAAAAAAATAAAAATAAATAAAATACAGTCTAGTTAAATAAAAATCAAGTATGGTTCAAAATATTATTTTATGTTGGTTGCAGCCCATTTTTTTTTTTTTTTACCTTGGTTAATGGAATTCACATTCACAAGATATTGAGAAGGAGAAAAAAAGAGATTAGATTATGCACTGCTATAGGATTAGGGCATTGTATAAATATGTGATAAAGAAAATCAAATTCAATTTTTAATTTCAAAGGAGGGTTAAATAAGCTATTGTATCCCTGCATTTTTTTTGGTTTGTTGCTTCTTTTTCACTGATTATGTTCACAATTCTATTTAAGAATTGGAAATACCATTTTAGTGTCAATTTTATTGCTGAGCTTTTGTTAAAGAGGAGAAATACAATGTACATTATACACCTACCACAGTTAACATAGCAGGATACATACAGTATGTTCAAGGCAGAATTAGAAGTCTTTCTATAGCAGCACATCAGCACACTATGTCTTTGGAAACCATTTTTACAATGTTGGCACACGAGCTCTTAAAAGGACCCTGTTGTCATTAAGAAGCAAAAATTAAAACCAGTATACCTATAAAAGAAGAGAATACTTATCTGTCCACTTGGCCAGAACGCCTCTCTGCTCAAGAGAAATCCTCTGCTAAGGTCCATTAAGAAACTTACACTTTCAGGAGTGTCAGCCGGCACCTAATGGTATCTTCTGCCAACCTCCACGTTGTTATGAAAACAGTACTGACATGCAAAAAGTGAGAAGAACAGGTGAGTACTGCAAGGGACCAAGAAGATCAACACTCCTGTATGTGACAGTTTCCAAGAGGACTTGAATTATAACTCCGCTTTTAACAAAAGGCCTCGCGCTTATGGATCAAATTATATATATAAACTAGAATGTGTTGCCTTCTAAGCTGCTGCTAACAAAGGTGACTGTGCCTTTAAATATAAAAAAATCAAATAGTGTCAGCGCTGCTGTAACCAATCCATACAAATGTGCTATAAACTGTAATAAAGTGCTACTGTGCAAATAAAGTGCAATAAAGTGACTCAATGCAGTATTAACTGTAAACAATAATGCAATAAAATACAAAGACACAAATTAATATAGTCCATAAAGTGCTCTTGCTGCTCAAAAAAAAGTCTTTAAGGTGCTCCAAAACGTGCTTTGGGTGTGCTCCCATGAGGTGCCCCCACTCACCGGAAAGACTTGTAAATAAAGCCTGTGTGGTAATAAGCTGCTCCTAGCCACGTCTGGAAATGCAGGGATAAGTGCGCTATGGCGTCCTGGTAAAGGCTGGTTTATTCTCCGTGCCCCAAATATAAAAGAGGATACTCCATGGTGATAGTACGTATAACCAGTTTATTGAAAAAATAATATCCACTTACATACATAAAAACTTGTCCTCATAAATGTGTGGCTCGGTGGTATTCCGGCATGCGTTCCACCGACCGGAAGTGATGTTGTACGCTTGGTAACACTAGACACGTTTCGCCCTCCCACAGGGTGTTATCAATAGCTGATACCCATAGCGTACAATGATGTTTCTATATGCGTAACTCCTCCTACTACACCCAGTGCAGTACACCCAAAGCGACTTCCACTGGAAATGTTCCTGGCGGATCGCAATTAATGCTATTACTATTGGGGCAATCTGTCGTATAAATACAAATGTAATTACAACGGATGAGTTATTCTAGATATTATCCTGCTATTGGTATAATTATCTTATTGTGCTACTTAGGTAGAAAATGGGCTTACAGATGCATACTTTGTCTCTATCTTGTTATCATAGTGTCCCCTAGTGGAGGCTTGATGAATGTATCTTATGTTAAAATGTAAAATCATATTCCTATGGTGCCCATATTAAGATACTAATATTTATATTTGTTTGGGACTTCATCTTCTATGTCATTACTCATTTATGCATATACTAGACATTAATCCCGTTAACGGGCGCTAGAACGTATGTATGTATATATATATATATATATATATATATATATATATACACACATACATACACATATATACATATATATATATATATATTTTTTTTATGTATGTGTATATATATATATATATATATACAGGCCTCGACAAAACCCGGGCGCCAGGTCGCATTTGCGACTCGAATTAGCGACCTGGCGCCTGGGGTGCCCTGCAGAAGGTGTCCTGTCATTTTTGCACGGACTTCCGCGCACGGAGTGCACGGACTTCCGGGCCGTCTGAAAATTGAGGCCCCGGCTTTTCGGCCTACTTGAGATGAGAGGCTTCCAATGGGGAACTGGCGCCCTCTTGTGGTGGCCGGGAGTAATGACTGTTCTAATTACTGTTTCCACTGCCTGATTGTTCACAATGCATTACCATCTCCCTGTCCAGTTAGTTACCTTTGACAGGGAGTGTGGTTATTATTATTAATTTAATTTATTTTTTAAATGTAAAAACTAAATAATATTTTTTTCTTTTTAATTATTAAAAAAAATAAAAAATATATTTTTTTCCAATTATTAATTTTAAAAAATAATAATAATATATATATAATCTTTTTTTTTTTTTTTCCTCATCGCCATGCCACAGCCGAAGGCCCCTTTTACACGGGCTGTCTGATCAGGTCCGCCTGTCAGTTTTTCAGGCAGACCTGATCGGACCCTTCATTCTCCTCTATGGAGCAGTAATCTGCCGCCATCTGATCCTGTCCTCCAAAAGCAGACGGATGGTGGTTCTATTTTCTATCCATCCCATGGATCGGATCAGATGGCATCGGATAGAAAGAGACAGACGGTCTGTTTTCATCCAATTGCGCTAGAGGAGAGTGGGGTTCTAGTCGTATTTATGTGTAAATTTAGTATCCGTTTTATTAAATAAAGCTTGGTTGTTAGTTTAAAAAAAAAAAAAAAACTGGCTCCTAACTTTTTTAGCTGGCTCCTAGATTTCAGGAAAATTTGTCAAGCCCTGTATATATATATATATATATATATATATATATATATATATACATATACACACACACACACACACACACCAAATTTTCAACTGCCGCCTCCCTCCAGGGGGGATAATCGGATTGGTCGGGGGGCGGGCCTGTCCGGTCCCTCCATAAATATTCATGAGGTCGGCATGTATCGTAGCAGAGTGCAGCGCTGGGAGTGCGGTGTGTGATCGGTGAGATCCCGGGGCTGTCAGTGTGGATTTACCGCAGGTGTGTGGGAAGTTTGGTGGACTCCGGTGACTTGCTGGAACTTATGGCGGGGAGGTGATTGGAGGAGCCGGGACAGATCGGAGAGACTGCTCGCTATGATGTACCTTCTGCTGCTGTTGTTGTTGCTTCTTTCGCTGTGTGCATGCTGGCTCCCCCCGCGGCTCCGGAGAAAGAGGCCTGTCGGATGATGCCTCTGTCATGTCGGATAATGCCTTCGAGGCATCATCCGACAGGCCTCTTCCTCCGGAGCCGCGCTCTTCTGAGGAGGAAGTGAAGTGGGCGGGGATCCGCTCCTGTC
Organism: Pelophylax lessonae; assembly: GCF_965119305.1. Taxonomy (NCBI): domain Eukaryota; kingdom Metazoa; phylum Chordata; class Amphibia; order Anura; family Ranidae; genus Pelophylax; species Pelophylax lessonae. Next base: position 305,838,909 of record NC_138769.1, on the reverse strand, counting down.
TAACACGCCCACACAATATAAAATCCTTCATACATAAAAATGTTGCATCACATATTAAAATACAGACAGTAAATTATACATATCCTAAAAATTACTAAAACCTTAAATATATTTTAATAGTTGTTAATGAAACAATTAATATCTAAATACATGTTTAAACCAATGGGTGCCATACTACGAAGCTGGTGAATCCACTTCGTTTCATTCTGTGAGACAGCTTTTTTCATGTTGGTACCCCTCCAATGCTTTTCTATCTTATCAATACCACAGAATTTGAGTTTCCTTGGGTCTTTGTTGTGATGTATTCTAAAATGGTTTGATAAACTATGTTTGCGAAAACCATTTTTTATGTTGTTAACATGTTCTCTTAATCTTGTGCACAATTCTCTACCTACATATTGCAGTCCACATTCGCATTCCAATAAATATGTTACATGGGTACTACTACAAGTTATAAATTTGTCAATTTTGTATTCTCTGTTGGTGGAATTGGACTGGAAATGTGTGGTTTTCCGTGATTTATTATTAATTAACCAGTTGCCGACCGCCGCAAGTACATATACTGCGGCGGTCAGCCCCGGCCAGGTAAAGTGACGTACCGGTACATCACTAGCCTGTGAGCCAATAGGGGGCGAGCGCGCGCCCGCTCGTTCACGTACACCTCCGCGCGAGTGACCGGCGGACCCGATGTCCACCGGTCACTCGCGATCATCCACTGTGAAGGGAGAAAGGCAGGCGGCTAATGTAAACAAAGCCGCCTGTCATTCTTCCCTGTGTAACAGCAGAGATCATACGGTCCTGCTATGTAGGACCGTAGATCTCTGCTGTTACATGTAAAGCCACATCCCTGCACAGTTAGAAACACGCCCCTAGGGACACACTTACCCCTCCTTCTCCAATAAAGTTAACCCCTTCCCTGCCAGTGTCATTTTTACAGTAACAGTGCATATGTATAGCACTGATTACTGTAGTAATGTCACTGGTACCCCCAAAAGTGTCAAAAATGTCAGTCAAGGGTCCGATCTATCTGCCACAATGTCGCAGTCCCGCAAAAAAAATCGCAGATTGCCGCCATTACTCGTTAAAAAAAAATCAACAAAAATGACAAAAATCTTTCCCTTAGTAAACGCAAGAACTTTTGCGCAAACCAATCAAAATACGCTTATTGTGATTTTTTTTTTTTTTGTAGCAGAAAACAAATTGGCCAAAAATGTTAAAACATTTTGATTTTTACATTTTTTTGGGGGGAATTTCATATAAAAAAATGTGAAAAATGTTGTTATTTTTGCAAAATTGTCACTCTTTTTTTGTTTATAGCGCATGATCAAAAAATCGCACAAGTGATCAAATACCACCAAAAGAAAGCTGTTTGTGGGGAAAAAAAGGACGTCAAATTTGTTTTGGTACAGCGTCGCACGACCGCGCAGTTGTCCGTTAAAGTCACGCAGTGCCGAATCGCAAAATAGGGCCTGGTCAGGAAGGGGGTAAAATCTTCCGGGGCTTAAGTGGTTAAGCAAGTGCGGCAGGTGACACACCTTCCGCACCTGAAAAATCCTTTTTGGTCCAAAAAAGTAACAGTTTTTTTTAGGGGGATCTGGAGTGCTTTTAACTAGCTTATCTTTAAGTATTGGTGGATGCCTATAAATAAATCAGGGTTTATTTGGGAGTATCCTCTTGTATATAGGATCCCTCAATAAAATGGGCAAATGGGTTTTGATGATTTTTTTCTAGTTGACGATATTCCTGGTTGAATTCTGTACAGAAAGCCACTGAATTCGTTTGGTGTTTTGGGTTTCGTTAATAATTCCTTTCCATCTATATTTCTAACTTTTTGTTGAATTAAATTCAGTTGTTAGGGGTTATATCCTTTGTCCACAAATCTGTCTATTAATATTTTGGACTGTATGTTATAGTCCCTTTCTGAGTGGCAATTCCTTTTCACTCTTAATAATTGGCCCTTGGGGACCACTGACAACCATTGTGGATGATGTCCACTGTTGATAGGGATATAGCTGTTCCTATCAGTGGACTTAAAGTAAGTTTTAGAGGCCATCCCTTCATTTTGTTTGTATATAGTTAGGTCTAGGTAGTTGATTTCAATATTACTCCAATTTGCCGTGAAAGAGATGTTGTATATGTTATTAATCATATAGGTAATAAAATCCTTTAAAGCGCTTTCTGGACCTTCCCAAATAATTAATTCACTTATTCATAAAAATATTGGCCACCGTAGGGGCATATTTGGCCCCCATGGCTATCCCTTTCTTTTGTCTATAAAAGTTGTGATTGTGCCAAAAATAATTGCTTCCCATAGCTGTTTCTAAAATGTTTCTAAAATGTCTAACGTGAAATTCATCTGTGGTAGTGGTAACTTGTTATCATTCTTTAAAGCCCATTCTACCGCTGCTAGGACATCCTTCTGTTTGATATTAGTGTACAGGGAGTCTACATCAACACTGGCAAATATAGTGTCATTAGTGGTGTTCAATCCTTCAATGAAGTTGAGTACATCCTTACTATCTTAAATGATCTAAGTATTCCCCAGATCTAGAGTACAGAGAATCAACTCCGCTAGTGATGGGTCTCCCTGGTGGATTAGTGTGGTTTTTGTGTATTTTGGGTACTTGGTAGATAATTGGCATTTTTGGGGCACCCGGGATCAAATATCTTCTCTTTTAATTTCTCATAAGTACTTTGATCATAGACCAGACAATTGAGTTCTGTCATATAGTCTTCTTTATTCATAATAACAATGCCCCCCACCCCCTTTGTTTGCTGGCCTAATTACGACATTCTTCTTATCTTCTAGTGTCCTTATTTCTTCTTTAATCTGTTTACTTCCTCTCACTGAATGTATATAGATTTGTTCTATGTCCTGTTCCACCATTACTTTGAATACATCTAGGCATTGATTGTTATTTACTTTAGGATTAAACGTGGACTTATTTATTTTTATTTTTTTATAACTCCACTTTTGTTAAGAAAAAAAAACATTCTCCTCTGGGTGATCAATGTACTTTAGAAGGATTTTTAACAAACTCCCTGTGTGTTTGTATCCATGTGAGAAAGTGAGTCTAATGGGAGTGGTTTAATAATTAGCTGTGCACCCGCAGGGCACTAATGTGGAAAGCTGCTGGGCCTGCATCCCTTCAGCCATGAGTTCCTATTGAAAGTATCTCACCAAAAAAATACATTTTTGCTGCAGGGGATCCCTGACTTGTATCCTAGGCAGATTTCTGGGAAAATTGGTAAGCCAATCACACAATCAGGAAATTAGGTTTCTGGGTTTCAGGTTGCCATACTTATATTGCATTATCAAAAAATTACAGCACTGCAGATTGAAAAGGAAAGGTAACTTTTAATATTATTGAACTACAATATGATTTATGTTACAATTGTATATGCTATATTATTTTTTTCTTTATTTGCTATTTTTTTTTTTACCCACGAAAGTGGAGTTACTTCTTTAAAGGATAAGTTCACCTATGTAAAAAATAAATAATAAATGCACAACTTTGTGCAGGTAAAACATTTTTTAATTTTTTTTTACTAGGAGCCTGGAAAGCATTGCATCAGTGATCAGCAGATTGCGGGTGCCATGCAGAACTCCTGCAGACTGTCTATGTAAGCTGTCTGCTTGTACTTCATACGAGTAGGCAGTTACATACTGAGAGAAAGAGACAATAAACTTCCTAGAGCACTAGACAGTGCTCTAGCTGCAAAAGCTGTACGTAGTTGTAGTTCTCCCATTTACATACCCCTGTGAATGAATGTATTTTTTTAAATTGTGGCAGCGAGTTTGGGGAGAAGATCCCCAGCTTGCTGTCACCAGAGGCAACAGATCGGGGAGCAGTTGCAGGAGTGGAAACATTTCGCTTTCCACACTTAAAACGGGTGAAACATGTTCCAAAAGGGGAACTTCTCCTTTAAGTCAGGGGTGGGGAATCTTTTTTTCTGCCAAGGGCCGTTTGGATATTTATAACATCATTCGGGGGCCGCACAAAATTATCAACTTCAAAATTAGCCTGTTATATTTGGTCAAACATTTAATTAACTCACCCCTGTGATGGCTGGAACTGCTTCTCTTTGGTGAGGTGTGTGATGTTAGCTGGTATTGATGATGTTGCTACTCGCAACTAGTTTTCGAGGTTTGTGTCGGTCAGTCTTGAGCGCTGTTGACTCTTTGCTGGCTGGCTGGTACTGCTGTGGGTACTGCTGGTGGGTATTGCTGGCTGATACTGCTAGTGGTTACTGCTGGCTGGTACTGCTGGCTGCAAATGGTGGGAAATGCTGGCTGGTACTGCTGGCTGATACTGTTGGGTACAGCTGGCTGGTACTGCTGGTGGGAAATGCTGGCAGGCACTGCAGGCTGGTACTGCTGGTGGATACTGCTGGCTGGTACTGCTGGTGGATACAGCTGGCTGGAATTTCTGGTGGGTACAGCTGGCTGGTACTGCTGGTGGGAAATGCTGGCTGGTACTGCTGTGGATACTGCTGGCTGGTACTGCTGTGGGTAGTACTCACTGCTGGCTGGTACTGCTGTGACTACTGCTGGCGGGAAATGCTGGCTCGAGACAAAGGATGACATCAACGGAGTGAGAGTGTGAGGAGCTGCACTGGAGAAAGCATGCTGCAGAGCCAAAGCTTCTTCTCTTGGTCAGTCCTGACAGTCTAAATCACAGGCGGAGTGATATCAAATGCACTCTGCCCGTGAGGAAACTGAGTTTGATATCACTCCGCCTGTGACTCAGACTGTCAGTACGCAGCCAGAACTATACAGGTAGCATCAGCTCCATTGTGACAGCTCAGTTGACAGCCGGGATATCGCCCGGCACCTGCGGGTGTCAGGGAGCCGCAGGCCGCATGCGGGAGACTCATGCACCTTGCGAAGGACTTTGGATGTCTGGTGAAGGCGGAACACCTGACACTGCGCGCCTCCACGGTCCTCCTCCACATAATTAAATAGTGCTGCTGCCCGGTTGCCTGCAGTGCCATGGAGGGTCGGACCAATTGATTTCACGGGCCACACGTTTCCCACCCCTGCTTTTAGTAGATGATTTTAACTTGAATGGAGTGGCATTCAAAGTTAAGCTTCGCGCTCTCTATCTATTTCAGGTATAACTGTTCAACCTTACAAAGTTCCAGGTTGGGGGACAAACAATTGATTTCTGCAGTAAAACAGCATGGTGACAGTCAGTGAGGCAGGGAAGACCCAAGCTACTGTTTTTAGGAAATATATTAAAGTATATATTAAAGTACTGTGCGCTGAAGGAACACAAATATGTTACCATTGTTTAGAGCCAACGGTCGGCTTTCTTGTAATGACAACCGATGCGGATGAGCAGCCGCTCGGCTGTCACGATAAGGAGTGGGGGGATGTCCCCCTCCTCCCACCGCCTTTCGCCAATTGCCCGGGTCTCCCGTTTCACCGGGAGACCCAAGCGATCAGCCGGAACGTCTGCCGGCTGGCCGAAGACCCGAACAAAGCCGAATTCGGCTCTGATCGGGTCTCCAAATAAAAACCCAGAAGCAATGTCATGACAAACCTTCCGGGTACTGGAGCCTTAAAGGCGCCAGATTTTAAAAAAAAATGACAGCATTCAAAACAGCCAAACTTGGCGTTTAGAATGCTTTTAAATGCAGAGCAGGGGTTTGGGGTCTTTTAAACCCCAGATCCCTCCATAAAGAGCACCTGTCACTGCCTATTACTGTCACAAGGGATGTTTACATTCCTTGTAAAAGCAATAAAAATGATAAAAAAAAATTTTTAAAGGAATAGTTTAAAAATGTAAAAAATAAAATAATTAAGGAAAAAAAAATTTAAAGCCCCCCGACCTCCATGCTCTCATATGAAAACAGTGTTCAAACCACACGTGAGGTATCGCCGCTATCATTAGAGCGAGAGCAATAATTCTAGCACAAGACCTCCTCTGTAACTCTAAACAGATAACCGTTAACATTTTTTTATTATATTTTTAACTATACCATATTGGTATTTTTTTGATATACATATTTTTTGCAGATATGCATCATACATCTGCTCCTGATAAAGTGTAACACAGTCCACAGAAACGCGTCAAGCCTACTTTTGATGCAGTTTTATTATTATCATGTACCTACAGCAATACTACACTACTACTTGTGCAGCAATCTGGGATCTTGGAAAATGCATACCAGCTCATATCTATATTGTTTACTATCTTATACAAATATTTTTATTTTTACTGCTGTTATATGTCATGTGTACTACCATTGTAACATTAAACATGATATGATGTTATTATCTGGCAGTGTCACATGCCTCATTTAAAGTCTCAAACTCCTTCCTTTCTATATTACTGTGACAAGGGATGTTTACATTCCTTGTAAAAGCAATAAAAGTGATCACATTTTTTTTTTTTTAGAGGAATAGTTTAAAAACGTAAAAAAAAAAATAATTAAGGAAAAATAAAATTTTAAGCCCCCCTACCTCCGTGCTCTCTCGCAGAAGCGAATGCATACCCAAGTCGCGCCCACATATGAAAACAGTGTTCAAACCACACATGAGGTATCGTCGCTATCGTTAGAGCGAGAGCAATAATTCTAGCACAAGACCTCCTCTGTAACTCTAAACAGGTAACCGTGTCGCCTATGGAGATTTTTAGGTACCAAAGTTTGTCACCATTCCGTAACATCATCTTTCACATTATACAAAAAAATTGGGCTAACTTTACTGTTTTTTTTTTTAATTCATGAAAGTGTGTTTGAAAGATCGCTGTGCAAATACCGTGTGACATAAAATATTACAACGATCGACATTTTATTCTGTAGGGTCTCTGTTAAAAAATATATATATAATGTTTGGGGGTTCCTAAGTTATTTTCTAGCAAAAAATACTGATTTCATCTTGTAAGCAACATATGTCAGAAAAAGGCTTAGGCTCCAAGGGGTTAAATTGGAGCTAACCGTTCTTGACCTTTACAATTAACGACTTGCCGACTTGTATACAACAGCAGGAGCGATCCTGGGGGTGCGCATGTGCGCCCAATCGCTAGCGGGGAAGCCGATGCACAAGGCCGGTGGCCGCGATTGCCGCTGGACACCTGGATCGCTCCCCGTGAAGAGAGAACAGTGGTCGGCTGAGGTAACAGTCAAGCCTGAGGAAGCTCTTAGGGTGCTGATGTCAGACACTAAGTTGAGTGTTGTGCTTGCACAGGCTCCTTTCCTACTTTTCAGCTTAAAAGGAAGCACTTTCCTACCACTACTTCTGGTGACTTTAGGCACAATAACAATACCAGAGATCAGATAATGTCCAAATTGTCTGCCTACAGTGACTTGATCATCTTGGCTGCCTTGCCTACAGTGACTTGATCATCTCGGCTGCCTACCCGCATCATTACCAAGTGCTGGTGTGTGTATGCAAGGCCTTGCCTTACTTTTGGGCCTAGTCACTTACCAATAAGTGTAATGTCTTTCAAGAAACGCACAACAGGACAACTCCGCTGCAATGGGAGACCTGGCCCTCTATTCTCCCATTGTTTCTGGAGATGATTCACTGGTATTCCCAGAAAAAAATGATTCTTGGAACTGGGGACCCCTGTTTCTTTATGGTCGCCCTCATCAGCTGCTTCTCAAACTCTGCTGGCTGAGCTTAAGACCTGTTAAGTGTCTACAAGGCCTTTTAGATCCACTTATGATTTGATGTCGGTCTGTGCGCATTTAATGGAGCAATCTGCTCTCAGAAACGCCTTTCACGGCAGACTCAGATACTTTAGGCACTCAGCGTTAAAGGCCCAGTAAGGTCAATCACCATCCCTGATTCAAACCTTTGACAAGCTTCCTCTAATAATGTTTTGAAGCAGATTCCATAAACAGCAACTCACATATGCAAACTGTAGTTGGGAATCAAACTGCTGTACTAAGTATAGGGTCTTTTAGAGCTTGTGCTGCTGCAAAGGCCATCTCTATGCACTTGGTACATGAAACATTTCTCTTTGAGGACTAGGAACATCCTATGCAATCATGGCTCCCCCCTGACAATATAATGAAGTTCTTTCCCTTTGTTTCTGCCCAGTCACACAATGTGGGTAGGAAGGAATTGCCCAGTCACAGAATGGGTGGGTAGGTCAAGGTAAAACACCAGCAGAGTAACATCAGATCTTCGATGGGCTGTGCTGTGCGGAAGGGATGTGTAAATCTCAGCAACAGATAGACAATTAGAAATCCCCTAGCAGGTAAAATAGCTCCTGTATATATTTATATTTCCTCCTTGTAAATTAGCTGTTAGTGTGTTCACATTTGATTAAAACTGAACACTGAGTTTACCTACTGGCACTTGCTTGATGACCAATTAAGGCTTCATTCACACCAATGCATTTTTTCATGCTTTTTGCAGAAGCACAGGGCATTTTTTTAACATGGGTTCCTATGGAACACGTTCATATCAATGCGGTGCTTTTTTGCATTTTTGGTTCAATAGACTTTAATTGAGAAGCTGCAGAAAAGCATGTAGTGCATTTTACCACATTTTGTATATTTAAATCTGCCCACAACACATTTTCAAAAAAAAAAAAAAAAGCATAAGAAATGCAAAATGTGGGCAAACTCGTGATAAAAAAAAAACTGCAGGAAAACACATCAATAGGCAGTGCAGAAACGCTCAAAAGCAACATGCATATATATATATATGAATGGAGCCTTAAAGCAACTGTGACTATCCTACAAAACTCATATTAGCAATGTAGATGTAATCGAACTGCTGCAACTATCCTACAAAACTCATATTAGCAATGAAGATGTGAACCAACCGCTGCCAAGGCCTTCCACCGAGCCCCATATTACATTTTTGGCACTGGGACTTCTAAAACTCAGAAGCCTGATTTACAACAGCATTGGTGCTGGAGGGATAACAACACAGCACCAATGCAGAAATTATCTGTCACAACTAAGCCCTGCACTGGAGGCTACTTTCAAGCTCCAGGGAGTATCTGTAGTTAAAGTGTCATTAAACCCAGACTATCAAAAAAAAAAAACTAATTACATGCAATATAACTGAGTGTTCATACTCACAAAGCCACTAAGGCTCCATTCACACTTGTGCGACTTAATATGCAAATTTGGACACATAAAGCATAGCTCCAACTGTCCCTGATTTCGAGCGACTGTCCCTCATTTAGAACAAAGTCCCTCTGTCCCTCTGTCCCTCTTTCCTCCATATTCATCCCTCATTTTGGTCTGATCTATATAGTTGTAAAAATGCACTACTTATCTATTAAAATGTTTCCCAGTGCTAAACCTTTCATCCAATTTCTAAATTGCTGCATTTGTAACTTCCAAAAGGCAATATAAAGGAATAGTAGTGGTAAAAAAGCACTCGTGGGGTTAACCAATCTCTTTTTTGTTCAATTCTCCTTTAAGGGGGGCTTGGAAGTGGGTGCGTCCTATTCCTACATACTTTTGCTTATAGGTGTCCCTCATACTCATCTCAGAAAGTTGGGAGGTATCCATAAAGTTGCATGACAAATCTCACATGTGTGAACAGAGCTTGAAGCGTTCGTTTTATGTAGAGTGAAATATAACTGGTTGATCCTGCCTTCAGCTGTCCCTCTCATCTTCGTCCCCACTGCAGGTTGAGATTGTGTAGACCAGCTGGTGTCCTCTCTGGAGCATGTTCTATTTCAGTTCCTTTCTAAGCTTGTTGGTATGTACTCAGTGATGAAAAAAATGTGATCACAAAATGTGATAACATATAGCGCTTGCTCAGTGTAAACCAGGTGAAAAAAGTTATGACCTTATTAAACACAATTCATAAAATTGCATATAAATAATTCAATAAATCATTGTGCATACCATATAAATAAATACAATCAATATCCTTCTGAATAAAATTATATATATGTAATCCACCCCTCAAAGTGATTGGTGATAAATATATAACAGTGAAAAATTTGTGAACAGTCCAAAATTAATTCAATTCATTCAAAAAAAATAAAGTGCCAAATGCTTCTTCCTTTTTCCTTAAATAATCCCTTCGCTGTAGAAATGTATAAATTGCCAACTCACCAGACGGTGTGGGTCCTATGTACCTTACGGCAGTGGTTCTCAAATCCGGTCCTCTGGACCCACCAACAGGCCAGGTTTGCAAGATAACTAAATTACATCACAGGTGATCTCATTTGCTTCTCAGTGATTGCAGTATTCTAGTCTGCATCCCCCAAGGTAATACTTAAAATCTGGCCTGTTAGTGGGTCCCGAGGTTCCGGATTTGAGAACCACTGCCTTACGGCACTAGGACCGATCGTGCTTGAAAGGAACCTTTCCTAGGTTCTAATAGACTCTCCCTATGGATGGAAGGCGCCCCTCTGTAGTATCACTCCACTACGAATAGGCTCCAACTGTAGATGTATATCCTCCAGCCACAGTGCGCTTCCTTGGGATAAAATCCCCCTGCAAATCACCTCCAATCACGGGTGTAGGCAAGAAAATAAGAGCCGGATAGTGCAGTATTGTTTTAAAGGATATTTTATATATATATTGCACACACCCCGTACACTCCAAATGAAAATGGATAAAATCTTAAATACAGTCCCGGTGAGGTGATAAAAAACAGGTGGTAAAACACTTCCAAGTTCAAAGAAACACAGTCCAGTGAAATAAGCGTGGTGAGAAATCCATACAATCAATGAAATCCGTGAAAACAAACAAAACAGGATCGTCATACACGCTGGGCAACGAGTGGAGAGCGGAAGTACCGGTATGCGTTCCACTCAAGCCCGTATGACGTCACGACGTGCGTTCCACCTAACGCGTTTCATCATTGGCTTAGACGTCTTCAGAGGTCGTGGAACGCATACCGGTACTTCCACCTCCTCTTAAGCCAATATGTATACCATTTAAGCCACTATGTATACCCTTTAATTTACTAACCTGTTTTTTATCACCTCACCGTGACTGTATTTAAGATTTTATCCATTTTCATTTGGAGTGTACCGGGTGTGTGCAATATATATATAAAATATCCTTTAAAACAATACTGCACTATCCGGCTCTTATTTTCTTGCCTACACCCGTGATTGGAGGTGATTTGCAGGGGGGTTTTATCCCAAGGAAGCGCACTGTGGCTGGAGGATATACATCTACAGTTGGAGCCTATTCGTAGTGGAGTGATACTACAGAGGGGCGCCTTCCATCCATAGGGAGAGTCTATTAGAACCTAGGAAAGGTTCCTTTCAAGCACGATCGGTCCTAGTGCCGTAAGGTACATAGGACCCACACCGTCTGGTGAGTTGGCAATTTATACATTTCTACAGCAAAGGGATTATTTAAGGAAAAAGGAAGAAGCACTTGGCACTTTATTTTTTTTGAATGAATTGAATTAATTTATGACTGTTCACAAATTTTTCACTGTTATATATTTATCACCAATCACTTTGAGGGGTGGATTACATATATATAATTTTATTCCGAAGGATATTGATTGTATTTATTTATATGGTATGCACAATGATTTATTGAATTATTTATATGCAATTTTATGAATTGTGTTTAATAAGGTCATAACTTTTTTCACCTGGTTTACACTGAGCAAGCGCTATACGTTATCACATTTTGTGATCACATTTTTTTCACATTAGCACTCTCACCTTCATATAGCAGCTTTAATTATTTAATACCTAGCACTGTAATTTATTTATCAATTTATTAAGTTATTAATTAAAATCACACAGGGTCTTTCAACAGACCCTCCTCCTTTTGGCGCGTGAAATATACACTGTATATTTTTTCTTCTCATGTACTCAGTGATAAGTGATGTTCCCCTCCCTCCCTCTCTCCTCCTCCAAGTGCTCCTATTGCTAAACACTATAGGGGTGGAATATAATATGATATGATATAGCGATCAAGTAGTAATAAATGAACCGCTTTAGATAAGCTGTACTGTACTGCACCTTGGCACCCCCTTTTGTTCCTATTCTTCAGGGCTTTCTACATGGCACCCCCTTTACTGTAATACTCTCCATGTGACATAGCTCCTTGATCCCCTGACTTCACTGGAGTGGTCCCCCTTCCTGGGCCAGACACTTTGGCAGGTCCCTCAGTACTCATGGACACTGTTGTTCCCAAAAGACTCTGCCAACAACTCCACCGTCAGCACTCTGGATCCTCTGTAGCTCAGCTTTACACCCGGTTCACTAGGCTGACTGCCTAAGACTACTTTCCTCTCACACATTTGTTTTATATATTTTTTCTGGGTTTTTGGTTTATATTCCGTCTCTATAATTTAAAATACACCTATGATAAAAATTATAAACCCGTCATTTCTTTGTAAGTGGGCAAACTTACAATGTTTATTGTATTGTAATTTTCACACTCCCAGATTTTGTGCTTTTCTTATTTTTTAACACAATTTCCTACTATTTATTTCCAATAGTAACCAAGAAAATAAAAATATACATATCCATATTTGCTTCCAAATTAAAGCCCCATCTGTCCCAAAAAAAACTTTGCATAAAATGTTTGGGGAGATTTATATTCCTAAAATCTTTTTTTTTTGAACCCTGACTGTCCTTATAATGACATAAGCCCTGCTGGACTTCAGTGATGTTTGGGCAGCTCAGTTGCATCATGTCTCTCTGATCCTTGTATGTATTTGTGCTGAGCTGCTATCTCCACCTCCTCTTAAGCCAATATGTATACCATTTAAGCCAATATGTATACCCTTTAATTTACTAACCTCGACTTAAAAATGTAAGTATATATGTGTTTTTTTTTTTTTTTCCTTATGTTATTATTTCTAGTTAAAGTGGAAGTGAGTTGATCTGATCCTGATTCAGCAGGCTATTTTGAATCCTGCAGTCCAGCTGACAATTTACATGTCTATGCCGATCTAAATTGGTCCTTTTTTGCATAAATGATCCCCTTTCTGTAAGTCACCATCGTTATACTCAGTATTTTTCTATATATTTTTCTCCATCCAAGTCTTGTTTACACATACCTATACTTTATAATACAACCTATTTATGCAGTTCACTGAAGTCTCAAGTGGTCGGTTTGATCCAGCTTTGCTACCCCCAGTGGTGTTGTAGACTTGATGCAGTGGCCTTGATCCTTAACTCTCTTGGGAGACCCAAACAACAACCCATACATTTGTTTTTAATCTTTTTGGGCTTACATTACATAAGGAGTACCCTGGCTGGACTGGTCCGTATTCTATCAATGTGTACACCAATTTTTCTATATGCTAAATGTATGAATATATATATGTTTACTGTAGACCTAATACTGTTTTTGATTTATAGAATACCTATATACATAACATATGAGCATCCTTGAAGAAGATTGTATACCTGAAATATTGAAACGCGTTGGGTGCCTTATCTTCCAAATTATGTTTAAGATCTTATGCTGGCCCTTTTGTTACTGCTGTATATATGCATATAAGCTCTGTCTTTTCCCTCTATTTTAGACTATTTTATCTTGTTACCTAAAAAAAAGGTATATTTATTTTTTTTTTTTTTTACAAATCCTTGCCTTGGAGGTTATTTGTCCGCTGTGCTAAAAATATGCACCGTTACTGTAATAATGACACTGGCAGGGAAGGGGTTAACACTGTTGGTGATCAAGGGGTTAAATGTATGACTCATGCTTACTGACGTGTGTGGGGGGAGGGGGTTCTGTGACAGAGATAGAGATCGCAGGTTCAGCTATGCTGAATCCTGTAATCTCTCCCTGTCTGTCACAGAGAAGATCCGCGCCGCCGAGACAGCTAGGAGTCCAGTGACGTACGTCTACGTTGCTGGACCCAGGGCTGCCACTGTGCCGCAGTAGCAGCACAGTGAGCAGTCCTAAAGTGGTTAATAAAAGCTTTATTTAAGTTGTTCAGGAGCAACTTTTCTTTATGTGACTATCAATAAATACAAAATAGTATCTTTTGGTACCCCTGGGTTGCACTGATACCAATACTGGTAGTGCATCTAGTTCAAGCAATAGAATAAATAAACAAATACAGTAGAAAACCTCCATATACACAATCCTATACCATCAATTGATCCAGAGGAAGGCAATGAGTATCAGATGCCTCCAGCGGCCATTGTGCTCTTGCTGGGTGTCCTGTGCATTTAAAGTGGAGTTCCACCCTAAAATTATACTTACCTCCATCTTCTCACTCCGGGTCACCTGAAAAACAAATGGATAATCGCAAATTTTTTTTTTTTACTTACCTGGTTTAGAAGAAAATATACTTACCTTACTACTCTCTGGTCCAGCCTTTGTTTGCTCATTGGAACGTAATGAACCTTTTCCTTTTGATAACCTTCCTACATTGTGACATAATAAGGGACTTTAGGTCCCCTCCTGTGCATTTCTGCTTGTTGATGTTCATTATCTGGTCCGTGTTGTTTCCCGGTTGGTGCACGTACTATGTCTGTAACATGTTCTGCCAATATTTATTTCTCTACGTTCCAGTTTTTTTTTATCTAATTGTACACATGTATCGTGTATTTGATGTTTGTTAATGCCTCTTTTCAAAATAAAAACTTTTGTACAAGAAAATATACTTACCTTACTCCCTCTTCCTCCCTCGGCGATTTGTCACTTCCTGGCTTTGCAATGATTCCTGGGAGCTGAACGTCATCGCTCCCAGGAATCAATGCGCCTGCACCGGCCCCGACGTCAGTTCCGGTGCTCGCGCCGTCATACCTTGCTAAACAGCTTCTGGGCATGCCCAGAAGCTGTGCAGGGATGATGCTGCGGCACCGGAAGTGACGGCGGGGCCGGTGCAGTGCATCGTGGGACTGAAGAAGACGGAAGAGGACACAGAAGAGGATCGCGCTGGCTTCAAGCCGCCCACACCTGAGATGGCAGCGCTGGAGTATACATTTTCAAGGTAAGTGTTTCTTCTTTCAGGTAAGTGCAACCCGGGACAGATCAGAGGCTAGCCATTATGGAATGCACTAGCCCTGACTGTCCCGGGGGTATTTTTATAAAAAAAAAAAAAAACGTTCACTGGGTGGAACTTCGCTTTAAGGAAGAGTGGGCTCCCTCCAGGAAAACCTGCCCTTAATTTATCAACTGCTATATACAGTATGCTCCAAACTTGGAAACTCTCAAAATATTGAGTTAGGACCACATTATATAGAGAAACCTTGACGTAGGCACTGCAGCTTCCACATATACACTATATTGTCAAAAGTATTGGGACACCCATCTTTACACACACTGAAACTTTAACCATATATTGTCAAAAGTATTGGGACACCCATCTTTACACGCACTGAAACTTTAACCACTTAAGCCCCGGAGGATTTGGCTGCTCAAAGACCAGGCCCTATTTTGCGATTCGGCACTGTGTGAATTTAACGGACAATTGCGCGGTCGTGCGACTCTGTACCCAAATGAAATTGATGTCCTTTTTTTCCCACAAACAGAGCTTTCTTTTGGTGGTATTTAATCACCTGTGCGATTTTTACTTTTTGCACTATAAACAAAAAAAGAGCGACAATTTTGAAAAAATAATATTTTTCGCATTTTTTTTATATGAAATTCAAAAAAGTAGAAATCTAAATTTTTTAACATTTTAGGCCAATTTGTTTTTTGCTACATATTTTTGGTAAAAAAAATTGCAATTTACTAACTACGGGAAAGATTTATATCATTTTTATTGTTTTTTTTTTTTAACTAGTATTGGTGGCGATCTGCGATTTTTTTTTTGAGGGACTGCGACATTGCGGCGGACAGAGCGGACCCTTGACTGACATTTTTAACACTTTTGGGGGTACCAGTGGGGATGTCAGGGAACCAGCGGGAGCTTGCCTCCGGCAGTGCGCGCTCGCCCCCTAGAGGCTCGTGGGCGAGTTACGTACCGGTACATCACCTTGCCCAGGAGAGGCTGACTGCTGCTGCATATAGTCATACGGCAGTCGGCAAGTGGTTAATGGCATTCCAGTCTTAGTCCGTAGGGTTCAATATTGAGGTGCCCCCCTTTGCAGCTATAACAGTTTAAATTCTTCTGGGAAGGTTGTCCACAAGGTTTAGGCGTATGTCTATAGGAATGTTTGACCATTCTTCAACAAGCACATTTGTGAGGTTGGCGCGGAGACTGCGAGCCAGGGCTTCTCTCTAATTCATCCCAAAGGTGTTCTATCGGGTTAAGGTCAGAACTCTGTGCAGGCCAGTCAAGCTGCTCCACCCCAAACTCGCTTATCTATGTCTTCATAGACCTTGCTTTGTGCACTAGTTCAAATCATTTGGTGGAGGGGGGATTATAGTGTGGGGTTGTTTTTCAGAAGCTGGGCTTGGCCCCTTAGTGTTCCCTTCACAGGAACTAAGGCGTCAGCATACTATGACATTTTGGACAATTTAATGCTCCCAACTTTGTGGGAACAGTTTGGGGATGGCCCCTTCCTGTTCCAACATGACTCCGCACCAGTGCACAAAGCAAGATCAATAAAGACATGGATGAGCAAGTTTGGGGTGGAGTGACTTGTCTGGCCTGCCAGAGTCATGACCTTAACCCGATAGAACACCTTTGGGATGAATTGGAGAGAAAGCCTAGCTCGTAGGCTGCGCTCTAACATCATTGCCTGACCTTGCAAATGCACTTCTGGAAGAATGGTCAAAAATTTTCATAGACACACTCCTAAACCTTATGGACAGCCTTCCCAGAAGGGTTGATGCTGTTATAGCTGCAAAGGATGGGCCAACTCAAGATTGAACTAAGACTGGGATGACATTAACGTTCATGTGGGTGTAACAGCAGGCGTCCCAATACTTTTGACAATATAGTGTATGTGCAAATGTGTTCAGGCTAGCTGGTAAGTGTGATGGAAAATATTAGTCTGTTTGTGATGTGCACCTTACTACAAAGGTTAGTTATAAATTGGGGCGGTTGCCATTTTTTTTTTTTTTTTTTTTTTTTTGTTCAAAGTCAATGAGTGTGCCAAACACATTTGAAGAGAACATCTAACTGGAACAGGCAATAACAGCCACTTGTCTGTAACGTGGTGTGTGGTGAGATTGATCAGATAAAATTCCCTGATACTGCACAATGTTTAGTTGTATTAAGCTATAATGGTAATATTTGGAATGCGGAAGTATACTTAGTGACAACTCTCTGCAACAAAGTTCTAATAATTTAGCCCTAGTATGTGCAACAGGAATACAATCTCACAAGTAAGGGAAGTAATAGTTGTACAGAAGGTGGAAAAATACCAGACAGCTTTTTTACCATGCAAAAATGGATGATTATTGTACCATGTCTTGCACTTTTCTTTGCACATCTCTTTATATTCTGTTACTAATGCATCAATATGTGAAGACAGATTTTATCTTTGGCAATGGGAAAACAAAGGAAAACTGATGGGGGTTTTTTGCCATTTTTTTTTTTATTATTTTAATGTTTTTTTTTTTTTTTTTACTTTTAATGATTATTTGAAAAAGTAATATTTATGCAAATATGGCACTGCATATGCAAAGTATGGTGATTTTTGAACAAAGCTATGCGCTCATACTTATTGGCTGACTGTGTTTGCTATCAGAAACAGCACAGTAAGGGCCGGTTCACACTTCTGCGAGTGCGCCGATCGCATGTAATTCGGAGCGCACTGCTCCTTCATTACATGCGATCGGAGGTGCAGATGCGAATTCAGCCATACACTTTGTATGGCTGAATTTGCATTGTATCCGCACCCAACACGCACATGACCCTTTTTCCCAGCTGCATCAGGATCGGATCGCACAGTGGTTCACACTTGTGCGATCCGATCCTGTGCGAACTGTCAGATCGCACTGCGATATGCGATCAAACTGGGGGTGTCGTTAAGATTTCATTGACACCCCCTGCGTATCGCATATGGCAGTGTGAACTGCCAGGGGTGCGTTTGCGATGCGGGAACAGGCTGCGAATTCGCAGCCTTCCCGCATCGCACAAGTGTGAACCAGGACTAAAACTGATAGACAAATGAGGAGAGGGAATTTCCCTCCTCTTTCTTTTTCAGATCAAATAAGATCTGATATTTAGACCTAGTTAGAACACCACCTGGTGGCTGCAATTGGTAAATAGATAAATATGAAATGCAAATAGATATTTACTGATTAAAAATACATTTCTTTTTAAATATAACAGCATGAACTGTATTTCTTATTTGAAAAGGCACATCATAAGAAACATTTTACCCTTTCTTATACTATATGGGAAAATTGTCTAATGTCAAATTTAAATAATGTATCATCCCTATACATTTATAACTAAATGCCATACTCATAGTAGCAATTTGTTAAAGAATTGTGTATTATGAATTAATGCTTTCACATAATTGAAATATATAGAACCCTAAAAACAGAAAAGAAAACTAATCAGTGGAAAACATTATTATTATTAGTAAAGTGACAATTCTACGTGTGTAGTAATATTGATGCGGTGTTATCCACCTGTAAGTGACACCGCAATAAAAGCATCACAAAATGACATGCGGAATAATGTGACATATAACAACTACGATGGTGAAATGAAATGACTTTTCTACAGGGGAAGGAGAGAATTTCAACTTTCCAACAAACAACTTCATTTACAAGTATGTGTCTAATTAGTTGCAGAATTAGTGGAGCTGAGACTCTCCCTCGGTCCCCTCCTCCTATAGATGGGATAAAGCCTCGAGGGATAGTGGTAGAACAAGCCGAATCGCATTTCCAATTATTTTGCTGAATTGCTAATTTAGTTATTGTGCCTGGTCTAATTGTGATGGGTATTGGGTGTGCAACTCAATTTGTTTTTAAATATTTGTTGGGAGATTGATCTGTTATGCAGCTGACCTATTTTGTGGCTCAAATTGAGAGAGCGCAGCAACACACAAACAGCTACAAAGCTTCGGTTTGTTGCCATTTTTATTTTTTTGATCTCTCATCCCCCCTTTTTGGGCTGAAAATTTAACAAAAGGTTTAAATTAAAAGCAGCTACTTTGATCTTTTGCTTTTGAAAGCTTAATTCACCCTTCCTAAGCACTCTAACTAGATAGCTTAGAATACAAGCCATTAAATGTATTATTCTGATCTCTTTATATCTTTGTATTCTATGGATAATTCTAAGTATTTCCTGGTTTTAACCATCATGGTGCCAGAATGTGCGTGTTGCCTCTCCATTTCTGCCATTTTTTTTTCTTTTCCAAACACTTCACTAGAATCCCAGATGAAATAACTGCTGATAATTAGGCTTCTGGATTTCCTAAGCATTACTTACAGTTCATAATAATGGATCAGTGAGTGGGACTTGAAAAGCACCAGAATTAGCTAAATTCATTATATTTCTAGGGAGGGTAGTAACCTCATGTAATTCCACTGAGTAAAGGCCAACATTGCTGCAAGCTCATGCCATTCCATTATTTAACAAACTAATGGAATGGGAAGAAATGTAGGGCTGGAGCCAGCATTGCCATTAGTGGAGAGAATGGTTGTTGGTGGCAAGGATATGCTGATCAATTTATTCCCATTATTAGAACAGAACCACTTTTATTTTGTATAATGCCAACAATCCACCCTTGATCACAGTTTATATAAATCTTAAGATTGGCACTCATCAAACAGATATAACAAAATGCTTTCAATGGCATGTTTAACAGACCAAAAAAGAAATTCAAACTACCCTTTGCTTCTGCCATAAAGATTCTGAGCTAATAACTGCCTGTGTTCAATGACTCTCAGTTACAGTGGGGGAGATTTACTAAAACTGGAGCATAGGAAATCTGGTGCAGCTCTGCATAGAAACCAGCTTCCAGGGTTTATTGTCAAAGCTTAATTGCATAAGCTGACGTTAGAAGCTGATTGGCTATCATGCACAGATGCACCAGATTCTGAGTGCACTCATTTTAGTAAATCTCCCCCCCAGCGTTTTAACTATCTCTGTGCACTACACAATACCGCCCACTATCATGATGAAGCCTGGAGGGGAAGTGTTCCATGGTCTTGTCCTTGGGTGACAGCCACTGTGCTGAACAATGGAGAAACCTCACTGACAATTTTCACGTAAAAATTCTGTGGTAGAGTGACAACAAAGGCAAAAACTTTAAAAAAAAAAAAAAAAACAAAAACAAGCAGCTACCACATTTAAGTACCAGTAAGTTGCAATTAACCTAAGAAATACTGGTTCATAAAAGATGTTTAATCCAATAAAAGCAAAACAGTATAAAACTTTGAGGTTAAGAGTTCTCAAATAAAGCAAAACAGTATAAAACTTAGTACTTAAGAACACTTAACCTCAATTTTACGTTGATATTGTTTGGTATAATTTCATTTCAGTTTAAAAATCATTTCATGTGCTCAGCTGTTCATAGATGGATCAAAATTCGGGTGGTTAAGCTGTCCAACCTATAGACGGCTATGAATGCGGCCCAACACAAAATCTTAAACTTACTAGAAAATGTGTTAAAGCTTAGAAAAGTCTAGAAAAAGAGACCCTGTCAAATTATTCTTTAGCCGCATGTGTTTGCTAAAGGCCCGTACACACGTACCGATCGTCGGCCGACAGAACGTCCGACAAATGTTCGCGGCTGGCGTGTTTGTTGTTTGTCTGTTGAAAAGTGCTCAAAACTTGCCCAGGACATTTGTCTGCCGACAGAAAATGACGTCACTACGTTCCACGCACGTTCGCCGCTACAAAAGAGGAAGTGAGTGTTTGGCCGTGACCCTTCTGGGCATCTCGCGCTGATTTCGGTAGCATTTGTTTGGTTGACGACATTTCGCTATTTTCCGAGACATCGTTCGAGAATTTATTATGGCGACCGTGAATTCGACCGTTGCTGTCGTTAGTGTTGGAGTTTTGGCTCTGAGACGACGTACGAGCAATAGGAGGAAGAAGCGGACCTCCTGGACGAAAAATTGGTTGCTTAACCGTGATCAATTTTCTCATATGTCCTTGCTGAGGGAGCTCCAGGAAAATAATCCTGATGACTTCAGGAATTATTTGAGGATGACGGATCCCATCTTTCACCGTCTTCTTGCCCTGGTGTCCCCCTATATTCTGAAGCAGGATACTTGTATGCGGCTTGCAATTACTCCTGAGCAAAGGTTAATTGCGACGTTGAGGTATCTTGCAACAGGGAGAAGCCTGCAGGATCTGAAGTTCACCACAGGCATCTCCCCCCAAGCACTTGGAGTCATCATCCCTGAGACCTGCTCTGCCATCATCAAGGTCTTGCAGAAGGACTATATCAAGGTATGTTTGATTTTTTACATTACATTACATGTATTAGTCGTTTCACCCGAATTATGATGTTTTTGGATGTACAGCAATTGACACATGCCATTATTTGTAAACTACCCTCTGTCCGCATGCACATAGTAGTAAAGATGTAGATTATCTTAACCATTTGTAAAATTACCCACTAACCACCCCACCATTCTCTCCTATGTGTCCCTAAACGCATTGCCTGTTAACAGTATTTTGAATTTGGGTCATTTTATTACTTTCCCTCAAACAATTATTCCTTGGCCAATGTTTTATTACCTAGTTTATGATTTATCTAAAATACATCAGTCTATCCATTCCCACCTATGATTGTGTATGTTTATGTAATGATGTTAAAACCTTCACTGACCACAAGCCCTTATTGATGTAAAAATGCCCAGTTTTACTTACCCATCCCCCCACCCACATGCTAAATCTCAAAGTCAGCATATACCAAAGCTCAAGCTCAGAGGTCTTCAAACTACGGCCCTCCGGTTGTTCAGGAACTACAATTTCCATCATGCCTAGTCATGTCTGTGAATGTCATAGAATTACAAGGCCTCATGGGATGTGTAGTTCTGCAACAGCTGGAGGGCCGTAGTTTGTAAATTTCAGCTCTAGCTGGTGAGTATAATGGGCCATACACACTATAAGATTGTCAGAACAATTTATCCTTCTGATTTACCCCAACCAAATAATATGAGGTCAAACAAACACTTTCAAATCCTATGCAATCTGGCAGGCACTTGCACTACATAGAAAAGGTAATTCTGCACGAAAAAGTCTTCAGAGAATCTTATAGTGTGTATAGCCCTTTACAATATAAGAACAATAGGAGGTTGAAAATAAATGTTTGTATATGTTACATCCCCAAATCAAAACGTTTGCCTTCCTGTTGTTTATATTTTTAACAAGTTGCATAAGCATTTAACAGACAACTGTGTGTGTAATTAATAATGTCATGTGCTCAAGCACTAATTTTTTTTTTTTTTTCCCCACAGTTCCCTTCAAACGCAGATCAATGGCTGGAAATTGTTGCTCAATTTCTGGAGAAGTGGAATTTTCCCAATTGTGGGGGTGCTATTGATGGGAAGCACGTCCGCATTGTCCCCCCTCCGAATTCCGGCACATTTTATTATAATTATAAAGTTTTTTTTAGTATAGTCATGCTAGCCATATTTAATGCAAACTATGAGTTTATTTGGATATTGGCAAAAATGGCCGCAATTCGGATGGGGGAGTTATTGAGCAGACGGAGTTCGCTCGTCGTCTAAATAACGGCACTCTGAACCTGCCATCCAGGGAGCAAACTGTTGAGGGTATGAGCTTTGTTTATATCGCAGATGATGCTTTTGCGCTTGGGGAGCATCTCATGAAGCCCTACCCTCAGAGGAACCTCACCCCCGACCAAAGGATTTACAACTACCGGTTGTCCAGAGCTCGCAGAGTTGTGGAGAATGCCTTCGGGATAATGGCCAACCGGTTCCGGATATTCCTGACGTCCATACACCTGGCACTGTACAAAGTGGATAATGTGGTCTTGTGCTGCTGCATTTTGCACAACTTCCTACGCAGGAATGTACACAATTATGTTTTGCAGCAACTGGATACTGACCCTGCTATGCCAGGTACAAGTGGAGTGGCCCAACCTCCTGACCAAGTGGAGTCCATGACGTCAATGCAAGTTGGACGGTCAGGATTGGCATCACACAGGGCCTGTCAGATCCGCCAGGAATATCTGGACTATTTCTTGGGGAGAGGAGCTGTGTTCTGGCAGCAATCACTGTCACACAACCAATAAACTTCATAACTAATTTCCTAACCAGATAAATGTCATAGATCTCTGATTTTTGAACACATTAAACAAAAATTGCTATGATTCTGTATTGTGGATTCTAATCATTTGGGCACATATGGCAAACATAATTTTTTGGGTTAATCATGTGTTATATATGTGTGACTTTGGAAGGGTTAATACATTCATCAGTGTGTTTATTTGCTGTAGTCTCTCACCAGCTGATCCAAAGTGATGATGGCCATGTGTTATTTTTGAGCCAGTGGTGTAAATACAAGGGCCTTCTGCACCCCACAAAATGTACACAAACCCTGTCACATTGAGAACTAGGTCACACCCAAGGTTCATCTAATGTCACCTTACATTGGTGTTCATTGTCCAGAAGTTGCCCATACTATATATTTCATATAATACATTAGGGTATTAACAACGTACCTACACCTGTTATGTTGTGTTCATTTATGACATCCTTCTCACTGCCCACCAATGTTAGGATATGTCAGTGTTATGTGAAACTTGATCATTGTTCATCTCAAAGTGTTATATATATAGGTAATGGAAAGTGAACTAGAGCAACGAACAAGCAATACACTATAGATTACACTGATCTCCCTACACTGATTGCTACTGGCAATATCAATGCCATATTGAATCCTAAGACTGCTAGTACCTTGAGTGTTGAGTCACACTTATGCAATGTGGGAAGTCTGCGACTTTGCATCCTTCCTGCATCGCATAAGGGTGACCCGCCACTTACTTTTTGCACAGGATTGTATTCCACAAGTGTTAAGCACTGTGCGATCCAATCCAGATACATCAGAAATAAAGGGTCATGTGCGACTTGTATGCGTGTTCAGTGCGAATGTAGCCATACAAAGTGTATGTCTCAATTCACACTGCACATCTGATGGCATGTAATATCGTAGCGCACTGCTCCTTTATTACATGCGATCAGATGTTCATGCGAAAATCAGCTATACAGTTTGTATGGCTCAATTCACACTGCACTCGCACAAAAGTCGCACATGATGCATTTATTCAGCCGCATCAGGATAGGATCGCACAGTCCTTCAAACTTGTGTGATCCGATCCTGTGTGAAATGTCAGATCGCACTGTGATATGCGTTAAAACTGGGGGTATCTTTAACATTTCATTGACACCTCCAGCAACTCGCATATGGCAGTGTCCAAAATGCTTTCATTAACATGTAAATATGTGAATAGGCCAGCCATCATACATTTAGTGCTTCTTTACACAGCTTTAGACCTCGACCCCCCAACGAAAGTCTAATAAAGAATTGAACACACATTGTTGAATGTAAAAATGTTTTAGTATCAAACATTCACAGGGTTAGGGTTAGGGTGTTGTAAAGTGCTTTTCCCAAACTTGGGTACACTCTTTAACATCTGAGTGTAATTAAAATGCCATAAAACATTATAAAAAATTTGTAACATCAGGAACATCCCAATACAAACATTAAAAACGTAGTAAAATTGTGGCTTAAAATTTGCCAATCATGTCCACAAAATTGCGCATTTTGATTTGTAATGCCGTTGCAGTCTCCTTTATTTGTTCCAGGTCTGCGCAGCATTGGAGAGCCTCACGGGTCAATTTGGCTAATGTGCAACTATGTAAAACATGGTCTATAAAAAAAAAAAACAACTGAGTCAATGTGAATCACCTACATGAGGTCATAATAATAGAGAAACATTTGGTGTCCAGGTAATCTTAAATTCCTCTCGAGTTAATACCTACCCTGTTCTTATGCTCTTTTGCCCTAGGCTCTTCTTCTTCCTCCTGTCCTCCTCCGATGCTGTTGCTGATGATTCTGCCGGTCTCCTGAGCTTACTATATATTCATTAGGGGTGTGAACGCATGATGACGTCATTGTGAGGGCATGGTCGTAATGTATATATATTAAGATGCAGAGACCAGAGACGGGCAGAATGCACGGCAACAGCATCGGAGGAGGACAGGAGGAAGAAGAAGAGCCTAGGGCAAAAGAGCAGACAACATAAGAGCAGAATATTGGACAGCAGAAGAGTGGAGAGGAGAAGATCCAAAGAGCAGAGTGGAGAAGACCGGATGAAGATATTTAAGAACATTTCATAAACGTCTCCTGTCGTTATTCACATACACTTCCACTTATGTGGTTAATGTGTAGGGGTACTATGTACCCCATACCCATTCACATAGTGATTGGGGTCTGGGATCTAGGGGCCACCCTTTGTTAAAGGTTGCTTCCAAAGTCCTAGGAACCCTCTGGCCGCATGACCCCCCAAAACCACCAGACAGGGTTGTGGGGATGAGGCCCTTGTCCTCCTCTACATGGGAGCAAGGTGCTTTTGGGTGTGTGGTGCAACAAAACCCCCCCATGTTGAGGGCATGTGTCCTGCTTTGGTCCAGGGGGTGTTTGGTCCGCTTGCTCGTTCTCTTTCCTGGCCTGACAAGCTGCATGCTCGGATAAGGGTCTGGTAGGGGTTTTGGGGGTAACCCACGTTGTCTTTTTGTTGTGGGCATACCCTCAAACTCAATACCACACACAAAAGGCCTGGTTGTAAACTTGGGAGGACACCCACGGTGGGTTATTCAATTTTTCTGTGTAGTTCCCCCTCAAAAATCTTCACAGCGCAAGTGGCCCCGCAAGTCAGAGCATCCTGATCCGACTTACGGTGCCACTTCCATTCAAATAAAGAGGCTCCCATATTGAACTAGTGTTGACAATTGGAGGCTAAAAATAACACTGATAAAAATCATTATGAAAAAACCTACGTGGGCACACAATTGGCTCTCTGACACTTGGTCCTGGATCCTCCACATTTTCGGAAGTGGCTTCCACGCTGCTTGGCAAGTTGCCAGGAGATCTGGGTTCTGACCTGGCTGGGGATGCCACATCCTCGCATGACGCAACATCTGCAATGTAAATTTGTAAGGGAATATAGGAATATAAGGTTAAACAATCATTGCAAATACACATATTTCTATGATCCCACTACACAAAAATCTGTGCCTACCAACCTTCTTGTTGCTCTGGTGTCTGGTCACTTGTTGTCTCCACCAGAATCACCTCAGGAATAATGTCTTCATCTACATAATACAAAAAATTGGCCATATCATAAAAGTCACAAGAGGTACATTTGTTAGGACATGGTGCCCTGCTTGATAGCTCTTTTAGTAACAAATATGAAGACATGTACATGGTTATCTACGAAAAATATGGTACATTAATGTTTGACAGTGCATAGGAACCAATTACCTTTAGTCGAATCTGTGCCACCATCTGGGCCCATGTCCTCATCTTCTTCCGCAACTGCAGATGGAGCTGCCAAACCTCTCCTCCTCCTTTCCCATTGTTTGGCACAGAGTTTTCGTTTTTCTCCTATTTAAAGGTTTGAATAATAATCTGTGATTAATAGGAATGTTTGCAGAGAAGATTTGTGCGGGAAAGAACGTTCGTTGCAACACAATACATATATTTTTAACTATGGCTTCCTGACTTTTAATGTCATATACTAAAACATCAACAATAGATCGATCTAATCATGACATGACAACTAAAATGAGTAATCTAACTTTTTACATAGACATTATAATCTAGACATGTTAATACAACATACACAAAATTATAAAAAACATATTGCATGTCTAAAAAAAAAAAAAAAAAAAAAAACATACTTTTTTTCAAAATCCGATGGATTTGGGAAAGCTGATCCTGCTCACGGTGTTTCAGGTCGGACCACCGTTTCCGAATCTGATCTTTCGATCGCTCCACACCGAATTTTTTTAGCAAACAGGCCACCACCTTATCCATGATGCCATCTTTCCTGGCATTGGGCCGCTCGTAATTTGCCAACTCCCCATCATAGTCCATTTTTTCTAAAATGGAGACCATCTCCACCATTTCTGCCTTTGTCATGGGTGTAGCCCTGGATTTTCTGGTGGCCCAATCACTTCGGCCCCCACTTGATGAACTCTGAGATCTTTCAGACATTATTCTTGATTAAAAGATTGTTCCACTGCTTCAGGTGTGAGTGTCGCATGTAGGCCTGATCTTCGGCACGTACACACCCCTGCACAAGCCCGCCACTGGAGGAGGAGTTGACGCATGCGCTGTATTTAAATGACGCCAGATCTTTCGGCCGACGATTCGCTAGCGGACATATCGAGGGTTGGAGCACGATCGAACGGCGAATCACGACTTTTCCCCACAAACAAAGGTATTTTATTAGAAAGTGTGTGTTTTGGCCCTTTACAGCTTTTACTATGAATATCTTTATTATGTCCCAAAATACATGCTATTTTAATATGTTTTGTGTTGTGTTGTGTCTTGCAGGCATATACTGTCTTGCAAAATGGTGGACAATTACACCAGCCATAATTTTCTCATCAGTTTCATTGATGAATTCAGGCAACTGCCCTGTTTGTGGAAAGTCAAGTCGGCTGAATATAAAAATAAGCACCTAAAAAAACAGGCCATTGAACATTTAGTGGCCTTCTACAAGCCCGCCTGTCCTGCAGCAAATGCAGAGTATATACGCAAAAAAATAAACAGTATTCGCACTGCCTACAGGCGGGAGGTTAAAAAAATTGAAGAGTCCACCCAGTCTGGAGCAGCTGCACAGAATGTACATGTACCACGGCTGTGGTATTTTGATAACCTGCGATTCCTGGCAGACACCTTGGAATCCAGGCCGTCAATTTCTACGCTGCCTTCGACTTCGGCAGAGGGCTCAGTGTCTGTAGATCCAAGCCAGGATGAAGATATCCTGGAGGAGAATTTGAGGTATGGCATTTCACTATATATTCACTATATATTGTCTGCTAAAAATGTAATCATGTAACAAAATTATAAGCTAAACCATAATTGACCCTTTATGTAAACTGGCATAGCAAGGGGTTGGCATGACAGGCAACCGCCAGGGGCGCAGGCTAAGGGGGGTGGGTCGCAAAAACATTGACATTGTTTTAGTTATTTTTTGAACAAGCCACTCAGCCTGCACACCACAGAACCCCCAGTTTGCAGGCGGATTCATGCAGGTGTAAAACATTGAGAGCTGCTTCATGCAGGTGTAAAACTTTGAAAGCAGCTTCATGCAGGTGTAAAACATTGAGAGCAGCTGAGCCAAAAGACCAGGAGACTGAGACTGCCTCTCACTGCATCCCCAGCACACCTCTGGTCTTCCAAACACTGCTGCATCCCCAGCACACCTCCAGTCCTAACAAACACTGCTGGAGCCTCAGCATTCCTCCGGCTCAACCTTTTTTTTTAAAAACTAACAAACTAACAGCTCCTGCAAATGATACATCCATCCTTGCTTCCATGTCTCTGGTCTCTCACTCTGGGTCAGCAAGGCAGGTGGCTTCCTTATTCCTGTTTCCCTGCACCGCTTCACCCTCAATGCCCTACATAAAGCCCTCTGCAAGTTCAGGCCCCTCTCTCTCTGCAACCCCCCTCCTCTCTCTCTCACACCCCCTCTTTCTCTCCCTCTCTCTATCTCTCACCCCTCTCTTTCTTGTTTTTCACACCTGAGACAATGATTGCCCACTAGAGAGCTCTACACTGGGCAAACAAGGGACAAATGAGAAACATTTAATGCCCTTTTATATTTTTTGGGGGGGTTACATTTTTACATTGATCTTGGGGGGGGGGGGTTGTTGCCAAATACAGCTCCTCAACAAGGGCACTGGAGACCCTAGATACGCCACTGTATGTAAAGTCTGCTATTTGTTCCTAATAATATAACAAACATGCATTTTTATATACACTATAACATTCTAATCAATTGTTCATTTCATCAACAGGGAAGTGTCACTGAGGAGGAGCCAGGTTGCAGCCAGGAGCCTGGGGAGCCCTTGGAACTATTTCCAGCACCACCTCCTCCTGCCAAACGGAGGCAAAAGAGGAAGCACGTGGATGATATCACAGAGGAATTCATACATGAGGCCACATAGCCCCCTGTAGGAAACCAGAAGCAAATGAGTCCTTCGGGAATATGACGGGCAAAATTTTAGACCAGGTGGACCTCAGGCAGTGTCAGTATGCCCGAAAAATTATTATCGATGTCCTGCAAAAGGCGGAAAACGGCGTCCTTACTGAGCACAGCCACGCGTGCGAGGAGCACCCATGCCCTCCACCTCTACCTCCACAACAACCACCACCTCGCCAAATGCCACATGGCCAGTGGCAATATGGCCAGCATGATCCAAACCTGCCCTCATGGCAGCCTGATTATAGTTATCAGCAAATTTAATTTGTGTAAACCCCTATTATTTATTTTACCCCTGTTTGTCAGTTTCTAATTTAATTTAGTCCAAATGGACCTTTTTTATGTTGATTTTTTAAATACGGAAAGTATTAATGTTTTCATTTGTTTTTTCTGAGATCCAAAAAATAAAGAAAATTGGAACTAAAAAATGGCCTATCTGAATTTGTTAACATTAATTCATACAAGAATAAAGGGTCATATCAATAGTTAGATCTTTGCTGTGAAAATAAAAAAATAATGGTGAAGAGTTAAAATTATTTAATTATAAAATTTGATAGAACAGATAGAATAGACAAACATTATCTTCATCATAACAAAACACATGCCTTTTTATTAGAAAAGTATGGCATTATGAGCAGCATCTTCCTTCTTCTCACATTTATCAAGATGAGCATGTGCTCCGCATTTCACCTATTTCTTGGACTGCCGCGAGCCGAAAGTTCTTTCTGGATAAAATGTTGAGTTTACTAGAGAAAATTCTTCCGGGACCTCATTTGGTTTGATCATGCGTGTTGGGATTTGTAGCGGTGTGTCGGCCGAATTCTGTACTGACTGGCGAACAATCGCCCGTTCTGGTGTCGGCATACAAAAATTTTAATGCTTGCAAGACAGATTCTTGTCGGCAGAATGTGCGCTGACGGCTGTCGGAGGCATCATACTAACAAGCCTACAATCGGCAGATTGGTCGTCGGCCGACGATCGGTATGTGTGTACGGGCCTTAAGTGTAGTCTTCCCAAAGAAAAATATTCAACTCTTTACAATCACGCCGTATTCTTGTCATCAGTTTTCGGCAACACCTATATTTGTGAGCACTTATTTTCAAGGATGAAGCACATGAAGGTCAAAATTAGAACTACAATAGCTGATGAGACCTTGGGAATTGCTACTACATCCATCAAACCAGATAGTGATGGGTTAGTTTATCAAAAACTGTGTCAAATATAGCACTAGTTTTATGTTGCCCTCTTTATTACAAGGAAATTAAGTTTTATTACTCAGATAGGTACATTATCTACATCAGTTATCATTAACTTGTGATCTGACTTTTTTTGCTTATGAGCTATCCTGATTGTTGGTGTATTTTATTTTATATATTAGCATTTTATTCGAGTTTCAATAAGCACATAAAAGCATAGGTCAAATTGTTACACAAATTAATGATATTAAAGCTTTCTATAATAATGACCCTACAACCACAAAAAAAAAGAAAAAAAAATTATTAACCAAATCCCCTCCTATTTAACTCTCTATTACCCTCACTCCGTCAGACTCCTCCTCTCTTATGCACAGTAACTCCTGATCTTGGCCCTGGCCTCTAAGGCCCAGGTAGTTCTACTCACTAAGCTGTCTCTATTATCAGCCTCAAACACCCAGCCTCTTTACATAGCCTTCGGCTTTTTTAAACTTCAGCCAGTCCCCCCATATGTCCAAATATTTCACGTGGGAATACTTCGCTGCATACATCGTTTTCTCCATTGATCTCACCCAAGTTTGTAACACATCTCTGTTGTCCTTAAATCATCCGATGACTAATAAGCTAATCTCAAAACTTTCTTCCTCTTTTCCTCATTTTGGAGGGGTCCTAGTTCTTGTTCCCATTTCCCTAAGTAAGGCGGGTATACAGGCTCTGTTTCCCTTAAAAAAATTGTATATATTTTTGATATGCTATGCTTGATACATGCGGGAGAGCTAAACAGTTTCTCCATTGGTCTCATATTATCCCTCCCCGCAAAGGCTGTGGTAGGGAGTGCACAAAGTGCTGCAACTGTGTATATCTCTATTTATCAAGTGGCATATTCCCCGATTTTTCAGAAATTGTGCACAGTCTGTTTCCTACCGTTACATCTTGTAACTGTATCACCTCATTGTTTGCCCATCTAACGAAGTATAAATAGTCCTCTTTCCCTGGTTTAAAATAATTTGTATCTACTAATGAAATCCAAGGTATAATCCCAGTGAGAAAATCTACATAAACTATCCCAAATTCTTAACGTGTTCCTAGTCAATATTCTCGTGTTATTAGCCAAATCTCGATGTGCTCGTGGCACCCAAACCATCTTTACCAAATCTACTTTGCTTTGTGCGCACTCAATTTCCACCCAACTCTTACCCTTCCTAATATGGGTCCAGTCTGCTATTCATGCTATAGAGATTGCCTGGTAGTATTTTTGAAAATCGGACGCAGCTGCCCCCTGCGTTTAAGTACCTATATGTATTTTAATACCATTGCTCTTAACTTCCTGAAATAGGCCTGGGGAATGGTGATTGGGACAATTTGAACATTCTCCCTAAGCTTATATATATATATTAAATTTTTACCACATTTATTCTGCCCAACCATGAACGAGGTCTATGTCTCAGGGAGTTCAGCTGATCTTTCACCTTATTCAACATTGGTATATAATAGGCCTTATATATAGAATCGCTGGAGATGTAGTTAATTTAATTCCAAGGTATCCCAGTTCTTCTCTGCACCATACAAAGGGGATTTTAGACTGGATTGCCTGTTGTTCTCTCTTTGGTATTTTAACATAGCTAAATCTGAGATTTTTTGAATATTACCTTTAAAGTTTGATAGCGTCCCATATCTCCCTAGTTCCTTCAACACTATTGGGAGTGTTAGCCTAGGGTTAGAGATAAAGAATAAAACGTCTTTCGCATATGCGGCCACCTTGTACTCCTTACTTCCCAATCTCACCCCTTTAATGTCTGGATTTTTACAAATTGCTGCCAATAAGGGTTCTAGAGCTAATACAAACAGCAATGAGGAAAGGGGGCACCCTTGCCTAGTCCCATTAAGTAGTTTGAAGGGGGAGGACAAACTGCCATTCACTCTTATTCTTCAGCCGTTGGGTGGTAATAAAAGGCCATCCATTGTTTCATCCTATCGCCATTACCTAGGTATCTCAAAGTTTCTAGCATGAAGCCCCAATTAACTCTGTCTAAGGCCTTTTCAGCATCTATAGAAACTATTACAGCTGGGGTCTCCTTCTTTTTATCATTGTGGATCAAGAAGAGTGACTTAAGGCAGTTGTCTCTCCCCTCCCCTCTTGACCTGACACAAGCCCACCTGAGCGTTATGTATCTATTTTGGCAGTAAAGGTTTTAATCTTTCTGCTATTATTTTAACAAAAATTTTTATATCTGTATTTAAAAGGGAAATTGGTCTATAACTCATCGGTGCCGTAGGGTCTTTCCCCCCCCTTCAAAGAAGAGTTATATAGGCGAGCAAAGACTCTTCTCTTCCCACTGTATTGAAATATTCACATAATTTGGGGACTAGGATTTTTTGAAACCTTTTATAATACAGTTGAGTACCCATTAGGACCTGGGCTCTTCCCCAGGGCAATATTCTTTATTGCCCACCCCACCTCTTTGGGTGTAATCTGGGTCTCTAACTCCTCTCTGGGTAGCCTTGGGAGATCGAGCTCCTGAAGGTATTCCCTCAGTCCTTTTAAGTCGAGGATAGTATGACTAAGCACATAGAGCCTTCAAAATATGCAGCAATCAGCAAGAGGGTACAGCACCAGAATGCCATTTGCTAATTGTTGTGAGTAATCATCTGTCACTGTTAAAAGAAGAGACAAGGGATAGAGCTTGTATTTGGACTCTGAGGGAAAAGACTTTAAGGGGACCTCCAGAGGAATGGATCCAGAAGGGGAATAGTGTGCTAGGCTGGTTCAGGGATCTTCACCATAAAATCCCCCCATCAAAAATAACTCTCTCACGCACCTTCACCTGTGTCCCCATAGAAGCAGGCTTACTATTCCCGATGGAGGTAGGGGGAAATGCAGCGGGCCAAGCGTCGATGGGGCGGTGGATGTATCGGGGATTCCCAGCAATGGTGGTGGCAAGAAGGGGAGTCAGGAGACCCAGAATTTAGCAGCACAGCTCTTCCGCCAGCCTTGCATTCAAACAGCCAGCTGGCGACTCCCCTCGGTGCGAGCTGCTAGGAGCAGCGGGGGTTCGGGCAGTGATCCGCCTACTCCAGCATGGGCGTGAGCATCATCACATGTCAGAGCTCCCCCCCCCCCACTGAGTTTCTGTTGGTGTATTTTATGCGTTGCCCAAGCTATTCCACTTCTTCCAATGTGGCCCAGGAAAGTCAAAAGGTTGGACAACCCCCCCAAAAGGCCAATCCCACTCGACAAAAGTAAATTTTTCGACTTCTGTTGAGCAGGACTGTTGGAGAACTTTTGTTTTCCAGCCAATCAACTGCATATGCTGATCAGTGTATTCTGACATCAGAGGACTCCCACTGTCAGAATCCAATGGCACAAGATTCCTCCTTTCACCTCGCATTTATGGTCAGCATAAGGGATGTAAAGCCAATTTCTCATTTAAATGCTGAATTCCAGTAAGTTTAAATGTCTGGCCAACACAAAATACAGATCTTATGTTAGGTAAATGCCTAGACCCAGAAACCCCCCTTAGACAGAACATTGAGATTCTGAACACTGCAGTTAAATAAAACCTGGCCCAACACCTACCCTACTCGGACAAAGGACAAAAAAG
Source organism: Pelophylax lessonae (assembly GCF_965119305.1). NCBI lineage: Eukaryota > Metazoa > Chordata > Amphibia > Anura > Ranidae > Pelophylax > Pelophylax lessonae. The sequence continues at coordinate 305,805,141 of NC_138769.1, read as the reverse complement.
CAAAAAACTGTTTCAAATTGATGACACGCTACCTCTCTCCCTTCCTATAAACAAATGTTTTGCTGATCACACCCAGATTTTCATGCAGTTGAATGACTATTGGAAACATATAACTGTTTAAAACTATCAGACTCAACACAAATTGAAAGGAATTGGATTAATGAAGGTGAAATTACTACAGTGTGGACTTTTTTTTTTGTAAACAAAATTGATTGACTACCCGAAGACCAGGCAATTTACCTTTAAACACAAAAGTAAAAAAAAAAAAAGAAAAGAAAAAATAGTTTTGGCCCGAGAGCCGGAAGAGACGTCAGACGTCACTCAGGTCCTCCAAGGGCATAGAGACGAGTGGTGGCCATCCTGGCCTGAGTTAACTTTCTGCTCAGAAAATGCCCGCATCGGATCACTCCCGGGCTTTACCGAGGAGTCCGGTAAGCCCGGGAACAACCGGGAAGCGGCGGAAGGGGCGCACCAGCTGCTTTCCCTACCAACTAGAATATTTTAGTATATAGAATTTTATAGAATAGATTAGAATTATTATATGATTGAAGTAGATTGATGCGTGTATAGCCAGAAAAAGGCTGACAGCACTGTGCAAAGCAACAAAGCACTGACTGGCTCCAAATGCTGCACTGTGCATGGGAATGTAGAAAACAAATTACAAATCAGTTTTTTTTTTAGCAGATATGCTTGTTCTATGTAAAATATATTTATATATACATTAAATAAAAAAAAAAACATTAATAGAGCATTAAGAGTTCAGATTGATACAATGATTTACAATATATGAACTCTTTGCAGTTTAGGACAATGTCATTCCATTTATTCCTTTGATTTGCCCTTAGTGCATTCAGATTAGAGAAAGTAGAGTGGATGGGGGTTTATTGTAACATAACATTATAACCATTGACAGGTTAAATGAATAACATTGATTTTTTTGTTACAATGGCATCTGAAAATCAGTAGGATATGTTGGGTAGCAAGTAAGCGTGTTGTCCCTGAAGCTAATCTGTTGAAAGCAGAAAAATATGGACATTGCAGTTTGTTGTGCATGGGGGTGCCTAGCAGCAGACCGGTAAGGGTGCCCATGCTGACCCCTGGCCACAGCCAAAAGCACCTTCAATGGGCACTTGAGCATCAGAACTGAACCACAGAGCAATGGAAGTAGGTGGCCTGGTCTAATTATTCATGTTTTGGTTTTTTTTTTTTACATCATGTGGTTTGCCGGGTGTGTGTGCATCACTTACCTAGGGAAGAGATGGCACCAGGTTGCAGTATGGGAAGAAGGCAAGTTAGTGGAGGCAGTGTGATGAATGGCATGAACATTACCCAAAGCATGTGGATGTTAATTTGCCATGTACCACCTACCTAAACATCATTGCTGAACTACTACACCCCTTCATAGAAATGGTATTCCCTGATGGCAGTGACCTCTTTCAGCAGGATAATGCCCTGTCACACATCAATAATGGTTTTAGAGTGGTTTGAGGTACACAACAAGGAGTTTAATGGGCCATACACACTATAAGATTTTCTGAATACTTTTTCCTTTAGACTTATCAAAACCATATAATATGAGGTCAAACCTAAACACTTTCAATTTGTATGCAATCTGGCAGGCCCTTGCACTACATAGAAAAGGTAAATCTGAAGGAAATCTAACCACAAAAGTTGGATAGTGTGTATCCAGCTTAAGATGTTGACTTGGCCAACAAATTCTCCACATCTCAATCCAATCGGGCATTTGTGGGATGTACTGGAAAAACAAGTTCTATTCATGGGGGCCCCACCTTGCAATTCACAGGACTTAAAAAGCTAATAAAGCTAAAAAATATTTTTTACCGTAATGCATTTCTTAAAAAAACATTTTATATTGCCCTGGGGAGAAGAGATCCAGTGCTGTGCATGGCTGCATCTCCCTTCTTCCTCTTCACATAGGGGCTCTGGCAGCAGGAGGAGCCGCTCCTGCTGCTGTCTATTAAAAGCAGTAGGGAGGAAGTGGGGGCAGGGCTAAGCCCAATGTGTGTATCTATGAAGCGTTGCTCCATAGAGACACAGCTTGGGAGTTAGCAGGCACCATTTGCTCTGGGGACACAGGAAGAAGAGGAAAAACCAATATTGCCATCAGGGAATCCGAGAGGAGGAGGATAAGGGCTGCTCAGAGCAGGTGAGTATAATAGGTTTGTTATTTTGAATTTAAAAATAATTTACCCTTTAGAAACACTTTAAATGTAGTTTCTGGCACCAAGATATCAGTAGCTGATCCCTTTAGAGGTGTCCATGCTGGGCTGTTTCGGTGGTAAAAAAAGGGTCCTAAAGGGGTCCTACTTAAAAGTAGGAGGGTGGTTTTAAAGTTTTGGCTCATTGGTATTGTAGACATTTTTTAGACTCAGGAAGTATGTTCACAGAGTATCAGTTCTAGGTCTAAATAGGGAGAGGCAATAATAGAAACACCCAGCTGCTGTCGCTGCCTGCATGCACTGCTCTGATTGAGGTGTGAATGGTGGAGTATCTTCACTCAGGAGGACACTTGCCCAAGATTTATTATTTGTATTGGACCAGGTGGCTGCAAAGGTCTACTAGCCCTGTTGTCCCATGAGGGAGACCCTGGCTTCGGGTGTTTTCCTTGCAATAGAAGATGATCAGTGAATGCAGAAAAAAATGAAGGCACAGTAAGGAGAATTTCTTTTATAGTTTATTGAGGTAAATTCTATGAGTACAGTACTATGCAGTATTCCAGTAACAGTATTTAAAAATTGACTTGTAACTGCTAACATTTTATTTGTCAGTTAGTTATTCTCTCACATTCAATGTGAGCATTACTACAAAGCATTGTGTTTACAGAGGACTCCTGGCTAATCTCTAACTTTTAATTTTCTGGAGAAATATATGTTGCCATACTTAACATTTGCATGCCTTCATACAATAAATGACATGGCTTAAACACATTATTCCAAAACAGTCAAACATCCTAAAATAATTATCACCTTGAAAAAACTGCAATGAAAGGGGTTGCAAGGGTAATGATGTGCGTAAGATTTTAGGCTGGAAACACATTTTATCATGTTACCGCAAGCGGTGGTAACTCAACAACTCTGGTGCCATTTATTCTGAATGTCAAGCCAACACGCCGTGAAAAAAACATGCCTCAATGATAGGGAGTTGGGAGCCATCTCTGCGTTATGTATGCTACATTGGAAAAACAAAAAAAAGATCTCTATAATTTCTCTTGTATTGTGGTGTGTTGGCAGCCCATCCAAAATTAAGGAGAAACATGAAAAATAACATGAGAATTAGATGGGGGTATCAAAATCTTTGAGAAAGCTGCAGGATGTCTTGCACCTGGCATGCCATTTAAGGGGAAACTATAATAAAAATTTTTATACACTTGCTTAATTTTACAAAAAAACAAAACAAAAAAAACAATTTATTTCTGTGTATTACATGGGGGCAGCCATATTTGCTTAGTACACAGTGCTGCATCAGGGTTGTGTTTTACCTCCCCCACTTTCTCACAATACAGGCCTAGGAGTAGATTTGGCTTGACAACAAAACATGACTTGAGATCTACGTATTTGTTGAATAATTTCATTGAAATGCAGAAAGCCACTAAGCTAAGTGTCTACATAGCAAGCAAAAATTTAAAAATGGTACTGAAAGCATTATAAAATCTAAAAATGACATATAAAATTACTATAAATAAAACCTTTCTTGAGGGGAACATGGGGACTGATATTGCTAACATATTCTGAAAAATGCTAGTTGTGTGGCTGCAGACTTTGATTTTAAGTCACTAACTTGGAACAAGTATGGAGGTAAGGACATTTGCCTTTTCTAATCTGCATACTCATTCTGGCTCAATGACTGTGGCCCAGTATTGGTTCCGCAATATAGGCAAATAGCTCTTTCAGATGGTGATTTGCAATGCAAGCCTCCATGTTTTTATGTGTCTCGGGAAAGGTTCATTTTTTTTTAAGTAAATACAATAATAAGTTAAGCGCTGACCAAAAAATATACTATAGTTTCCCATCAAACTGGCACTGAAATATGAGATAACCTAGGTGCATTTTGTCTTGTGATAATAGGAGATACAGATGGCAGCATATCCTAATCTCTATAATTCCTCTACAGAAAAAACTGTACTGGTCAGGTTGGAGATATTCTAATGCATTGCTGTTCTCCGGTGTCAGCGAAGAGATATGCAGCGTGGAATAAGTCTCGGCATACAGATCCTTACAGGTCATGACCATGCATTTGAATCAGGGCATAGTGCCCTAATTCAAATCTCAAAAAAAAAAAAAAATCTTAAGGTGGTTGTACCATTACCAACAGGATCGGATCATCATGTGAACACAATATAATAATAGTTTGTACCTTGCACACATGCTTGCAGCAGTCAAGTTAAAACAATATAAAATACATAAATAACAACTGTCAACTGCCACTTATTCTAATGGATGATAAGCCACAGACATCCATGTTGCATTTAAAGACCTGAACATGCCTGTAGTGTTTTATCCTGTTCAGCACCTCTGGTAGCTTCATAAAAATTACCAGTTCTGTCCCACTAACTTGTCAAAGCAGCCAGCTAAATAATAATGCAAGAAATAATAGCAGTCTTGCAAAAACCTAACTATAAAAATTAGCTACATAAGCTGGCTGATCAGTGTCACATTTGGACCCATCAATGCATTTACAGTAACATCAATCAATACCAAAAAGAAAAACTTCAATGGAAGAGGCACACTATAACAACTGAGAAGAACACTGTGGGGAAGATTTACTAAAATTGGTGCACTTAAAATCTGGTACAGCTGTGCATGGTAGCCAATCAGCGTCTAACTTCAGTTTGTTCAATTAAGCTTTGGCAATACAACCTGGAAGCTGATTGGTTTCTTTGCAGAATTGCACAAAATTTTGCACTTTCCAGTTCTAGTAAAAAAAAAAAAACCCTGTGTGTATCACTTAGCACAGTTCTCGACAAAACAGAATAAAAAAGTTAAAAATACTAATTAAGTCAGTGCATTTTTAACCTGTAATAAATAATAAAATAACACAAACTGCGACATTCTAAATTCTGTTAACACAAGCTATAGGAAAACTGATTGTAGCATCATCTTAAATATATACTGGCCAGAATTACTCCAGGTGTGTCTGTACAAATTATAGCAGCACCACCTGACCATCCAGGTTTAAATAAACATTGTTCCAACGTATATATCCTCAAACTGTGCGTGTTGTCGCTTACATAGCAAATGTAAACATAAGATGACACTTCACTCTTCTTTCATTATGCCATTATAGTGTCCTCTATGAGTTCAGAGTTCTGCACAAGTGTGTGTAACTTTGTCTTTGTAATCCATTGAGAATAGAGCTGCACGATTCTGGATAAATTGAGAATCACAATTTTTTTTTCTTAGAATAAAGGTGAAGATTCTCAGCGTGTCATCTTTCAAATTATACAAAAAAATAATTGGGCTAACTTCACTGTTTAGTTTTTTTAATTAATTGAAGTGTATTGTTTCCCAAAAAAATTTGTTTGGAAGACCGTTGCGCAAATACAGTGTGTCTCAAAATATTGCATCGACTGCCATTTTATTCTCTAGGGTCTCTGCTAAAATATATACAGTATATATAATTTTGGGGGGTTGTAAGCAAAAAATACAGATTTTTAACTTATAAGCAACAAGTGTCAGAAAAAGGCTTAGTCTTTAGGTGGTATAACTGCCCTCATTTACAGACCGACGTTCATCCCTTTGATCTCTAAAAGAACAGAAGGATACAATGTTTGTTTTTCTCTCTTTTAGTGCAACGTCATTGATAAACATTGCCAGCTGCTTTTTTTTTTTTTTTGACAGCTATGAGCAGGAGAACTCTGCTCTGCACTGTTTACATGAATCGTGGAAATGCTGGATTAAGATTGTGAGGGGGGGGGGGGGTGAATCACAATTTTTTAACGATTAATCATGCAGCTCTAACTAAGAACATGGTGATGTGTAAAGCCTCGTACACACGCACCGATTGTTGGCCGACCAATCAGCCGTCTTTTGTCCAGTGTTGTTGTGTTGGTTGAAATGTGCTCTAGACTGCACACAAATTTTCTCGGCCAACAACAACCAACTTCAGAAGTGATGTCATGTGCTGGTTAACTTTCCGTGTGTTTTTTCTTCTCTGAGCATGCCCAGTCTTGCTCATCTGATGTTTGTCTGCCGAAATCTGTACTGACTGACGAAAAATCGGCCGTTGTGGTGACGGCCAACAAAAATTTTATAGCATGCACACCAGATTTTGTTTGGCCGAAAAGTCGCAGTCGGTTGTCGGAATCATCATACTAACAAGCCGACAATCGGCCGATCGGACGTTGGCCGAAAATTCACGGCCAACAATCGGTGCGTGTGTACGAGGCTTTATAGTGTTCAGAAAGCACCTACACACAAAACTGTCTATGGATGATGTAATTGCATTGGCTCACTCTTCTTCTAGATATCCAAAGGGCATCCAATGCCAATTGTCTAGCTTGAATTCTGAATGAAAGAAAACAACTTTATAGCCTCAAAGAGAACTTGTCACTAAGATTGCTCTAATCATCTAACAAAGGTTAAAATCTGGATTTTACAACATGGCAGACAAGTTTTCTCTTGGAGGAAACTGATCGTGATAGAAAAAGGCAAAAAAAAAAATCTATTCAGACTTTACAAGTACCACATAGGGTTCTCAAATAAATCAACTGATTTTTATTAATCCCAGTATATTCAATTTATGACCAGACATTAAAGGGTTACAAGTTGAACAGAGCATTCACCATTTGCACTCAAACACTGTTCCATATGCCTAACACCATTACCTAGGTAAGTATTTATTTAGCATTTATCCTAGATATACCATAGTACATATTTTCAATGTCATGGCCCCTTACACGTTTCATAGACCTGATCATATGTACTATGATATTACCAACTTGTAACCTTCTAATGACTTGTCTTAAAGTGGTTGTTATTCTTAGACATGAAAAATGAACAAAGCATATCCTTCTGTAATGTGTATTAGCCCAAATCCAAAGCACTAAGTGGGGTTCCTCTCTGATCTATCCTCCCTGTGCTATCTGCAGGAGTCACTAATTGATCTCTAAGGCGTCATAATAATAATAATAATAAACAATAATCTGCCCACCTCTCTAGCAAACAGTAGGTGACTCATAGAAACACATGCAGAGCTGATGCTATGAGCCTGTGTACAGTGGGGGTGTGCTCCTTCCCTACAATCAGCTAGCTGATATCAGGGAACTCTTTGTTCGAGCTCTTCAGTGCGTGTGACATCGGATCCCCGATCCCAACTTTCTGTTGCTGAGTTTTTAAAACCCTTTGATCTGGGTGATGTAGAAGGCTCTACAGGAGAGATGGCTGAAGATAAACAGGTACAACTAAAACCCTTTGATCTGGGTGATGTAAAAGGCTCTACAGGAGTGATGGCTGAAGAAAAATAGGTACAACTAATGTAGGAGGATTGATTTAATCTCGATGTATCAAATGAGGCCAGTCACTTCACTGGGTATATGTAAGGGTTTACAACCACTTTACATTTTATGTACTGGGTTTAATAGAAATCAAATGATTTAATATATTTAAGCCCACATGTGTTAACTGTAAAGTCCAAATATATATATATATTTTTTTGCCTTTAGAATGTTATGAAAGTGTGGATGTGGTACTGACTGACCCATTATTTTGTATACATGATAGAAATAGGAGGCTGCCATAGCAGACTTGTTTTTGAAGCTGCTTGCTCCCAGGCTGTGTATGGACATGTATTAAGACAATTAACATGCACATTTTTGTTCCAGGTAAATAACACACTAAATGATGAAGGAAAGACAGAACAGCCCAGGAGCATTCATTTTGAAAAACAAGTCAGTAATTGAAGCGCCTATATTTTTGTTCTTTCAGATGCCTTTTAAATATTTGGCTGAAAACCTTAGAAGCTCTGAACTCATGTGTTCCTATTTTGCAGCTAGGGACCATATCAGAGCTCATGGGGGTGTCTAGGTTTAAGGAATCCCAGGAAACTTAAGCTGGATACACACTATCCAACTTTTGTGGTTAGATTTCCTTCAGATTTACCTTTTCTATGTAGTGCAAGGGCCTGCCTGATAGCATACAAATTGAAAGGGTTTAGGTTTGACCTCATATTATATGGTTTTGGTAAATCTAAAGGAAAAAGTCTTCAGAAAATCTTATATTGTGTATGGCCCATTAAGGTCAACCACTTTTGGCATTAGCCTGGATGTGAGATTAATAGTGTAATCTTAGTGACTAGCTAACTTAGGATCTACGGACACAACACAACATGCATTTACAAGTATACTGTATAAATAGCACTTTCTGAATGTTTGGCAGAAGAAATTCTCATCCATGTAGAAAAGCCCCTCCATGACAATAAGTGACCCACAAAGTACAAAAATCTCCAGAGCTACATATATCTGAATGGTAACCATCATTACCGTTACTGCAGAGCTCTATATTAAAAAACAAACATCATGTACACATAATCTAATAATACTGTACATACAACTACTGGCAGTTTTTATTCCCACTGAAGTACAGTATCCTTTCAGTACTGCAAAGTACAGCATCCCTAAGAACTGCATTAGCGTTGTCTAATAAAAGCAATCTTATAGCATCATCACAAGTCTCAACTAATTACAAGTAAATTTGAAATGGCAAGAAAAAATGTAAACTGTATATACAATATAAACCAATAAAACAGAATTGGGAATGTTCAGACTGCAGGTAGGTGCAAATACGTTTTAAAATTGTGTTTTATTCTAAACCTAATTGGAGGTTTACTGACTGTAAAATTCTTTATCTTTAGAAAACCTGTTAAAAGAAAAACGTTCAGGCTGCCAGTGCTGGAAAAGCTTAGACACATTAGACCAATGGCTACAGCACCTTTCCACTGGCCTGGAAAAAGTATGCAAGACCAGTCCCACTAAGGTGAAACTGGTCCCATTAAAATTCAGCCCACTGCTGGTCATTGAAAGACAATACAACAGGAATTTTCCTGCAACCAACTTTAAGTGGGTTTTATCGCATATGATTAGCCAGTGCATGATGGAGATCAAAGAATCCCCCAATAATCTCATCTTTATTTCTAACAACTCACTAAATAACAACACTATTCGTTACTTGGGCGAACTTGCCTAAGTTAGTAAACATGACAAGATAAGAAAGAGAAACACATTCAAACCATAAGGTGAAAGATTACATTAAAATGGGCGGTCAGAAGGAACTATGGTTCATTAAAATGGGCGGTCAGAAGGAACTATGGTACATTAAAATGGGCGGTCAGAAGGAACTATGGTACATTAAAATGGGCGGTCAGAAGGAACTATGGTACATTAAAATGGGCGGTCAGAAGGAACTATGGTTCATTAAAATGGGCGGTCAGAAGGAACTATGGTACATTAAAATGGGCAGTCAGAAGGAACTATGTTACAGAGGCGTAACAGATACTTGGGGGGGAGGGGGTTACAAAAACTGGACAGTGTAAAATCTGGTGTAGCTCTGCATAAAAACCAATCAGCTTCCAGGTTTTATTGTCAAAGCTTAATTGAACCAGCGGAAGTTAGAAGCTGACTGGCTACCATGCACATCTGTATCAGATTCTGAGCCTTCCAGTTTTAGTAAATCCCCCACATTGAGACATCATTTTAAAAACTGTAAAACATTCTCTGACTGTGATCCAAGATACATGTAAAATTGGCATATTTATTACAGAAAAAGAAATTGGAATGAAGTAGTATTTGAGGCTGATTAGGGAGGGATAAACAGTGTAATATTACAAAAGCAACAAGGCATTAATTACTACAGTGTAAAATGAGCAAATTGCAGAGGATTTCTTGGAAGATCAAGTCATTTGCCTGGGCTGACTTGGCAAGCTCATTGTAGTGTAGCAGCCACGCAACTGAAAGCCCCCCCGCTGCTGATAAATAGGCCATAAGAGGAGAAAAGGAAACTGTGGTTACTGTAGCGAATTCCCTTTTTGGGAAATGTGCCTCATTGTCTTTTTTGTCTCTGGCTTTTAAGACCAAAAAACAGAATATCACAGTAACATACATATAACTACCAACTTTCTCAGTAAAGACCATCAACCCACAAAATCTTTAAATGTTAAAATATAATATATAAAAGCACAAAGCCATATGAAACCAAAATATATGTCTAAAATTGTAGTATTAATATATTTGTAGGTGTGTACCCACAATTATTCAGCTTATTATGGACACCAACACACAAAAGAAATAAAAAATGTATATATTTTTTTTTTATTTTGTGTGTTGGTGTCCATAATAAGCTGAATAATTGTGTGTACACACCTACAAATATATAAATACTAACATTTTAGACATACAATTTGGTTTCATATGGCTTTGGGTTTTTAGATATTATATTCTATGTCTAAAATTTTAGTATTTATATATTTGTTGGTGTGTACCCACAATTATTCAGCTTATTATGGACACCAACACACAAAAGAAAAAAAATATACACATTTTGTTTTTCTTTTGTGTGTTGATGTCCACAGTAAGCTGTGAATATTACTGTATCTATATTACATTAGGCTATGGCTAACACCATATCATTCAGCCACGCTTGAAACCTAATAGAACTAGTCTTTATAATCCATCATTAACACTATTTCTGCTTTGCTAAGTCTGGTTTCAGGATTTAATATGCAAACAATGAATATAATGTTGCATTTAGTCCTTGCTCTCGTATTATGTTCCACCTCTACTGTCTGTGGAAAATTGAAGGATGGCGATTTATGGTAAAGGATCTTCACGGTCCATTTTAAAATGGTCTTATTATGTATCTGTGATATATACTAGGAAATAAAAGTGTGCGTGAAGAGATCCTGCTTTCCTCTCGGAGCTATTACATACATTTTTATTTGACTGTTGCTGGGGCTACCGACACTTGTGAGTGGCAGCGAGAAACAAACCACTGACAAGTGATGCAGTCACCTGAGCAAATGAAAATAAATTGTGTTTAATACTCCATGGAGAGATGGATTTGATATATTTTAAACATTTCAAGTGTCCTTTAATTTAGTGCTGACATGGCACAGACAGGCACTGACACATTTCTCGGTATGTATTTGTATAATTTGATGGGTAGGAGTGTTATTTCACAAAGGTCAATGAATATTACACAATTGTTATTTCTCGTAATGAGATGCTGTAACATGAAATTCTGAAGCGAAAAATATATTGTTGGCTTTAATGTGGATCATTTGCATGCATGCTGTTTTTTTTTTTTTTAACACCTCCACGGGTCTGGTCATTTTGTTGCAGAGGTCAATAGATATCGTTAGACACTCTGCTTGTGCAAGGTAATGTATCCAATCATTGGAATGCACTGGATGTGGGTCACATGACTGGGTAGCAGAATAGATCTTGGGAGGAAGCAGAAGGCCATCAAGAAATTCTAAACCAGATATATCCTGCTTTTATTTGACTAGTTCAAAAAGCTCTTGCTTGGTTTCTTCTTTTAAGGAAAAGTATATTATTTTAATTTTCAATTAATTCCTTTGAACAACTGGTGGCAATGTTTGAAAAAGCTTATACGTATGCTCAGTTTGTAGTTATATATCCATATTTGCATATACATCTTTTAGATTCAGCCAGGAAGCAAATGCTATTGCTTTGCCCATTAAATGCAGCATGACAGTGCTGTCTGACAGCCCACTCCCAAGCCAATCCCCAATCTATGCTCCTTCACCATTTCTCTGTTCTAGCCTGGTTGCTCTAATGAAGCTGGCTTCCAAGGTATGGGAAAGTAGGTGACCTCCTCTATGTGACAGTACTTGGGACTGAGCAGCTGATTGCCAAGTCTGGACACCATCACATTGCAGAGTAACAACATTATTCCCCAGGTAAGTTCTGAAACTAGCTCATACTCGGGAAGAATTCCTGCAGTAGGGAGGTGGCAGGATAAGTATAACTTTCTAGGAGAGCAAGCTATCAGAAGGCAATGTCATTCTGCTTTGGACAGGCAGGTTGAGGGTATTAGGGTACCCGCCGACAACAGGTGACAGTAACCAAATTCAGTTTGAGCTGGCGATGTTCCCATGCCTATGGTGCAGACACCACCAATGGTCAGCTGCAGGGGAAAAAGCAGGTAGAACGGTCCACGTAATATTCTACTAATGACCCGTCCCTATCCATTGTAAGAAATGGAATGCTTGGCCCAGGTGAACATTTCTGTTTATATAACAGACATGTAATGCCACTGTTTTTGGGGGGGCTAAATTGTGATTGCATGCATTACCGTCCTCTATTGGCTCTAGGCAGCTTGGTCATTCTTCTCTCTCAACCCATTCTGTCGACCGTATCTCACAACAATGCACTCTATCATCTCATATTTGAAGAAGGATGGCCAAGTTATTGTGGAGACATACAACAAGCCTCAAGAGGAACAATCTCTAAATCTGTATATGTATTTTAAATATGGTACGGCAAGCATTTCAAATATGATAAAAGTACCTTAAAGAAAACACAATAAGAAACAAAAGTTAAAATTGAGAATACACCGTAGTCTACATAGTAAAAACTAGTTTGTATAATCAGCGTGAACAAGACAATGGAAAGAATGCCCTTCTCTGCCCTTAGTAGTCAGTACCCAAAAACGCATTTTTACATTTACATCTTACATTATATTTATTTTATGTCATGTTTTGTATTTTCATACAAACATATTCTGACTTTTGGCTACTTTGAAGCAGTGATGAGTACATCCAACAACCCTATTAATTCTCTGATTAAAAACCAAAAAAAAAAAAAACAGAAAATTGTTTTTATCGAATAGATGTGAAGCATCTGACATTGTACAATTAAAGAGGAATACTTGAAATAATTTAGGGAACTCCCATCAAGAAATATAAATAAAAGCTATTTTAGGTATAAAATACTTTTAAGTGCTTTTGTTAATTGACACATAGAAAGAATAGCAGGATATTTTCACACCTGCGATATGAGCAAAGTTTCAGACCATAAGATAGTCATTTCTTTTTGACCGGTAACAGTCATTGTATTTTCGACCAACACAAGCTTTCGACACTTGAGTATATCATAAATACTTCCCCGCACTTTTGTAAACTATGAACATGCTGTCCAGTTCTAATTCAAAGCTACTGAAGGTGTATCCCTGTGTTTTCACAACCAGTGTATCAGAAGGCAGAACATATTCCATACAATAGGGCTGGTATAATAAACGTGTATGCCCTGCCCACAGCAATATTTCAACATGGCAAAGAGATATAAGTATCGAAACTTGTTTGGCTGCCAGACTACTACTTGTCATTTCTCTAGTGTTTTCAGCCAAGAACTCATGATACCACCTACAGTGTCTTCTATCATGAAAACATATATGTATGATACATCTGATCATAACTCAGCAGCACACAAACACAATTCTACAGTACATTTTATACATTAGATTATCAGTTTTTTTCTATATTTCATAGTCCTTGCATCCGGTGCAGAGTCTGTGAATTGAAGACCTGACAAGACTTCTATGTAGACGGAGGGGAGTCCATGGTTGAGAGAATGCGCACTATTTCAGCTCTCTGAGTTGGGGAAATGTGTTGTGTCATGTGAACAATAGAATCCATAGCAACTTCAGGGTTTTCTTGCACCAAGCTGTAATAATGACACACAAACATTTAATCATTTAAGCACAAATACCTAAATATTACATATATGTTAAAAGCAACCACAGACATTGAAACCCATAATCATAGCATTATAAACATCAATTACAGAAACATTGAAACCAATACCAAGTACCTCTACTTTTGTGGGAAGTTTCACAAGCAAAGTTCTACATATTAGGTAAAGCCACCTGCAGTTAAAGTGTAACTAAAAGGCATTTTTATTTTTTTATTTTAGAATAAGTGGTGAGGGCTTAAAATCCCTCCCAAATCTTGACTGCTGTCTTTGGTGATCAGGACAGTTAAAGGGGATAAATCTCCTGAATGGGGACAATAAGGGAGATTTACTAAAACTCGTGCATTCAGAATGTGGTGCAGTAATTAGCCTCTAACTTCAGCTTGTTTAATTAAGTTTTGGCAATTAAAATTGAAAGCTGATTGGTTTCTGTTCAGAGTTGCACCAGATTTTTGCACTCTCCAGTGTTCGTAAATAAACCCCAATGTGCCCGGAAATAAAGGTGAGAAAAAATCCAAAATTTGGAGTTGGCCCCAGAACACTTATAGAGTGTATCTCCCAATATGGACACTTGCCCTTTTAGCCAGTCGTCATGGGGACAATACATACCTCAAAACGCGTCAGCCGTCATCCAAATAGGACTATGGACAATCGTATGGACTACTCCTGATACTCAAGTTCTTGAGTTTGATATGATTGATTTTCACCTATGTTTGTGAGTAGCCATTTTTATGTTTTAACAATAAAGCCATTATTGAAGATAATGCGCTAGGTCGGTGCGCCCTTTTTTGTGTTTTATATTTGCAGTACTGTTGGACTACCCAAGTCCTTTAGGGCAGCAAGACCGTAGCCATCCGAGACACCATTTGTAAAGTCCCATAGAAAGAGCAATTGGGGAGCCTTGTTATCTGAGCGCAAGAGAAAGGTGGTCCGTTCACCTTATTTTTTTTGGAGCACTCTAGATCATAGCCTATGGTGATTATGCAGAAATGTGACCCTGATTGGTATAGAAATGAAATTACTATATTATCATTGAGGTGGGGCTTAGTATTTCTATCAATTCTACAAAGCATATATACATACATTTTACTAGTTAAATTGGGGCTATTAGCCATTTAGTAAATTATGTTAAGGAAAGGCTCACAGACTTCTAAATGGTACATAGGTGAAAGATGTCCTGATAATTGCAAGCTAAATATCAATATATGTACTGTAAGAGCAGTTTTCATATCTTGTTCTGAGTTAGTAGAGAACTCCTCATTCTTCCTATCACAGTGAAAAACTTCTGTTTAATTCAGCCTTGTTCCTATACAGGGCCATTTCCCTAATGAGGTAAGGTGAGACTCTTATCTCTGATGACAGGTGCCTAGATGCATCAGGGATAATGTTCTCACCTTAGCATGAGGCCTGCTATTGTCTCCCACATCTCCACAATGCCTCTATTCTGCTGATGACTGAACTGCTTCACTGCTCTCTGCAATCAATAATTGCAGACAATGTCAGTGAGTATCAGTAGCAAAAGCAGGGTGGTGAGTTGTGGGGCAGGGAGGTGGGATGTTTGTGAGGTAAATAAGTGTCATAATGCTATTAAAGAGATTGTGTTTTATTAATACCATTTTGCAATCCAACAAATTCTAGAGAAATTGTCAGAAACGTCAGAAAAATGGCGGATATTGACAGTGTTATTAAAATGGCCGGCCAGAACCAAATCTGTGTATGGGCACCTGTCCACCCAAACACTTTATGAGATTTGATAAACTCCAGAAGCATGTATAATCTGGTACACCTTCATTAACCCCTTCCGTACCGCGTCATGTAAAATGACGTCGGCACAAATCCTTTCTCGATCCGGGCCGACGTCATATGACGGCGCCCGGATCTCCCCGCTACTGCGCGCCCCCGGGGGCGCGCAGCGCGGCGATCGGGGGTGAGGCTCGTCCCTCGGACTGAGCCCAACCCCGATCAAGGTAAACAGCCAATGAAATTGGCTGTTTACCACGTGATCGGCTGTGTCAATCACAGCCGATCACATGAGCGGCTCCAGCGCGAGCCGCTCGTTCCTTCCTTAATGCGCGCCCCCGGGGGCGCGCAGCGCGGCGATCGGGGACGAGGCTCGTCCCTCGGACAGAGCCCATCCCCGATCTAGGTAAAGAGCCAATGAAATTGGCTCTTTACCACGTGACCGGCTGTGTCCAATCACAGCCGGTCACAAATGTCATCAGAGAACACGGTAACTAGCTGTCACCGTGTTCTCCTCCTCACACACTGATCCTGTGTGAGGAGGAGATTGTGGTAACAGCTAGTTACCAATCATAGTGCACCCCAACCACACTGATTGCCCCCCCCCAATAAAGAGCACCTGTCACTAGCCCATCAAAGTACCCAAGTACCTGTCACCAGCCCATCAGGTACTCAGATGACAGGTACTCGGGTACTCTGATGGGCTGATGACAGGTACTCTGATGGGCTGGTGACAGGTACTCGGGTACTCTGATGATGGGTACTCGGGTACTCTGATGACAGGTACTCTGATGGGCTGGTGACAGGTACTCGGGTACTCTGATGACAGGTACTCGGGTACTCTAATGATGGGTACTCGGGTACTCTGATGACAGGTACTCGGGTACTCTGGTGACAGGTACTCTGATGGGCTGGTGACAGGTACTCGGGTACTCTGACAGGTACTCGGGTACTCTGATGACAAGTACTCGGGTACTCTGATGACAGGTACTCGGGTACTCTGATGACAGGTACTCGGGTACTCTGATGACAGGTACTCTGGTACTTTGAGTACCCGTCATCGGAGTACCCGAGTACCTGTCACCTACCCAACAGAGTACCCGAGTACCTTCCACCTGCTCATCAGAGTACCTGACACCTGAAGTACCCGAGTACTTGCCACCTGCTCATCATTACCCATCACTACTCATCAGTACTCATCAGTACTCATCAGTACCTATCACCTATTAGTATCAGTACTGATCATCCGTACCCATCATCAGTACAGTATCAGTATCACCTATCAGTATCAGTACTACTCATCAGTACCTATCACCTGCCTGTCACCTGCCCATAAGAGTACCCGAGTACCTGTCACCTGCCTATCGGAGTACTCGAGTACCTGCCACTTGCTCATCAGTACCAGAGTACCTGTCACCTGCCCAGCAAAGTACCCGAGTACCTGTCACCCTTCATACAGCCACCATGTCTAAGTCCAAAAAGGTTAACATACGTCGTCCGTTTAAACCTAAATACCGGTGTTATGGCAGCAGATAGCTGCCATAACCCTGGTATTATTTTAAACGGTGGACGGTTGGCTTTCCGATAAGGGTGGTCCAAGCGGCAGATTCGCCGCGGGATCACCCTTCCGGGGTGGCGGAAGAGGTGCCCCCCCCCCTCCCGCTTCATTCTGGTCCTTTTCCCCGCTTACCGGACCCGCCGGCAGCGGGGAAAACGATCCGGTCCCAGATCCTCACAGACAGGATGTCGAGTGAGGGCAAGCTTGCCTTCACTTGACTCTATGGTCTTGGAGGACCGGAGCTACGGCAAACGTCGTTGCCTAGCAACCAGTTTAAAGGTCCCTTTTTTTTTTTTTCATTTTATTTAATTTTTTTTTATTTTTTTTTTTTTATTTTTTCTATCTTTTAGTGTACTTGTAAGATCTGAGGACTTTTTGACCCCAGATCTCACAAAAAAGAGGTCCTGTCGTGCCCTTTTCTATTACAAGTAATGTTTACATTTCTTGCAATAGAAATAAAAATGATCAATTTTTTTTTTTTTTTAAAAAAACAGTGTAAAAATAAAAAATAATAAATAAAATAAATAGTAAAAAAAAAAAAAAAAAAATTAAAGCGCCGTGTCCCCGCGAGCTCGCGCGCAGAAGCGAACGCATACGGAAACCCCGCCCACATATGTAAACAGTGTTCAAACTACACATGTGAGGTATCGTCGCGATCGTTAGAGCAAGAGCAATAATTTGAGCCATAGACCTCCTCTGTAACTCTAAGATAGCAACCTGTAGAAATTTTTAAAATGTCGCCTATGGGGATTTTTAAGTACCAAAATTTGTCACCATTCTGTGAGCGTGCGCAATTTTGAAGCATGACATGTTGGGTATCTATTTACTCGGCGTAACATTATCTTTCACATTATGGAAAACAATTGGGCTAACTTTACTGGTTTCTTATTTTTTAATTAAAAAAAGTGATTTTTTTCCCAAAAAATTGCGTTTGGAAGACCGCTGCGCAAATACGGTGTGATAAAAAATATTGCAATAATCTCCATTTTATTCTCTAGGGTCTCTGCTAAAAAAAAATATATAATGTTTTGGGGTTCTAAGTAGTTTTCTAGCAAAAACAACTGATTTTAGCTTGTAAACACCAAATGTCAAAAATAGGCCTAGGCAAGTGGCTAGGATGCATGATGATGCTCCTTGGATGTTTAGGCCCCTCTATATGGCTAGGCTGTGAAAAAGTCTCACACATGTGGTATTGCCATACTCAGGAGGAGTGGCAGAATGTATTTTGGGGTGTCATTTTTGCGATGTACATGCTATGTGTTAGGAATATCCTATAAATTGACAACTTTGTGTAAAAAAAAAAGTTTTTATTTTTTTCCCACATTTTCCAAAAACTTGTGGAAAAAAATGACATGTTCAAAGGACCCATAATGCCTCATAGAATATACGTTGGAGTGTTTGCTTTCCAAAATGGGGTAATTTTGTGGACTTTTCCATTGTATTGGTGCTCTAGGGCCTTGAAAAGTGTGATAGGTAGTAAGAAAGTTTTATGTGTATTTATGCTCCTAAAACGCCTTATGGTGCTACTTGGACGTGGAGTCTCTTTTTGTGGCCAGGCTGTGTAAAAGTCTCACACATGTGGTATCACCATACTCAGAAGGAGTAGCAGAATGAATTTTGGGGTGTCATTTTTGCTGTGTACATGCTATGTGTTAGAAATAGCTTATAAATTGACAACGTTTTGGGAAAAAAAAAGAAAAAAAAATGTTTTCTTCATTTTCCCAAGAATTGTGGGAAAAAATTATAACTTCAAAAAACTCACCATGCCTCTTACTAAATACCTTGGACTGTCTACTTTACAAAAAGGGGTCATTTGGGGGGTATTTGTACTGTCTGGACATTTCAGGGCCTCAAGAAAGGAGATAGGCCATCAGTACATCTGGTGTGATCAATTTTCAGTAATTGGTACCATAGCTTCTAGACTCAATAACTTTCACACAGACTAAATAATATACACTAATTTGGGTTAATTTTACCAGAGATATGTAGCAGTATAAATTTTGGCCCAAATGTATGAAGAAAAATTAATTTTTTGCAAAATTTTATAATAGAAACTAAAAAAAAGTGTTTTTTTTGCAAATTTTTTGCTCTTTTTTTGCTTATATCACGAAAAAAAAAAACCCCAGTTGTGATCAAATACCACCAAAAGAAAGCTCTATTTGTGTGAAAAAAATGATAAAAATTTTGTTTGGTTACAGTGTAGCATGACTGAGCAATTGTCATTCAAAGTGTGAGAGTGCTGAAAGCTGAAAATTGGTCTGGGCAGGAAGGGGGTCTAACTGCTCTGTATGGAAGCGGTTAAAAAGTGACGCAATCAATTCTGTAATATTAGTGACATTAAACTTGTATTCTCAACTCAAAATGTAGCTTGTATTGCCTTCAACCTCCTCCAAATCTCTAAATGTATTTATTGATTTTGGCTGCTGTAATCTGACTTTCTGGCTTTGTTCGTTCTTCATGGTCCCACTCTATGTAGGTATGTAGCCACCTTCTTTTTCTCACTACTAAGGACTATGGGATGTGTAGTGTGCATCAGTGCATGTGACTTATCATTCCAAACAAATGTATGTAAGGTGGGAAAGTAGAGGTTCCAGAGCTCATAGAGGACATTACAAAGAGGATGAGAACACAACAAACAATGCATTAATGAAAAATAATTACAGGGCCATTAATTAGTGGATGTTTATTGCTTATTTTGTAAGTATAAAGATATTGTTAAGTGTCACTTTAAAAGTGTATTTTTTTCTTTTGCAGTCAAATTTGAGAAAACTCCACTATGCATTTGTTATGTGTTCCCATTCACACAGCATGCATATTTTATTTTTAAAATTTTCTTACCTTTAGGAGTTTTTTTTTTTTTAGGAGAAGATGTTAATGCTGACTGCAGGGTTTTTTGAACAATGTCAGAGTGAGCTTGTCCCAAGTCTGTCATCATTATCATACAATGCAAGAAGCCAGGCCTCTACATGTTTAACCCTTTGTTAGGACAGTAATCAAATCTAGTTACAACTGACAATGAAGATCTGCCTGCACAGTATAGACAGGGTTATTTTTGGCAAACACAGTTGCCCAAATCTCTCATAAATTAAGTGAACTCTGTAGGATTTTCCCTTGCTTAAGTGTCCAGAACAGAGCATCAAAAAATATTTAAAAATGGTAATCTGAACATTTTAAAGTTATACTATGTGAATGAGGACATGTAACAAATTTGAAAAAGTAGAATTACACTTTCCTGGTACCAACATGGCGGCATAGATGTGGTAGAAGCCCTGCCTACTATCGCCCACAGGACCAGTGCATAGCTATAATGAGTTGATGCCTATACAACAGCTCATTCCGTTTTTTGCCGTCAAGGAACTCACAGCCAGTGTAAAGAGAAGAAACCCTTGCCTGTCACCTTTGGTGGTTTTCTGCACAAAATCCAATTTTTTTTAAAAAATGTTTGGTCTTTTTTTTATTTACGGCACAAAAAATAAAAACCCCAGTGGTGAATAAATACCACCAAAAGACAGCTCTATTTGTGTGAAAAAAGGCCAAAAATTTCATATGGGTGCAGTGTTGCATGACTGAGTAACTGTCATTCAAACTGACAATTGGCCTGGTCAGGAAGGGAGTAAGAGTGCCCAGTAGGCAAGTGGTTAAGCTTCCCACCCAGGACTGTTGTGTGGGTGTCAACACTTTAGGTCCTGTGGGAATAAGTAGGCGGGGCTACTACCACATGTATGCTGCCATGGATTGGTACCAGGAAAAGAAAATGACAGTACGCATTTGATACGACTTTCCGTATGGTTCAGTCTACAGCCATCTGATTTTGTTATTATGACATTTTAGAAGATGCTTCCCTGTACCACAGTAGGAAATTGCATTTCTGGGTGATACAGAGTATTGAACGCCCACAGAGATCTTATGTCCTTCTCAAGTAAATAACTGACTGCTATTGCCAACAATTTTTTATTGTTCCAATGCTGGGACTTTAAGCGGAGCTCCACCCAAATGGGGAAGCTCCGCTTGTCTGCCTGGTTTTGACCAGTACCCGCTTCCACTTCTGGCTCAGTTCGCCACAGCCCCCCCCCCCCCCCGCAGCCTGCCAAATCACAAATCGCAGTGTGAAACTGGCAAGGCTTCAATGCCGGTTTCCCTTAGCCAAGATGGCGGCGCCGCCACCTGAGTGCTGTTTCAAGAATCGACTTGGGTGAGAACACAACGCTGGATGCCTAGACAGGTAAATGCCCTAATAGCAAAAGTCAGCTGCTACAGTATTTTTAGCTGCTGACCTTTATTTATTTTTTGGGTGGGGGGACGACTCCTCTAAGTTACCTGCCTTAGGAAAGAGACTGCGGAGGGTAGTTGCATAGTGCGGAGGGAGCAAAGAACCAGGTAAGTAAAAGTCTTTTTTCCTGAAATCCTGGGCGTAAACATGCATTTAACCCTTGCAGTGGGAACCCCACTGCAAGGAAGGATTTTTATTTTCCCCGGTGTTCAGCTTTAAGCTTTAGCTTTGAGGACAATTACCAACTATCGACTGCTGCCGCAACCATAGCTGCTGATCTCACTTCATGTCATCTGTAGCTCAAACCATGCTTTTATTCCTTATTTTATTTTTATTTTATTCCTTAAACTGAGAATCCAAGTGATACATTATGCACATGAAGGAAAATTATTGTAATAAAAGACATTTTACTTATATGTATCTTTTTAGAATTCATAAAAAAAAAGAAATGAACAGATTCCCTTGTACAATAATGCTGTCACCTTTATCTTTTTCAGTGGATAGTACAATACTGTAAGTAATTAATCATGTACATTTAGAAATTACACATTCCCCTAATATTACCTGCGGATTTGTTTGAGGATATAGTCTCTGGAAATGTACTTGATGTTTTCATCAACCACTGAGCGGACCCCCTCCTCCTCCATCAGCTGCTTTTCCAGCCATTCAACAACATCCTTATTATTATCCCACAGGTATGCCTGGAAGAAGAAGATTGTGTATGTTCTATTCAGTTGGAAGACATTTACTACATTAATCCTTCATTTCTGATATTGCACAATCATGTTAGTAAACATAAAAGCACCTAGCCACCTTAGAATGTGTATTTTGTTATTTGGTAAAAATAGCAGTAAATCCCAGTGACACATTCTGTACCATTGGCACCTGTATTAAAAAACTTTAAAGTATGTGTATTGTGCGTATGTATGTATATATATATATATATATATATATATATAAATATATATATATATTTTTTTTAGACACACAGATGTATATAGAGTAATCAGCATAACAAGAGTTATTAAGAAATATTGTCCTCTTATTTCTGCTATGTTGCTATATACACTTAACTTGTAAATATTTAAAACAGAGCACTCCTTTATTTTTAAAACAGAGTACTCCTTTATAGTAATTTAACATTGATGCACTCTATCTCAGTGGTTCTCAATTCCGGTCCTCGGGACCCACTAACAGGCCAGATTTTAAGTATTACCTTGGGGGATGCAGACTAGAATACTGCAATCACTGAGCAGCAAATTAGATCACCTGTGATGTAATTTAGTTATCTTGCAAACCTGGCCTGTTGGTGGGTCCCGAGGACCGGAGTTGGGAACCACTGCTCTATCTGATATGGACCTGTTAATCATAGGGAATGAACATTTTAAGATACTTCCCTGGAGGCATAAAGGATTAGGCATAGATTTTTATTTAATTCTCTAGGGATTAGGGAATAAAAATTACTAAAGAAAAAAAAAAAAAAAAAAAAAAAACGAAAATTATGTATATATAGAAAGAGAGAGAGAGACAGATATTTAAAAATATATACACATACACACACACACACACACTAGATTGTTAAAAGTATTGGGGCGCCTGCCTTTACACGCACATGAATGTTAATGGCATCCCGGTCTTAGTCTGTAGGGTTCTTTTATTGAGTTGGCCCACCCTTTGCAGCTATAATAGCTTCAACTCATCTGGGAAGGCTGTCCACAAGGTTTAGGAGTGTGTCTATGGGAACGTTTAACCATTCTTTCAGAAGCGCATTTGCGACGTCAGGCACTAATGTTGAACGAGAAGGCCTGGCTCGCATTCTGCGCTCCAACTCATCCCAAAGAGGTTCTATGGGGCTGAAGTCAGGACACATGGATGAACGAGTTTGGGGTGGAGGAACTTGACTGGCCTGCACAGACTTCAGCCCCATAGAACATCTTTGGGATAAATTAGAGCAGAGACTACGAAACAGGCCTTCTCGTCCAAAATCAGTGCCTGACCTCACAAATATGCTTCTGGAAGAATGGTCAAACATTCCCATAGACATACTCCTAAATCTTGTAGACAGCCTTCCCAAAAAAGTTGAAGCTGTTATAGCTATAAAGGGTAAAGGGTGGGCCAACTCAATATTGAACCCTACGGACTAAGACTGGGATGCCATTTTAGTTCATGTGAGTGTAAAGGATGGCTTTCCAATACTTTTGACAATATAGTGTGTGTGTGTGTATATATATATATATATATATATATATATATATATATATATATATATATATACACACCTCTGTGCGGGATTAACGCCTGTAATGATAGGTATATGCATTGCTTATTATTTCATGTGCCTTATATATATATATATTATATATATATACTGTATATATGCACCTTTTACATTTATGCCAATCTGTCCAGAATACGTGACAATTACATGGGATGGGTCACTTTTTATTTATTATGTTTAAACATAACCACTTAAAAAAACTATTAATGTAAATGCCTAAAAAATGTTAAAGGGGAATTAAATGTAACTCTTGTGTGCATGCACAGCAGTGACATCATCGTGGTTTGGCCATTCAACACGCCAAACAAATGGAACCCAGAAGGAGGATCGATAGAAAAAAAAAGAAGTGCCCAAGACTAGTGGGAGCGCTAACAGCTCAGCACTGGAAGACATTTGACGGGTAAAGGCCCGTACACACGTAGCGATTGTCGGCTGTAAATATTCGGCTACCGACCGATCGGCCGATTGTCGACTTGTTAGTATGATGCTTCCGACAACCGACTTTTCGGCCGAACAGAATCTGGTGTGCAGACATTAAAATTTTTGTTGGCCAACACCAGAACGGCCGATTGTTCGCCAGTCAGTACAGAATTCGGCCGACAAACAGCAGATGAGCAAGACTGGACATGCTCAGAGAAGAAAAAACACATGGAAAGTTAACCATCACATGACATCACTTCTGCAGTCGGCTGTTGTTGGCCGACAAAATTCGTGTGCAGTCTTTAGCACTTTTCAACCGACAGGACAGCAACGGACAAAAGACGGCCGATCATTCGGCCGACATTCGGTACGGTAGCAGTGACCATAACATGATTTCATTTAATGTTAGCTGTAAGCAAAAAACGCATACAGGAAATACAAAAACACTTAACTTTAAGAGGGCACCTCTCCAGGATTTAGATTGGGAGGGAATATTGGCATTGATGAGCACAGAACAAA
Organism: Pelophylax lessonae; assembly: GCF_965119305.1. Classification (NCBI taxonomy): domain Eukaryota; kingdom Metazoa; phylum Chordata; class Amphibia; order Anura; family Ranidae; genus Pelophylax; species Pelophylax lessonae. Next base: position 305,780,633 of record NC_138769.1, on the reverse strand, counting down.
AACGGGAAATTTTCAAAAAGACTTTATGCAAACTCACTGCAAAGTATATTCCCATGGGTAATAAGTTTAAAAGGCTAAAAATAAAACCTATGTGGCTCACGGCCAAAGTTAAAAAAAGCTATAGATAAAAAGAAAAGAGCTTTTAAAAAATATAAAAAAGAGGGAACACTATCATTGTTTAATTGTTACAAAGAATATACCAGAATATGTAAAAAGGAAATCAGGGATGCAAAAATTCAAAATGAACGACAGATTGCAAAAGATAGTAGGACAAACCCCAAAAAATTCCTCATATATATTAATAATAAAAAGGTTAGGTCTGAGCATGTAGGCCCTTTACAAAATAATCAGGAGTGGGTGACTGGGGACAAAGAGAAGGCAAATTTATTAAATACTTTCTTCAGCTCTGTATATACAAAGGAGCATGGGTGAGCTCATGACCATAATGTGGATGGTATTGACACAGCCCCAAATGATACACAATGGCTCAAAAGTGATATGGTCCAGAAATACTTAGACAGAATAAGGGTGGATAAAGCACCTGGAGCAGATGGCATCCACCCACTCATCATAAAAGAATTGAGCGCTGTAATTTCAAAGCCTTTGTTTCTAATTTTTAGGGACTCATTAAGGACTGGAATAGTACCACTGGATTGGCGTAGGGCCAATGTGGTGCCCATATTTAAAACGGGATCAAAGTCTTTGCCAAGTAACTATAGACCTGTTAGTTTAAATTCTGTGGACGGGAAGATATTGGAGAGTTTAAGAAAAGACCACATAGATGAGTTCTTGCTGGAAAGAAAATATTTTAAGCAACAGACAGCATGGATTCATGAAAGACGGAAGTTGTCAAACAAACCTGATTTCTTTTTATGAGGTGGTAAGTAAAACCTTGGACAGAGGGGTGGCTGTGGATGTAGTACACTTGGATTTTGCAAAAGCGTTTGACACAGTTCCCCACACACGGCTGATGTGTAAGGTAAAGTCTACTGGCTTGGAAAGATTGGTTTGTAAATGGATAGAAAATTGGCTAAAAGATAGAATTCAGAAAGTAGTGGTTAATGATTCTTACTCTGAATGGTCTAAAGTTATCAGTGGTGTACCCCAAGGTTCAGTGTTGGGACCCTTACTTTTTAATATCTTCATAAATGATACAGGGTCTGGGATTAAAAGTACCATTTCAGTCTTTGCAGATGACACAAATCTTTGCAGTGGAATAACTTCTTTACAGGATGTCTCAAACTTAAAAGCTGACCTCAATGCACTGTTTCATTGGGCAACTATGTGGCAAATGAGGTTTAATGTTGATAAAAGTAAAGTTATGCACTTGGGGGCTAAGAATATGCATGCATCATACATACTAGGTGGAGTAGAACTGGGGGAATCCATAGCGGAGAAGGATCTGGGTGTTCTGGTAGATCATAAGCTTAATAATAGCATGCGATGCCAAGCTGTTGTTTCCAAAGCAAGCAAAGTCCTTTCTTGAATTAACAGAGGCATGGACTCCAGAGAGAGAGAGAGATAATTTTGCCCCTGTACAAATCATTAGTAAGACCTCATCTGGAATATGCAGTTCAGTTTTGGGCACCAGTTCTTAAAAAGGATATCGGGAAACTGGAGAAAGTTCAGAGGAGGGCAACCAAACCAATAAGAGGAATGGAGGACCTCAGCTATGAGAAAAGATTAGAGGAACTGAATCTATTCTCTCTTAACCACTTAAGCCCCGGAGGATTTTCCTGCTAAACGACCAGGGGGTATTTTGCGATTCGGCACTGCGTGACTTTAACAGACAATTGCGCGGTCGTGCGACGCTGTATCTAAACGAATTTGGCGTCCTTTTTTTCCCCACAAACAGAGCTTTCTTTTGGTGGTATTTGATCACCCGTGCGATTTTTACTTTTTGCGCTATAAACAAAAAAAGAGCGTACATTTTGCAAAAATAACAATATTTTTCACATTTTTTTATATGAAATTCCCCCCCAAAAAAATGTAAAAATCTAAATTTTTTAAAATTTTCGGCCAATTTGTTTTATGCTACCTATGTTTGGTAAACAAAATCGCAAAAAGCATATTTTGATTGGTTTGCGCAAAAGTTATTGCGTTTACTAACAAAGGGAAAGATTTCTGTCATTTTTGGTGTTTTTTTTTTTAACGTGTAATGGCGGCGATCTGCGATTTTTTTTGCGGTACTGCGACATTGGGGCGGACAGATCGGACCCTTGACTGACATTTTTGACACTTTTGGGGTTACCAGTGACATTTCTACAGTAATCAGTGCTATATATATGCACTGTTACTGTAAAAATACACTGGTAGTGAAGGGGTTAACTTTATTTGGGAGGGAGGGGCTGTGTGTGTCCCTAGGGGCGTGCTTTCTACTGTGATTGGCTGTGGCTTGAGCTGTAAGGACACTGATCAACGGATCTACATAGTAGATCCATGTGATCAGTGTTTTTACAGCGAGGAGAATGACAGGTGGCTTGTTTACACAAGCTGCCTGACATTCTCCCTCTCCCCCGACGATCGCCGAGTGACCGGCGGACATCGGGTCCGCTGGTCACACGCGCGGGGGGGTCCGTGACCGCGCGGGAGCGCGCCTCCGCGGGCGCGCGCTCGCTCCTTAGAGCCTCACAGGCGAGCGACGTATACCTACGTCACTCTGCCTGTGAGGGGCTGACTGCCGCAGTAAATATACTGTGAGCAGTCGGCAAGCGGTTAAGAAGAGGAGATTAAGAGTGGATATGATCAACATGTATAAATACATAATGGGTCCAAATAGTGAACTTGGTGTTGAGTTGTTCACTTTAAGGTCAACCCAGAGGACAAGGGGGCACTCTTTATGTCTAGAGGAAAACAGATTTAGTCTCCAAATACGGAAAGCTTTCTTCACCGTAAGAGCTGTGAAAATGTGGAATAGACTCCCTCCAGAGGTGGTTCTGGCTAGCTCACTAGATTGCTTTATAAAGGCCTGGATTCTTTCCTAGGTGTACATAATATAAATGGGTACTCAAATTTTTTTAGGTAAAGTTGATCCAGGGAATATCCGATTGCCTCTCTGGGGATCAGGAAGGAATTTTTTTCCCCTGCTGTAGCAAATTGGATCATGCTTTGCTGTTTTTTTTTTTTTTCGCCTTCCTTTGGATCAACTGCGGGTATAGGATTGTGTATATGAGATTGTATGGTTGGGGTTTCAATACTGTTTTTTTTTTTTTTTGGTTGAACCAGATGGACTTGTGTCTTTTTTCAACCTGACTAACTATGTAACTATGTAACAATCTGTGGCAAGACTTGAAAATTGCTGTTCACAGACGCTCTATATCCAATCAGACAGAGCTTGAGCTATTTTGCAAAGAAGAATGGGCAAAAATGTCACCCTCTAGATGTGCAAAGCTGGTAGAGACATACCCAAAAAGACTTGCAGCTATAATTGCAGGGAAAGCTGTTCTACAAAGTATTGACCCAGGGGGGCCGAATACAAGTGCACACCACAGTTTTCAGATATTCATTTTTACATTTTGAAAACATTATCTTTCCACTTCATAATTATGTGCCACTTTGTGTTGGTCTATCACATAAAATCCCAATAAAATACATTTAAGTTTTTAGTTGTAACATGACAAAGTGGTATGAATACTTTTTTAAGGCACTGTACTAGTTCCAAGTCAAAAAGATGAAGCTAGGCAACTTATATACTCAAATGGCAATCCCCATATTGCTCTGGAATGGCCTACTTGAAAGATAATTTGTGATTTTACAATAATAGTGGGATGTACGATGGGGAAAGTTTGTAATCAACTGTAAACGAACTTTGATATCAGCAGAATTCACAGACTACTGTAATGAAATTCATAGTTTGTATATTTTGATCAGTCTAAAACCACAACACTAAATATAAATGTAATTTTGTTTCCAAACTGTGTGACAAATTTATTTGCCCAAATACATTTCAGGAAAATGAGACATCTGCTAGGCATCGATCTGCGGAATTCTTTTACTGCACCTGCATGTCTTACCTAGATAAAAACTCTCAGCTAATTTAGATCTAGATGCAAGGCATTTTGGGTAGTTAGCCCTCAGATTCCAACTTTCCATCTTGACGGATGGATGACCACATTATCATTTAAGAGTGTTTAAAACCTAATAGCTGCTCTCACTCCTCATTTTCTTTACAAATCATTTAGAAATCAGTTTGTTTTGCCTACCACAAAGCCAAGTTACTACCATTAGCCCTCATTCATATTTATGCAATTTTGCTTGGGTAATTAAACACAGGGTTCGTGTGTTAAAGGCAACATTTTTCTCTGGTATGGCTAAAACAAAATCTCAGCAATGCCGAGTTTAGTGTGTAGCATCATCGTGGGCCTTTCTTGGTAAATTTAAGCACTGCGGGAGACTATGGACCATGCAAACTAAAACCCCTATTCTATTTGTTAATTATACTACATTAGCTCATACGTCTCACTGCCATCCCACTAAGCTGGAAAGCGGTGTGTGGCTGTAAGATTATGGAAATAATTGCTGTTTCTGAGAAGTGACATTATTGTAGCTTGACTTTTCTAAAATGAAAAATGAAAAACAGAAACTCTTTCTCCTTAAGCAGTGGTGCCTCTTCTTTTGGGACCCCTACATAATAGATTTTTGACACCATTCAGTTTTGTCTGTATCAAGACAAAGCACATTTAGATGCATTTTTGTAAAAGCGGAGGTCTCACAAGAATATACAAAAATCATAATAATCACAGCGAAGATCACAAACAGGCTCATTTATTGGACAGTGGTTAGAGGGAAAACAAGTCAGAACAACTTTGTAAGCCGGCAGTTTTTAATATTCCCTATAGGTTTGCTATAAAATAAATAAAAATGAAGGAATAAAGGAAGGGGGATAGTGAAATTTAAGATAGTTTTGCAAGCAAAAATTCAAATTGGAGCTTTTGGAATTGGAATAGAAAGTGAATAAAACTCCATACTGGCCAAGTGTACCTTTACTCAAATGTTAACATACAGCTTCATTAACAGCCTTGCCAAGAGGAATAAATTGAGAACAGTAGAAGGGCTAAGTTGGCTTACCTTTATAAGTGAAAGAAAGCTTAGGCACTTGGTCATGAGAATAGGTGAGCTTAGGTCTCCTCTGAATGCATCCTTATCTGAACGTGAAATTGCACCATTTTCTAGTTCAATAAGCCATGAGCTGGGTCATTAACCACCCGCAGCACACGTAAACCTAAAGGGGAAGTTTTGCTCTTTGGCCGCCCCCCCTCCTCTATCACATTTGAAACATTTTAATTTTTTGGAGGGCAGCAGAAGCCTAGTATTGATAGATTTCCTAGGCCGAAGTGGGAGTGGGTACCTGAGTGTAAGTTAAGCCCCTCTCTCTTTGCCTGCAGCCTTCTGGGACATGTCACAGGTCCCAGAAGGCTGCAGGACCATTCACGAATTGCAGCACAGCTCACGCATGAGCAGTGGGAAGCTGGCTGTAAAGTTGCAAGGAGTCAACGCTGCCTTCCCACAGTAAACATGCTGGCAACGGGGACCCGAAGATTGGTCAATAACTGGCCCAGGTAAGGATAGTGCTGGATCCCTGGACATGTAATTGTAATTGTATTAAAAGTCAGCAGCTAGAGTATTTGTAGCTGCAGACTTTTAATTTTGTCTTTCTAGGGTAAGGATCCTCTTTAACCACTTAAGCCCCGGAGGATTTGGCTGCTAAAGGACCAGGGGTTTTTTTGCGATTTTTTACTGCGTGACTTTAACGGACAATTGCGCGGTCGTGCGACGCTGTACCTAAACGAATTTGACGTCCTTTTTTTCCCACAAACAGAGCTTTCTTTTGGTGGTATTTGATCACCTGTGCGATTTTTTGATCACGCGCTATAAACAAAAAAAGAGCGTAAATTTTGCAAAAATAACAATATTTTTCACATTTTTTTATATGAAATTCCCCCAAAAAAAAAGTAAAAATCAAAATTTTTTAACATTTTTCGGCCAATTTGTTTTATGCTACCTATGTTTGGTAAAAAAAAATCGCAAAAAGCGTATTTTGATTGGTTTGCGCAAAAGTTATCGCGTTTACTAACAAAGAGAAAGATTTTTGTCATTTTTGGTGTTTTTTTTTTAACGCGTAATGGCGGCGATCTGCGATTTTTTTTTCGGTACTGCGACATTGCGGCGGACAGATCGGACCCTTGACTGACATTTTTGACACTTTTGGGGTTACCAGTGACATTACTGCAGTAATCAGTGCTATACATATGCACTGTTACTGCAAAAATGACACTGGCAGGGAAGGGGTTAACTTTATTGGACAGGGAGGGGTTAAGTGTGTCCTAGGGGCGTGCTTTCTACTGTGTAGGGACATTCCTATTGGTGTAAAAGCAAAGATCAACCGTTCTACATAGTAGAACGGTCAGATCTTTACTTTTACACAGGGAGAACTGACAGGCAGCTTGTTTACACAAGCTGCTCTGTCTTTCTCCCTTCACAGGAGCGATCGCAGTGTGACTGGCGGACATCGAGTCCGCCGGTCACACGCACTGACTTGCCTGTGAACGAGCCGCGCCCGCCCGCGATAGGCTCGCAAGTCAGTGACAGGCGATACGTCACTCTGCCTGGCCGGGGCTGACCGCCGCAGTATATAGTCGTGCGGCGGTCGGCAACCGGTTAACCACTTGCCGAACGACCGGCAAAGTTTTACTGTGGCAGGCTGGCTCGGCTGTGTGAAACAACATAACCCTACATCGGTCGCACACGTGATGCTGGGGGGGGGTGAGCGTGCGCCGTCAGCAGCGCTACCGCCCCCACTAGGCAGCGGGGATGCCGATCCACGGGACCGACGGCCGCAACTGCTGCTGGGCACCCGCAATCGCTCCCCGCTGAGAGAGAAGGACGGTCAGCACTTGTAAACACAGCTGACCGTTCTTCTCTCTGAAACAATCACAGAGCACCTGCAATCCTTCTATATAGGCTCACAGGTCTCTGTGGTCATTTCAAAAGCCCATCCCCATATAGTTAGAAAACACTACCCTAGGCTCACATTTATCCCTTTGATCACCACTGTGTTAACCCCTTCCCTGCCATTATTACAGTAACAGTGCATATTTTAGCATTGATTACTGTAGTAATGTCACTGGTCCCCCCAAAAGTGTCAAAAATGTCAGTTAGGGGTCTAATCTGTCCGCTGCAATGTTGCAGTCCCGCTAAAAATCGCAGATCGCCGCCATTACTAGTAAAAATAAATAAATAAATAAAAATTACATGAATCTTTCCCCTAGTTTGAAGACATGATAACTTTTGCGCATACCAATCAAAATACGCTTATTGTGATTTCTTTTTACCAAAAATATGTAGCTAATACAAATTGGCCTAAAAGGATAAAAATTTTGATTTTAATATTTTTTTGGGGGAATGTTATATAGCAGAATGTGAAAAATATTGTTTTTTTTCAAAGTTGTCGCTGTTTATAGCGCAAAAAAAAAAAAAATTGCAGAGGTGATCAAATACCACCAAAAGAAAGCTCTATTTGTGGGGAAAAAAGGACACCAATTTTATTTCAGTACAGTGTCACACGATCGCGCAATTTTCCGTTAAAGAAACGCAGTGCTGAATCGCAAACAATGGTCATTAAGGGGGAAATACTTCCAGTCCAGAACTGGTTAAAGTGGTTCTAAAGGCTTACGTTTTTTTACCTTAATGTATTCTCTGCATTTGAATTTTCACGCTTTACTGTACTTGTTCGCCTAGGCTAATGACTTAGGCTATACCCATATTGACTACGGGAATGTCATATCAGCGTCACAAATCCCAGGAATCTTCTGGCAACTTTTTTGGTTATTTTCACAAGATTTCAGTAAATGAGCGTGGAGGAGGTTGGAGAGGCATGTCTATTTGTGAGGAAGAGCGAGTCTAGTAAACAAAGGGATTGCCGTGCTGTATGCTTAGAGCGCAGATTTAGCTGCCTGTCATGGGTTTGCGGCGTTTGATATTCCCAAAAGATGATAGGCGCTGGCTTCAGCTGCCCAAACTGAAAATGTTCACTGGCACTTAAAAAAGGTGAGCGCTGTAAAAATAAAAGATTTATTTGGGAAAACAGCCTATCGGTAAAAATGAAGCCCCTAATATAATTAACATCATATTTGGCTCCTTCAGGGTTTTTTTTTTAATTTTACACTTTCTGACTTTCCTCTTTAAGCTTTACAATACTATTATGCTATACAGAAAAAAAAATCACACTCACAAGATATCCTTTTAGTCAGAAGACACGTCAGTTATGTTCTCGAGTAAATATCTAGAGCTACACAAATTACATGAATGTTGTGTTTGGACAAATTACAAGAGGGTGCAGTTTTTACATTTTTTCTCTGATAAAAGCTTATGGAAAAAAAATATATATGTATCCAATCTACTACCAAAATAAAGCCCTATATGTCCCCCTAAAAGTTGTATAATATACAACGTACTAGGGAAGACTAAAAATGCCAATCTGAAACATCTCTGAAACCCACAAACAAAAGTTTAAGATATTGCAGCTTACAAATCCCTACATGTGGTAGCTGCATTTGTTTTCTTTTTTTTTTCAGGCTTTTTTCCTTTGTTTCAACTGGAGATCCACCAGTAATATACTTTCTGTCTAAAGCTGGCCATAGGGAGTAGAGAATGAACCAAAGTTAAAAAAAAAATCAAAAATGTTCTTTCGATCTAACATTTGATTGCCGATCATTATTTCAGAAATAAATTTAATCCATCAAATTTAATCAATTTTCTGATCATTTTCAACATTAAACATAGCTTTTTTCCAAACTGATTTCTACAACTACCGCTACTGCTCATGTGCATTTCATTGTTGACCTACAAACAATTAGAAAATAGTTTGTTCAATAAAAAAAAAAAAAAATTCTAGCATGTTCATTTATTCATTCATTTTTAACCTTGAAACATAAACCGACTGTCACAGTAAGCACTTGGATAGAAAACCATTTGATTTTTGTATAGCACGTATAGCCAGCTTTAGTGTGGCTTCACTGTATGGAGTAACAATGAAGCCAGCAGCATTGTCAATCTGGGAAGGGGGTAGTGTAAAGCTGGTCATGCACTAGTATAATTTAATTAGGATTTTTTATTTTAAATTGGTAGTAAACCGCAAAAAAAGAAGAAAAATGTCCCCTGCAAAATAACAGCATATTGTGCTAGTATGCATTCTATACTAGCACATTATAAAAGACTTCTCTTAGAACAAAGCCCTCCAATGGCACGCTGTCACCACTGACAGGGCATTTATTTTCACCCGGTCTTCCTTCCAGTTTCACGGGCTTCTGTAGTTTGCTTGGTCGAGCCACGTTGACGTCACAATTGCGGGAGTCATGGTCACACCACAACTCACTCAATAGAGGGCATGTCATCCATTGAGAGCACAGTGCTCAAATGCACTGCTTACATCACCAGCTGCTACTATAGTAAATATCTTCTAAACGGTGTATGTTTAGGAAATTTTTACATGACCTGCAGGTAAGCTTTATTTTAGGCTTACCTGTAGGTACAAATAAACAAGGTAGGCTTTACTACCCCTTTAAAAACATTCATTCTATTCTCTTACTGTTAGTGGAGCCAAAGCAACATTAATTTTTGACTGCAAAGATGACCATGGCTTTGCAAGGGAGAGAGTGCCTGTCAGCCCCTGCAGGGGATTTCTCCCCCCCCCCGCCCCCCCACTGACTCCGATTGTTCTGGCAAAGCCCATGCATCCTCATTGGCAGGGGAGAGGGAGTCAATCATCATCAGCAGCAAAGCATTCTGGGACATGTAGTCCCCACCAGAAGCGGCCCCATAGCCTTGTATAGGGAGATGACTACACACCCCAGGATTCTCTGCCAAGGGAAATAATCAAGGACACCCTCTTGTCTGCTGAGGAGAAGGGAGTCACCATGAGGCAAGAGAAGAGACTGGACCGAGGGGAGAGGTGTTGCCTCCTGGGTCAGTCCACTGCATTGTTCCAGGCATCCACAGTCAGTTGGGACATCCAGCCTGAGAGGGGGGGATCCCAGCTGCATATGAAGCGTTCCAGGGTGAGGTGACCAGTCGGGTTACCAGAAGAGCCTGCCTGTTCCAGGGCGTTCATTTTGAGCCTTGATCGCAGGATTGGTGAGAGGGCACTTGCCTTTTTGCAGAAACAAGGACACTGCACATAGACAGAGTTACTTCACTTTGCCCTCACTTTCCAGCACCTGGGTCTTATTGAAGCCCTGTTAAGCAGTCACAGCGTCCGCCTTGCTATCCGGATACTGTCAGCATACAACAGTTTACACTTTGCCAAGCAGGAGCTTGAAGTACAGGCATGCACACACATACTCAGGGCTCTGTATATGTAGTGTATGTGCGGAGTAATCTGACTTGGGAGTTAAGTCACTGAGCACTGAACTAGGTACATTCTTCATTCTTATGCTCTCCTCCTGCCTGGACTTATAGAGCCAATTTAAGTAGAAGTAACAAAGCCAGTATAAAGTTGCCATCTTGTGATTTGTTGTTATTGAAGTGTTTGCCCCTGCTTTTGGGGTTATTTACAGTTGGAATCCCCTGAAAGCAGCCTGATAAAATATACTGAGTTATATTGCTCTTGATCTCAGTTATTGCTCTTCAGCTAATTCATTCAAGAATATACTGTTACAGTCTGTTACTTTTACACAGAAACCTTATAGTAAAGACATTTCTGTGTTTTATCATACCTTGTGTGTTTTCTTTGGTCTTTGCACTTGCCAGGTGTGCCAGAGGGGCAGAGATTGTTCTTGGGTTTGAGAGGCAGCATACAGAACCAATCATACTTAAGTAGTTCCTGCAGGGGGTAGCGCTACACAGGGGCCAACAACCAAACATAAATGGCATATTTTTGCTCTCTTTTAGCTACTTAAGAAATTCCCTACAAGAAGGTTTATGCTTTACCAGAACAGCTACATGTCTCATTTCACAAATGGACTTTTCCCTTCTGCTAGCCAGAATCTAGGAACTCTGATCTCCAAATAGGTTGGACTTTGTAGCAGCATGGCCAACTTTATTTAACACATGCAAATCTTTCAAGAGATCGAGTCTCACAGGCAGCACCAAGCACTAAACTCTATCTACTGCAGTAGGTTATAGCAGAGCTGAAGCACAATTCACAATGGCCTAGGCCGTATAGATTGATAGGGAGCAAAGGGGAAGAGCAGTGAGCTGCCTGGGTATCCTGGCCACATGCAGCAGTGTGCCAGGTGGTGTTTCGGAGGTGTGTGCTCCTTTCTCAAGCCAGTACGGCTTAAAAAAGTAGTGCACATCTCAGAAACGGTTTGCTAGAGTAACCAGCAAAAACATTGGTTAACCAGGAGCCTCTCTTCTCCCGCCACAACCACCTCGCACACTGCTGCACATGTCCAGGACACCCAGGCAGCTCTCACTGGTCTGCCCTTCTCCTTCCTGTCGGCGTATACAGCTCACAGACACAGGTGGCCCTCCTCTCTAGGGGAGGCCGCTGCACGAGAAACAGGGACCGGATTAGTTTTGACAGCTGTTTCAGATCTACATCACAGCTCAATACCTTAGCCTCTTCTGCTCTCCAACTGTTTCCATGGCCATTCCTATCACAAAAGTGACCCTCTCAGATTATTTTTTTTAACTCATGCAATACAGCCCACACTTCCAGTTATACCTTGGGATTCTCGCATGTATTATGAAGTATTTACTCATTATCCAGTTGTGATAACCTGTCCTAGCTATAATTCTGTCTAGTATACAACATTTTTCTTTGCGCCCAGCAGCCAAAAGGAGCATTGGGGAATAAAAGAGAAGATGGGCCACCATTAACCTGAGCCTGTTGCTTTACTGCTGTGTGGGCAAAACCCATGCTTAATAGAAGCCTCCTATATCTCCTGTTGGTGTTTTCACCAGCGAGCTCAACTAGGGCTAAGTGACAGCTGACGAGTGATCATTTGACCTTTTTCACAGTTGCTGTTGTTCTATATGTATGAGAGTAGGTGTATATATATAAAGGTCAGAGAGCTGAAGTTTGACTAGAGTAATGAATGCTAGAATGACCCATGCCTCAGAACAGATATTTTAAAAAAATCATAAAATTCCAAGTTTGCTAAAAGACTTAGCAAAAGACTTGTATTCACTTCTTCACGCTGCCAACTTCCTATGAAATTTTCAACAGCGAAAAAAAACAAATCCCTATCTCTTATGGAGTTTATTCATTTTATTAATACCAAAGGAATCCACTGTTTATAACAGCTAGCAAATCCACCTCGGCTAAGAAAATATTTGCGTGAAGATTTGCATGTGATGCTTTACCATTCAAATAATACAATTCCATAGTGAGCTGCTATGATTAACTACATCATAAAGCTATTGTAATGCAGAAAAGTGCAGCCTGGGGAGCTTTGCATACATTATCCTATGTGATATAAAACAGGACACAGTTCGCTGTTAAAGAATCGAACATGCTTTGCTCAACAGAGAAACGGAGCAAAAATGTTATATCTTCCAGATACATTATGCAACTTCTCTGCATTTTTTTCTGTAAACTAGGCAAGGATCTCCATAGTAGCCTTCTAGATATAAAGACTAAAGGCATACTGAATTCTCACTAAATAATGTAAAGTATATTTTAAAGTATTTTTAATATTTTGAATAAAGTAAAGGAGGTTTAACCCTCCTTTAGCACTTTTTTTAAATTTTTTTCTTACCATCTTTGTTTCATTAGGTAGATTTTCTTTTTACTTTCTGTCCTGAATACTCAACTGGAAGTGAGAGGATAGCTTTCAAATGTGAAAGATATTTTATCTTAGACAGTTGCCATGGAAACAAATGTCCTCGTTGGAAGATTTCCCCTCTATTCCTGATCTAGGGGCAACTCAAAATTTTGAATTTACCTTCACTTTAATTTCCGACTAACTTGGTGATCAGGACAATAAAATAATCCTCCTAATGGGGACACAGACGGTAGTGCTAAACTGACAGAGGTTCTAACTCCTCACCACAAATCTAAAAAAAGTTTTGTCTTTGGTTATACTTTAACTACTTTTCTACCAGAACAAAAGTTCAATTTTTTTTTTGCACACATGTTAAAATGCATATTTAAGGCCCCAGAATTCATTAAACCCCCCCCCCCCCAACATTATATATTTTCTGGAGGCAGACACCCTGAAAAATAAAATAATTGTTGCAATTTTTTTAAGGCAAGCGATGACTGCGCACGTTTATAAAACTCATATTTTCAGTAAAAAATACACTAAAGTAGTGCTGCTATAGCAGTCGGGAGTGTGTTTAAAAGCCCTTGATACTTTAATTTCCTGGGCATTAAAATCTCAAGGGGCTGCAAGCAACTGCTTACTGGATTATCTCTTGTGGCAGGGAAGACTTTTTTACATAAGTGGATCTACAGTACCTAGAACCCCTACTATTTCTATATTCATAGCTAAATTATCCTACTTTTTTCACATGGAATAGGTGGAGGCCTCCCTGAAGGAACTACAGGTTCAGAAATTCTTCAACATTTGGGAATCTTTCATTCAAACCTTGCTCATAGAAACCCAACAGTCTATAATGAAATGCTTTCAACTGCTATGTATCTACTCAGACTCCTAGCCAATGATCCTACAATTGACATTCCATGCCTCTCCTCAATTTAATTACACAAGATAATCTAAAAAATGAGGCCTCCCCCTTTGCTTGTTACTTACTAGTCCGACCACCATCCATGCTAGGTCTCTCTCAACTTATACTAACATACTGTATATTGTCTTTTCTTGATTTAACTTGTCGGCCAAATTTTGCGACCATTGTTTTTGTTAATTGCTTCTCACACTAAAATTAAAAAGAAAAGCCAGTAGTATCAAGTTTATCTGTAGGTAATAAAGAAATGGGTTGGTAAAGCTAACCACAGATGGCTCCATGTCGGGCAGTCCAACAGGGACTTGCGAAGATTAGAGCCATCTACGGGCAGGCTGATTGTAACCAAGTCGATCCATTCATCAACTTGGGTACAACCAACATGACAGATTTTTCATGCGATTATTGCCAGTGACTATAGCTGCTAGCAACAATCAATGTGTGTTCTCCCAACAGGGACAGCTTCTGGCGCACCCCACCAGGAGAACACACTAGCTCTGTGGGAGGGATTCCCCCATCAACACTGACTGCATCCATAAGTTACAGAAAAGAAACTCGCACCATCTATGGCAGCTTGCGAGCCAGGTTTGGAAAAGTTCTTATCAGGCTTTGGAATGAGTACAATATTAGCTTCATACATAGAGGCAGGGCAAGTATTTGGCAGAAAAGTTTTCACTTCTGTATAAGACTGGTATTTCATGTTTAGAAAATACAAAGTTCAGGCTTTTGCAATAAATGTTATATGTAGAATTACAACCTGATGAATAATATATAATGCAAGTACCTGTAATCACTATTAGATGTGCCCAAAATTTAGTTCCTAAACGTAGGAAAGGTAATATATGTCCATCTGGCAGATAAAGTACCCTGAAATGCATTATAGTGTTTAAAAACCGATATTCATCCAATATGATAAAGCAGCTGTCCGCTTTCCAGTTGGCTATTTCTTCCACCATCTCTCTTGTCTGATATCTTGCTATACCTCCCATTGTTCAGTCTGGCTTCTCTACCTCTGTTCAATCCATCTTTACTCTGCCCTATGGACCTGGCCTCCCACATCCCAGCTGTCCCCCAAAGCTATGATCTTGCTGCCCATTCTCCCTCTTATTAATTCTGTCATTTCTTCACTTCTCCTGAACCTGCAGCAGGAAGAGTGAGGGAGCACCACTCACAGAATAGATTATTTATTTATACGCAAAAATAGGATTTTTGTACTCACCGTAAAATTATTTTCTCTGAGTTCATTGACCGACACAGTTCCATATTCTTCACCATAGGGTTATGCTACCCTCCACAGGAGTAGGACTAGGCAGACAACACAAAAGCTTGGCTACGCCCTGTGGGCTGTCCTCTCTACTTAGATACACTCAGTTTTGTAGCAAGCAGTAACAAAAGCATAAAAACTCCTTAGAGGGTGGGTGCTGAGTCTCTCAATTAACTCAGAGAAAAGGATTTTACGGTGAGTACAACAATCCTATTTTCCCTTCCATTCGTTGACAGACACAGCTCCATATTCTTCACCATAGGGATGTCCCAAAGCAGTGGCGAACGTGAGGGGTGGGAATAACAAACCCAAGGCTAAACACAAGCCAATCCAGGTAATAGTAGCTCAACTAGAACAACAGGAGCCCAACCTGAAATACACCCTCAAGAGGAAAAAACAGACCCTCTAAATCCCAGCCCGTAAAAACTTTGCGGCCAAGGGAGGCAACCGCAGATGCCAAAAGATCCATGTTGTAAAATCACGCACTGACGACCAAGTGGCCGCCATGCACAGCTGCGCCACGGACGCCTAAAGACAGAAGACCCAAGAAGCATTAAGTGCCCAAGAAGAATGTGCCATCACAGCGAAAGGGGGGAACCCGACCCATAAGCGAATAAGCCTGGGTCACCGTCTGTCTGCTCTATCTGGAAAAGGTAGCAGAGGAAGCAGGAATCCCTTTCCGCGGCCCATTCATAATCACAAAGAGTGAGTCTGACCCCTAAAGGGACTCAGTGGCTGCCAAATAGCTAAAACATTATTCAGAGTATAAAAGGCAAATACCCCCGGATGAGCTGGCCTGGGACACAAGGACGGCAGCACAATGTCCTACTTCAAATGGAAATCTGAGACAACCCTTGGGAGGAACAACAGCCATGGTCAAAGGACCACCTTATCCCAGTGAACCACCAGATAGACAGAATGACAAGACAAAGCCGCCAACTCTGACACCCTGCAAGCAGAGATGATTGCCACCAAAAAAGCTACCTTTAGTAACAGCATAAGGAAAGGGATCTCCCGCATGTTTTCAAAGGGAGATTTTGAAGAACCAACAGAACCAGGTTCAAATCCCATGGTGACAGAGAACTTACAGGCGGAGTAAAATGATGAACCCCCTGAAGGTATGTACGCCCCAATGAATGGGAAGCCAAAGGTCTTTGAATAAAGACTGCCGAGGCAAACACTTGGCCTTTCACGGTGCTCAAAGCAAATTTCTGATTCAACCCAGTTGAAGAAAGGCCAGAATCTGAACCAACGAAAAGGTACGAGGATGGACTACGCTAACTGCCCACTAGGAGATGTATGCCTTCCACATCCAATGATAAAGCTTTCGAGATGTAGATTTCCTTGCCTTCAACATGGTTGGAATAACATATCACCAAGCCAGACAAGCCCCTGTCCTTTAGCACCTGGCTCTTAACAGCCAGGCCATCAAAGCCAGCGACTGTAAAACAGGATGGAAGATCAGCCCTTGAGACAACAGATCGTCCCTGAGAGGAAGCCTCCAGGGGACCTTGGCAACCAGTCGCACCAGGTAGGTGTATCAAGCCCAGCAAGGCCAGTCCAGAGCCACCAGAATGACCGTAATCCCTTCGTCCTAGATCCTTAGAAGTCGTGGAAGAAGCTGGATCGAAAGAAGGCATAAATCAGATGGTACTGGCTCCATGGAGCCACCAGAGCATCCGTGGCATCTGCCAGCGGATCTCGTGACCTGACCACGAACCTCAGCACCTTTCTGTGGAGGTGGGACACCAACAGAGCCACCTCAGGGGTACTAATGGCTAACTGCTGCACTGAGCATAACTGCTGAAATACTTTTTTGAACACTTTCATTTTGTTTTAAAGCAAATCTGTAGAAATATGGAATTGCCACTACTGATTTCTCCTTTGCTAATAATGTGGTTGTCATGTTGATCAAAGGCATGCCTGGTTCAGATCTACAATGTTGTAAGTATTTAAGCTAGACACAGCCAGGCAAGTGGTACATTTATAAATTAAATACAAATGGGGTTTAATGGTCATCAAAAATAACTCCAAATTGTCAAAAACACTGGGTTAGTGTCTTGCCCTCTAACCTAAGCATACTATTCGATTGACTTATTCCTTTGATAAAGTACAAATTCCATTCTTAGACCTCCTAATCTCAATGGATTCGTTGCGCTAAAATTGATGTGTCCATATAAGTCAAATAATCCATAAGTGAAGATAGAAACTGTCCTCAATGTGATAAAGACCACTCTCCGTCACTGTAGAAAGACAATAATATCACTGCCACCACAAGCTGAATTGGTTTCTTCCAGCTCACATTGACCCCACTGACGGAGGTTAGTAACAGTTGTAGCTTAATATCCAGCAGGGCCTTTAAAGGATCAGGGAACCTCCTATGACTCCACACACCAAAAAATCGATAGCCCAGTGGTACCATCACAGTACAACCAAAAAATATAAAAAGGCTTAACATAGTGTAAGTCCTTCAAACAATTTATTATTTTAAAAGTAATGCACTTACATAGTAAGAAAAAAGTTGGCATTAAATCAAGCCAGCCAGCATTACAAACACCCGAGCAGCGGGGGGGGGGGGGGGGGGGGTTACACACGCTGTGACGTCAGCACATCGTTCACCCTATGCGTTTCGTCATATGTTGACGTCTTCTGGGGTCTCATTACATTTACCTTTCGAAAAGCAACTAATACCCTCCTAAGTGCTGATAGCCACCATCCTATCAGCAGTGGGACTAAATCCCTCCTGAGATGTGTGCAAACCTGGTTGCCAACTACAAGAAACGTCTGACCTCTGTGGTTGCCAACAAGGATTTTGCCACCAAGTACTAAGCCATGTTTTGCAAAGAGGTCAAATACTTATTTCACTCATTAAAATGCAAATCAATTTAATTTTGAATGAGTTTTTTCTGGATTTTTTTGTTGTTATTCTGTCTCTCATTGGTAAAATAATCATTACAATTATAGACTGATTATTTCTTTTTCAGTGGGCAAACGTACAAAATCAGCAGGGGATCAAAAACTTTTTTCCTCACTAGAGGTAGCATTTCAAATGATATTTGGGAGGATATATTACAATCAGTGCAGTTTCTCTCTGCCCCTCTCATATATTGACTAGTATAGAGAAGTATATATTCTATATAGGGTATATAGAACTCCTACATTTTTAAATACAATTGGGATGAGAGATAACTCATCCTGTAATAGGTGTGGTTATTCTTCAGAATCTCTTGTCCACCTTATGTGGCAACGTCCCAAGTTGGGGAAATATTGGGCTGAGGTTGTAGGTACTCTGAATGGCGTACAAGAGACCAATTTCTTAGTGGAACCCCTTACATGCCTGTTAGGTCATATTGATTCCTCTTCTATGGATCATGACTTAGTGTTTACCATCTCTAAAGGTTTATTTATTGCGCGTAGGCAGATTGCACCTAGAGTGATATTAAAGGCAATTTTTTTTTTTTTTTTAAATAACATACAGTGCATCTGGAAAGTATCCACAGCGCTTCACTTTTTCCACATTTTGATAAATTTCAGCTTTATTCAAAAATGAATTCAATAGAAAATTTTCCTCAAAGTTCTCCAAACAATGCCCAATAATGACAACGTGAAAGAAGTTTGTTTGAAATCTTTGCAAATTTATTAAAAATAAAAAACGAAAAAAATCACAGGTACACAAGTATTCACAGCCTTTGCCATGACACAAAATTGAGCTCAGGTGCATCCTGTTTCCATTGAACATCCTTGAGATGTTTCTACAACTTGACTGGAGTCCATCTGTGGTAAGTTTAGTTCATTGGACATGATTTGGAAAGGCACACACCTGTCTATATAAGGCCCCACAGTTAACAGTGTATGTCAAAGCACAAATCAAGCCATGAAGTCCAAGGAATTGTGTGTAGACCTCTGAGACGGAATTGTATTGAGGCACGGATCTGGGTAAGGGTACAGAAAAATGTCTGCAGCATTGAAGGTCCCGATGAGCAAAGTGACCTTGATCATTCGTAAATGGAAGAAGTTTAGAACCACCAGGACTCTTCCTAGAGCAGGCCGCCCGGCCAAACTGAGCGATCTGGGGAGAAGGACCTTAGTCAGGGAGGTGATCAAGAACCTGATGGTCACTCTTACAGAGCTCCAGCATTTCTCTGTGAAGAGAGAACCTTTCAGAAGAACAGCCATCTCTGCAGCATTCCACCAATCAGGCCTGTATGGTAGAGTGGCCAGATGGAAGCCACTCCTCAGTAAAAGGCACATGACAGCCACCTGGAGCTTCCAAAAAGGCACCTTAAGGACTCTCAGACCATGAGAAACAAAATTATCTGGTCTGATGAAACAAAGATTGAACTTGTTGGCCTTAATGGCAAGCGTTGTGTCTGGAGGACTCATCACCTGGCCAATACCATCGCTACAGTGAATAATGGTGGTGGCAGCATCATGCTGTCGGGATGTTTTTCAGAGGCAGGAACAAGGAGACTAGTCAGGATCGAGGGAAAGATGAATGCAGCAATGTACAGAGACATCCTTGATGAAAACCTGCTCCAGAGTGCTCTGGACCTCAGACTAGGGCGAAGGTTCATCCTACAATAGGACAATGACCCTAAGCACAAAGCCAAGATAACAAAGGGGTGGCTACAGGACACCTCTGTGAATGTCCTTAAGAGGCCCAGCCAGAGCCCAGACTTGAACCCGATTGAACATCTCTGGAGAGATCTGAAAATGGCTGTGCACCGATGCTCCCCATCCAACCTAATGGAACTTGAGAGGTCCTCCAAAAAAGAATGGGAGAACCTGCCCAAAAATAGGTGTGCCAGGCTTGAAGCATCATACTCAAAAAGACTTGAGGATGTAATTGCAAGTATTGTGCAAAGGCTGTGAATACTTATGTACATTACATTTTTTCATTTTTTTTTCTTTTTTTTTAATACATTTGCAAAGATTTCAAACAAACTTCTTTCATGTTGTCATTATGGTGTATTGTTTGTAGAATTTTTAAGAAAATAATGAATTTATTCCATTTTGGAAAAAAGGCTGTAACATAAAAAATATGGAAAAAGTGAAGCACTGTGAATAATTTCCAAAGGCACTGTATGTCATACTTACCTGCTCTGTGCAGCAGTTCTGCACAGAGCAGCCCTGATCCTCCTCTTCTGGGGTCCCCTGCGGGTGCTCCTGGCCCCTCCCTCCTGCCAATTCCCCCTATAGCAAGCAGCTTGCTATGGGGTCACCCAAGCAGACTCACTCCCGAGCCGCTGTTCTGTACCCCATTCACACAGGGAGTGTGGCTCAATCCCGCCCTCGCTCTCTCCTAGTTGGTTCACTGGCTGTGATTGACAGTATTGAGAGGCAATGGCTCCTGCTGCTGTCTCAGCCAATGAGGACCCGGGAGAGCCACTGCTCTCGTGCACATCACTAGATCAAGATGTGGTTCAGGTAAATATTAGGGGGGCTAGAGAAGCCTCTGCACACAGAAAGCGTTTTACCATCATGCATAGAATGCATGAAGAAAAAAACCTTGAGCCTTTTTTACAACCACTTTAGAAAGACTTAATGGACAAGACAAGGTCTATTTAAAGTGGATAAAGGATGTAAATAGATATATTTTTTATGAAAAACATACTTGTTATCTGAGAAATTCTATGCATAAATGTAATGCTTTATGGTCCCAATGGATGGAACATATGTTTTCTTCTTTTTAGGTCCTCATATGATAATTCCCCTGTTTTATTTTTATTTTTTTTTTACTCTGGTTAAATACTATGTATTATTCATACTCTTTTTCTTGTTTTTGTCCTGCACTCGTGTAGCAGTTTGTCTTAATGACGTTTCAATATAAAAATTCTCTTTAAAAAAAAATCTGATAAAAAAAAGTGTTTGGTCTTTTTTCCTTTCTTATAGTAAACAATAAAATACCCTTTGGTCATTAAATACCACCAAAGGAAAGCTCTATTTATCTCCAAAAATCTATTTGGATACACTGTTGCATGGCCAAGTAACTGTCAGTCAAACAGCACTAAAAGCTGAAAAATTACCTGGAAAGGAAGGGGGTGCAACATGCTGGCATTGACATGGTTAAATGAATAGTTTTAGTATGGAATTTTTCAGAGAGGTTGGGGGACTGCAAATGAGGCCCTGAGAATTGGAGAGATTTTCAATGCTTGTTCTGAAATACCAAAAATTATGCTGAGACCTTTCTTTCTTAGCATACAAAACACTGGAGGTCAGCTAGCAAAAATTTTGTCCTACATAAGTGACCCTGCTGACCCGAACATGTAACTTTAGCAACAAACACAACCTGGTTAACTATGTCTGTAAAATTATAAAAAAAAAAGGATCCTGTTCCTTTAACCACTTTAGGACCGGAAGATTTTGCCTGCTCAACCAGGCCACTTTTTTCAACTTGGCACTGTGTGATTTTAACTGACAATTGCGTAGTCATGCAATGCTGTACCCAAACAAAATTTATGTCCTTTTTTTCCCACAAACAGAGCTTTCTTTTGGTGGTATTTGATCACCTCTGCCCTTTTTATTTTTTGCAATATTAATAAAAAAAAGAGCAAAATTTTTTTTTAAAAAAAAGCAATATTTTTCACATTCTGATATATAACATTCCCAAAAAAAAAAATGTTAATCTTAATGAGCGCACTTTAAGACCGGAGGATTTTACCCCCTTCCTGACCAGGCCATATTTTGCGATTCGGCACTGCGTTATTTTAACGGACAATTGCGCAGTTAGCGACGCTGTGCCCAAACAAAATTTACATCCTTTTTTTCCCACAAATAGAGCTTTCTTTTGGTGTTATTTGATCACCTATGCGATTTTTAATTTTTGCGCTATAAACAAAAAAGTGAAACAATTTTTTAAAAAAAAAAACAATATTTTTCACATTCTGATATATAACATTCCCCAAAAAAAATGTAAAAATCAAAATTTTTTAACAATTTAGGCCAATTTGTTTTCTGCTACATATTTTTGGTAACAAAAAAATCGCAATAAGCGTATTTTGATTGGTTTGTGCAAAAGTTATCGCGTTTACTAACTACGGGAATGATTTATGTCTTTTTTTTTTTTTACTAGTAATGGCGGTGATCTGCGATTTTTTGCGGGACTGCGACATTGCAGCGGACAGATTGGACCACTGCCATTTTTGACACTTTTGGGGGGAGAGGCAGCCATCGCCGCCTCTCCTTCTCCGGCCCGAGATTCTTACTTCGCCGCCGAGATCACTAGGAGTCCAGCGACGTAGGTCTACGTCGGTGGACCCTGGGGAGCTGACCTGCGCATTAATATAACTGTGAGCAATCAGCAAGTGGTTAAAGCATGTTATACAGCAAAGTGCTTGTGGTGTGTAATTTGGCCCTTTCTATCACCTAAAATACCTGTCTGATTCTGCCTGGCTATACCCTCCCCCCTGTAAACTGACCATGGTTTTTCATGGCTGCTGAGCCCTGACACTGTGGTCAGTTTTCATGCCTCCGTCATCCACAGCTCTCCTGTCTGCTCTCCCCTCCCTAGTACATACATCGGAGGAAGCAAGCGACGGGCAGTCACATGACTGCTGATCGGCGAGAAGAAATAGGATATCTGGAAGATTAGTTTAAAAAAACTACATAAACTACATGTTACCCTAGCAGAGGGGCTGGCAGTGATTGTAAGGACTATCTTAACAACCCCTTTAAGTTCTTCTAAATTCTGCAAAAGTAGTGTAGAAAATAAGGTATCAGTTCCAAACTTAATATTAGCAAATACTATTGCTGTCTCTATATCATACCTATTACTGCTAAACTCAAAAATAAAAAAAAGAGTTGTATTTTTACAACCGTTTTTGTCAAGAGCAGAGCTTTGAAAAAGTCAAACACAATGAAGCCATACAGACAGACTATGGATTGAGCAAAGGTTAAAAAAATGTTCTTAAGATTCATAGCTCTCACAATCTGTCTTAATGTCAAATTAGCCCGGAAAGCTAAGCAATACCCTTATTAAGTCTAATATTTACTGGTTTGCTGCTGATGACATATGCACCTTACTTAAAGCGGAGTTCCACCCAAAAGTGGAACTTTCGCTTTAGGTAGTCCTAACCCCCTGACATGCCACATTTGCCATGTAATTTTTTTTGGGGGGGAGCGGGTACCTAGTTATGACAGGTACCCGCTCCCACTTCTTTTTGGAGCGCCCCGTCGCCCTGAGCGGAAGTTCTCCTCTCCCCCCTCCCTCCCTGCAATCTTCTGGGACATGTCAGAGGTCCCAGAAGATTGCCGGCCAATCAAGACGCGCAGCGCAACTCACGCATGCGCAGTGCGTACCCGGCTGTGAAGCCGCAAGCTGTCACAGACAGGTGCCCACACCAGTGATGCCGGCGCCGCCAAGACCAGAGGGAGAGGATTGAGGCTTCGGGCGGCCGCATTGCTGGACTGTGGGACAGGTCAGTGCGTGTTTATTAAATGTCAGCAGCTACACTTTTTGTAGCTGCTGACTTTTAATAAACACAGAAATGGCTGGAACTCCGCTTTAACCACTTGCCAACTGGCCGCCACATATACACTGTGGTAAAGTGGCGCTATTGCGTGAAACGACATACCTGTACGTCTTTTTGTTCAATAGCCACTAGATGGCGACGTTGTGCTGTCAGAATATTTATACTGCTCTGAATATAACAGTGTCTCCATTTATGTAAATAAGCAAAGATCTGTGAGGTAGGAGAATCTCAACTTATTTCCACAAATCAATATGTAGCGAATTCTTTTTATTGATTAATTTCTTTTTAAAAGCATATACCAATCTTAGTGAAAACAGTCTATAGTATGGAATATATAAGAATATTTATTCACAAGACATGTATACACAATAAATGATCAGACTTGAGAAGACACAAAAAGATAACTTTACATAAATACAAACTTCAAACAATAAATGCAATGTGATGTGTAGCTCAATAATGAAAGTAAAAATAAAGCAAGATTAAGTTTTCTCCAGGTATAGTATAAACCATAAATGAATGTTCTATATAATCAGACCACAATTGTCTGCGCAATGCGCAGCCGATAGTCACTCCACTGCAGATGGAGCGAGAATAAGCCATGCAAAACGTGAGACTAATACGCCAATATGCGCTTAATCTGATATTAATAAAAATGTATAAAAAGCAAAAATCAGCTCTTAGAGAAAAATCTACATATGGTTAATACGGCTGGGACTGTAATCTCGTTACCCTTTAGCATGAAATGTAAAACATGTAAGGAAGGAAATAAACAATTGTAAATAATAACCAGATAATTAGCAAGGTATATTTACCATATTTAAGATGGCTGCTAGCTTAAATGGTCGTTACCAGAGTCCTTAAAATGGCTGCCTTCCCAAGATGGTGGCCAGGTAGGGAGGAGTTTCGTTTGGCGTCCTTCAAAGTTTCAGATACATGATGGAGCGAAATGGAGTATGTATAGATGAGTATATGTATGGATGTAGTAGTGTGTATGTTGTATGTGTAATGTATGTTGTGTAATGTGTCCCTCACATCTGGGTTCTCCTTTTTATATTGTATTGAACAAAGGACTATAAAAATTACCATAAGTTAAACCCAGAGGGAGTAACTTCATCCCCATTGGTTGGGACATCTTATTCATTAGCTGGTGATGTCATTGGTGAACATCTCTACACAGTATATTAAAATTAAATGATGATTTCTTTATATTTAAGAGTAATCATCATAAAAACTTGTCCATACTCTGATAATACACATGTCCATCTAATAATATCCATCGTGTATCTAAGAAAGGATTAAATCTGGTAACACCATAATATATTATTAATATATATATTTATATATATTGGAAATTACTTTTTAACCTAAGACTTCAATTAATAGCAGTCAGTCACCAGAGATGGCAGTATTGTGTTGCTCTTTAGATTCAGTATAACAGCATTATTTACCTACAAATAAACTTTGAGCCTTATATTGACAAAGAGCTTACAATCCCAGACCCTCTAGACTCTGGCAAGGACAGAAACGTTTTATGACTAATTTTCTACAACTTACAAAGGTTTAACATGAAGTCTTTCTTAACATGCAGTGATGAGTCATCAAAATCAGTTAAAGCTAGAATTTAGCAAGAATGAAACAAAATATCATATATAACGTTTTCCTAAATATCTATGTATGTTATTCATATATATATATTTCATTGTTAATATCCTTTTACATAGGATTATAATATATCTTTAAATCTTATTTTTAAATGGGTTTAAACACAGAATATTTGACTGGTGTTAAAGGTCACACATACAGATAAGATTACCTTGCTATAGCGTTAGCTAGACTTTATCTAAAGAAAGTTAAACAGACTATTTATTTATTACCTTAGGTCAACACAGCATGTTTGGGTAAACCTTTTAGAAATCTGTTGAATAGACACTTTTGCCTAAAAGGAGGTTTGACCTTTCAGTAACCTTACACTATGGATGTCACTGCTCAAAATTTCTATATAAAACAGAATATGACATATTTTTTTTATTTAATCTCCCCCAATAATTGCCACTGGAGGCACGATTGGGCAGTGGTTGGCTAAACGGGGATGTCAATCAACGAGCCCAGCGGACCCGATGTCCGCCAGGCACCCGCGATCAACCCCAGGGTGAGGCAGAACGGCAATCTGCCTATGTAAACAAGGCAGATCGCCGTTCTGCAAGGGGACAAGATGGAGATCTTGTGTTCCTGCTAAGCAGGAACCAGGATCTCTGTCTTCCCCCAATCAGTGTATGCACCCCATAGGGACACACCTAACCCTTTGATCACCCCTGTTAACCCCTTTTCTGCCAGTGTCATTAGTTCAGTGACAGCTCATTTTGTTTAGCACTGATCACTGTATTGTCACTTTATTGACAAAAAGTGTCAGATGTCTGATTTGTCTGCCGCAATGTCGCAGTCCCGCTAAAAATAGATGATCATCAACATTACCACGAAAAAAAAATAAATAAATAAAATTCCTTAAAAATATTGCATCGTTTGTAGACGCTATAACGCAAACCAATCAATATACGATTATTTTACCAAAAATACGTAGTAGAATACATATTGGCCTAAATTGATGAGAAAATTTGATTTTTTACATTTTTCTATTGGTTGTGTTTTATAGCAGAAAGAAAAAAAGAGCGACAATTTTGAAAAAAAAAAACCCAATATTTTCTAGTTTATTTTTCTTTATTAAAGATTTTCAACATACAAAATTATTTATACAATCCCTCCCTTTAAAAGGGAGGATATATCTCTGTGCATATAACAACCTTGATTTTTCCCTCCTACCCCCCTCCCAGCCCCCCATTTCAGAAATCATTATATGAACCCTTGATTTTCTTTTTTATAATCTTGCCATTCCTCCCAAATCTCTACTCTATTATCGTACTCCTGTTCCCCCCAAGGCCTTAGTAGTTCTAATTTTCTTGTTTTTTCCACCCGTACTACCCATTCTTTATATGACGGAGCTTCCGTTTTCTTCCAGTTTAATTGTATTAAACTTTCTGCTGAGTTTAGCAAGTGGGGGATTAAAGTTTTTTTTATAATGTTTAATCGACATTGACGTCCCATGGAAGAGACATGTCCATGTATCGTCTTTAACCTCTATATTGGTAATTCTTTTAATTGATGATAAAACCTCTTTCCAATATTTCTTAATTTTTGGACAATCCCACCATATGTGTGTCATTGTACCCGTTATCTTACATCCTCTCCAGCAGAATTTTGAGGTCTCCAGATGGTATCTCCCCACTATGTCTGGGGTTTTATACCACCTGGAGATCAATTTATAGTTAATTTCCGCTGTACTAATATCTATCGCAGAATTGTGAGCCAGCCTTATACATTTATCCCACTGGAGTCCTTCTCTTCGAGCACCCAATTCGCTCTCCCATTTCTCCACCATTAGAGAGACTGCCTGCTGCTCACCCTCATTCAATATTTTATATAAATTTGAGATATTATTCTTATTTTTTTCGGATGTGCATATTAGTTCGTACGGGTTAAGGTCATTTATTTCTCTTATAGGATGAGGTAGGGATGCTACAAAATGTTTAAGTTGGCGATATCTCCACTCATCTAAGTTCCAATAGATTTTCTTTTTTTTGAGCTCAGATAACGTATATATTTTCCCCCTTTCCATTATATCTTTTAATCTGATGTCTTCTTCTCCTAACCAATTTCCATATACTTTCCCTTCTCCAGGTGCAAAAAATTTTGTGCCCTGTAGTGGTATTAGTGGTGAGTTATACTCCCATTTTCCTCTATTATATATTAAATCCCATATTTTTAGTGCTTGTCGTGTAATAATATGTGTATCTTTTTTCAATTCTCTATATTTTTGTGGAATCCAAATGATTTTACCTAGTTTTGTCCCACTTATTGTGTTTTCCATTCTAACCCAATTTTTCCTACTTTCTTTTTCCCCCCATTCCATCACCCGTGTGAGAATTGAGGCTTGGTAATATTTTTTGATATCTGGTAGTGCAAGTCCCCCCCTCATTTTTACTTCTAGTTAGTGTTGTGTATTTTATCCTAGGTTTTTTATTTTTCCAAACAAACTTAGTAATTAGTGCCTTTAGTGTCCTAAAAAATGCACCTGGGATCTGTATTGGTATCATTTGGAACTTATATGAAATTTTTGGGAGTATCGCCATTTTTATAACATTTATTCTACCTATCCAAGATATAGCTCTTGGGGTTAATCTGTTTATTTCTGCTTTTATTTCATTCAATAATGGGATGAAATTAGCTATGTATAATTTTTCTGGTGTAGGTGTTAATTTAATTCCTAGATATTTTAACTCCTCACTTCTCCAGACAAAGGGAAATTCGGTTTTTAGCCCAGTTCTCTCTTGAGTGCTCATTTTAATACTTAATATTTCGGACTTTGTTTAGTTAATTTTTAAATTTGAGAGTTCTCCATATTGCTTAAAGATTTTGACTATGTTTGGCAGGGAGATCCTTGGGTTGGAGACGTAAAGCAACAAATCGTCAGCAAATGCCGCCACTTTATGCTCCACTCCTCCAACCACCACTCCCTTAATATCTGGGCATTCTCTTATTGTTGCCAGCAGGGGTTCCAAAGAAATCACAAACAACATTGGGGACAGGGGACACCCCTGTCTCGTTCCGTTGTACATGTCAAAGGATTCGGACATTGTCCCGTTTATTTTTGCTGAAGGTCGACTGTATAAGGTACTGATCCATGCCATCATTCTAGGGCCAATGCCCATTTCCTCTAAGGTTCTCAGCATGAACTCCCAGTTGACCCTGTCGAATGCTTTTTCAGCATCAATCGAGAGTATCAAGCTTGAGTCCCTATTTGTTAGCATTTGATCTATCAGTAGGATTGTTCTAATCCCATTATCTTTCCCCTGTCTGCTGGGTGTAAAGCCCACCTGGTCGTCATGGATCCACTCTTCCAGCAGCCCTTTCATCCTAGTTGCTAATATTTTCGTAAATAACTTTGTATCGGCATTCAAGAGAGAAATTGGCCTACGTTGGATCTTTCTCTTCTTTTAAAATAACTGTTATCGAAGCTTGGAGAGCCTCTTTACTCATATTGAATTGGGACCATTCATATACCCCCTTAATCTTGGGATCAGAAGATCTTTATATTGTTTATAATAACTGATGATAAAACCGTCAGGTCCTGGGCTTTTCCCTACAGGGGTATCTTTTATAGCTTTTTCTATTTCTTGTTCCGTAATTGGTGCCTCAAGGAGTGTTGTTTTTTACTTTTCTATTTTTTTCATTCTTGCCTTTTCCAAGTAGTTTTTGATCTTCTCTTCTCTATCAGGGTTATTTTCTTGTTTACCTACCCCCCTTACCGCGTATAGATTTCCATAATATTTTTGGAACTCTCCTGCTATCTCAGTAGATGAGTGGACCAATCCCCCCCCCTTTATTTCTGATCTTGTCTATGAAGTTTATTGATTTTTTTTTTTTAAGAGTTCTTGCCAGATTTTTTCCTATCTTATTACCCTCCACATATTTCTCTCTTGCTACTTTATTAAATTCTTGTCTAGTTTCTTGTTCTATAGTTCTTTTAGGTCCTCTCTTTTCCTTTCTACTATAGATAGATCTTTTTTATCTATTAATGTTGTTGTTTTTTTTTTTGTTTTTGTTCTAAATCGTATATATCTCTCATTAAACTGTCTTTTTTTTCCTGATCTTTCTTTATCCCTTTGTGCTCCTTTTGAAATTAGTATACCTCGCATGTATGCTTTTTGTGCTTCCCATATGATATTTTTGGGTGTTTCTTCAATGTCATTATTTAGAAAGTAAAATTCAAGTTCTTTTTCTATTTCCTTTCCCCATTTTTTATCTCTGATCAATTCTTTATTAATTTTCCAATTAGATCTTCTGGTTAGTTCTTTACCCATTTTTATTTTTACTGAAATGGGGGAATGATCTGACCAGGTCCTAATCCCAACCTTGGCCTCAGAAGCTTTCTCAATTCATCGGTGCTCTATTAAAAGGTAATCAATTATGGAATATGTCTTATGTATACTTGAATAATAGGTATAATCTCTCTCTTTTGGATTAAATATTCTCCAGATATCTGCTAATTGATTCTGATATAATTTTGTCCTAAGTTCCTTGATCTGATATTTCAAGCACCTTTGGTATCGGGATGTATTATCCATCTTTGGATCGAGGCTCAGGTTGAGATCCCCGGCTAAGACCACCCCTCCCTTCCTAAAATTTGTTAGCTTCCCTAGGATCCTCCCCAGGAATGCCATTTGTCCCTCATTGGGGCTATAGATGTTTACTAATGTAACCTCTTCTCCATTTAGCATCCCCTTCAGGAAGAGAAATCTACCCTCCGGGTCGGCCAACCTGTCTTCTAGGGTAAATCTAGTCCCTCTAGCGAGGCCTATAGCTACCCCACTCAATTTTTTTGTGTGTCTGCATAAAACCAAGTGGGGTGGCTTGGGGAATATAATCTGATGTTTGATTGATGCGTAATATGGGTCTCCTGTAGGAATACTACATCTGCTTTTTCTACTATTTTCTAGTTTATAGCGCAAAAAATAAAAACCGCAGAGGTGATCAAATAACACCAAAAGAAAGTTCTATTTGTGGGGGGAAAAGGACATACATTTTATTTGGGTAAAGCGCTGCATGACAGCGCAATTGTCAGTTAAAATAATGCAACCCATAACGCAAAAAAATGGCCTGGTCTATAAGGAGGTAAATCCTTCCGGCCCAGAAGTAGTTAATGGAGATCTAAGTTCACTGCATTTCATTTTATAACATCACCATGGTGATAACAATAAAAACAATATTTTTGATAACCCAATATAAGCTTACTTGACAAATCTTGTTTTCTGCTGGTCACCTCTTTCCACAACTTCCTGGATCCCCTGCCTGTTTTGCAGCTTCTCCTCTGCTATTTACTTTTGATTTCTAAGGACTACATATACCATGGTACCTTGCTGCCTTCAAGCCTTGATTCCTGTACTAACTCTGCCTCCTGAAACTCCTCCTCTCAGCACCTCTGGAGATCAGAAGGCAGGCTCTGTGAAATGTGACACACAGCAGTGTCTACTCATAGGGCATAGTGAATATGTGCCACAGAATTCAAGGAAGTAAATGTATGTAAGTTTACAAACCTCAAGATTGTTCAGAGTTATAAGAGTAGGCTAGAAATAATTAAAATACAGTGTTGAAATGAATATAAGATTTTACGTTTTGATCATAATAGATACACTTTAAGTACATCTTAGCACTTCTAAATCTAGATATTCAATCACAGTGTCAGGGGAAGGAAAGACATGCATACATTTCAATTGGGATGCTTCCTACAATGTCATAATCATTTAGTAACTGCCTGACACACAATGCTATGACACAGTTTTCTACATAACTTGTTAAAGTTAGCTAGTTAAAGGGTAACTACACTTTTGTGAGAACATTTAAAAAAATATATATATAAATATATATTTAAAAAAAATATAAAACAATATAAAAGTAGATCATCAAAAAGTTAATTTATTTCACTAATTCAATTCAAAAAGTGAATTTCATATTTTATATAGATGCGTTACAAGTTCTTTAAATTTTTATGATTATGGCTTACAGCTAGTGAAAACCCAAAATTAGGTATCTCAGAAAATTAGAATATTACATAAGACCAATAAAAAAGAGGATTTTTAAAACAGAAATGTTTGCTTACTGAAAAGTATGTCCATATACAGTAATACATATATTATATTATACATCAATGGGGCGTGGCAAGGAGGCGATCCGCCTGTGGCACTGCTGAGGTGGTATGGAAGCCCAGCTTTCCTTGATAGTTGCTTTCAGCTCATCTGCATTGTTAGGTCTGGTGTCTCATCTTCCTCTTGACAATACCCCACGGATTCTCTATGGGGTTTAGGTCAGGCGAGCTTGCTGGCCAATCAAGCACACTGATGCCATGATCAATGAACCAGGTATTGGTACTTTTGGCAGTGTGGGCAGGTGCCAAGTCCTGCAGGAAAATGAAATCAGCATCCTCATAAAATTGGTCAGCAGAGGGAAGCATTAAGTGCTTTAGAATTTTCTGGTAGAGGGTTGTGCTGATATTGGATTTTGGCTCCCAAAATCATCACTGACTGTGGAAACTTCACACTGGATCTCATGAAACTTGGATTCTGTGCCTCTCCACTCTTACTTCAGACTCTGGGACCTTGATTTTCAAATGAAATGCAAAATTTCCCACAGTCCGTGGAAATGCTAATTTCATTTTACAGCAGGACTTGGCACCTGCTCACACTGCCAAAAGTACCAATATCCAGTTTAATGATCATGGCATCAATGTACTTGATTGTCCAGCAAACTCACCTGACCTAAACCGCAAAGACAATCTGTGGGGTATTATCAAGAGGAAGAGGAGACACCAGACCCAAAAATGCAGATGAGCAGAATGCCACTATCAAAGAAACCTGGGCTTCCATAACCCCCTCAGCAGTGACACAGGTTATGCCACACTGCACTGATGTAGTATTTCATGCAAAAGGAGCCCCGACCAAGTATTGAGTGCATACTATACCGTACATGGATATAGTTTTCAGTAAGCCAACATTTCTGTATTAAAAATCCTTATTTTTTATTGCTCTTATGTAATATTCTAATTTTCGGAGATACTGAATTTTGGGTTTTCCCTAGCTGTAAGCCATAATCATAAAAATTAAAAGAAAGACATGCTTGCAAAATATCACTCTGTGTGTAACGTATCTACATAAAATAATGGGATTTTTGACTTACCGTAAAATCCATTTCTTTGGTGTTCTTTGACGGGCACAGCTCCTGTTATTCTTGACCACTGGGTTATGCTGCCCCCTACAGGAGTAGGACACTAGGCAGAAAAAACTTCTGGCTACACCCATGGGCAACCCCAGGGGGTATATTCCCTCTCCCTGTCACTTTGTCATTGGTTTTGTTACAAGCAGTGTAAGGAGAATTATAACTTCACAGAGGGGTGGGTGCTGTGTCTGTCAATGAACATCAGAGAAATGGATTTTACGGTAAGTCAAAAATCCAATTTTCTCTTTTGTTCATTGACGAATACAGCTCCTGTCATTCTTGACCATTGGGATGGCCCAAAGCAGTGTTAAACAAAAGGGGTGGGAACAGGGAAAAATAAATTCCCAAGGTTAACTATAGCCAACCAGGTAAACAGGAGCTCAACCAAAACAACTGGAGCTCACCAGAAAAAAACAATACACCCTCAAAGAGGATTAGGTCCTCTTAAACATCAGGCTGCAAAACCTTGTGGCCAAATGAAGCATCTGCAGATGCTAACACATCCACTTCATAAAACTTTGTAAAAGTGTGCACTGACGACCAGGTGGCCGTCTTACAAACCTGGGTCACTGTCACTTGATGACGGAAAGCCCAGGAGGCAATAAGTGCCCAAGTAGAGTGCGCTTTGACAGGGAAAGGAGGAACCTGACCCCTGATGGAAAAGGCCTGAACCACTGTATGTCTGATCCATCTGGAAATAGTCGCAGAGGAAGCAGACTACCCTTTGCGAGGTCCATCCGTGAGCACAAATAGAGTCTGACTTCCTGAAAGACTCCGTAGCTACCAGGTACACCCTAATTGCCTGAACCACATCCAAGGCATGCAAGGCAATTTCCTTCGGATGTTTAGGCCTGGGACACAGGGAAGGCAACACAATGTCTTCATTCAAATGAAAGTCAGAGACCACCTTAGGAAGGAATGATGGAAAGGGGCAAAGCACCACCTTATCCTTGTGAATCACCAGATAAGGTGAATGACAGGATAACGCCGCCAGCTGTGACACCCTGCGTGCAAAAGTGATAGTCACCAAAAAGGCCACCTTGTGGGAAAGCATAAGCAGGAGAATCTTCCGAATATTTTCAAAGGGAGGCTTCTGTAGAGTTGAAAGCACCAAATTAAGATCCCAAGGTGGCAATGGTGCCCGCACTGGGGGAACCAAATGTCAGACACCCTGAAGAAAAGTACGCACCAGGGAGTGTGTGGTCAAAGGTCATTGGAAAAAGACAGCCAAAGCTGATACATGGCCCTTTTCAAGGCCAATTTCTGTTCAAACCCCCCCCCCCCCCCCGTTGAAGGAAGGTTACGATCCGAGTCACCGAGAAGGAGCGAGAATGCAGCCCAAAAGACTCAGATCACGCAGTGTAAGTCTTGCACGTATGATGGTAGATCTTTCTCAAAGTAGATTTCCTAGATCTTAACAACATAGGAATCACTGATTCAATCCTTTAGCACCTGGCATTCAACAGCCAAGCTGTCAAAGCCAGCAACTGTAAAGCAGGATGGAAGATCGGTCATTGGGACAGCAGATCCTCCCTGAGAGAAAGCTTCCAAGGAATGTCGGTGACCAGCCGTACCAGATAGGTGTATCAAGCCCGGCGAGGCCAGTCTGAGGCCACTAAGATGACCAGAATCCCCTCTGCCTCAATTCTGCGTAGGAGTCTGGGCAGAAGCTTGAGAGGAGGGAAGGCGTAAATCAGACGATACTGACCCCACTGGGCCACCAGCGCGTCTGTGGCATCTGCCAGTGGATCCCTTACCGAGCCACAAATCTCTGCACCTTTTTGTTGAGCTGAGACGCCAACAGATCCACCTCGGGAGTGCCCCACTGGAGACACAGCTGATGAAACCACTCCGGATGAAGGAACCACACCCTGTGGTCCAACGCCTGCCGACTAAGGTAGTCCGCCTGCCAATTTACAACCCCGGGAATGTGTACAGCAGAGAGGGATGGAACAAACCATTCTGCCTATTGTAGAATGCTGGCTACCTTCAGAGCCACCAGGGCACTTCTTGTGCCCCCTTGGTGATTGACATAAGCCACGGTCATGGCATTGTCCGAATGAATACACACAGGGGATCCCTGAAGACGTTCCGTCCAATGATCCAGGCACAGTCTGATCGCTTGGAGTTCCAGGACATTGATCAGTAGTCTGGACTCTTCCAGCCTCCAGATCCCCTGAGCAGAATGCTTGCCAAGAATGCCTCCCCAGCTGGAAAGGCTGGCATCCGTGGTGACCACTGTCCAATACAAGGGGAGAAAGGATTTTCCCAGCCAAATTGACGAATGAGCAAAGCCACCATATCAGGGACTCTTTCGTTCCCCGACTCAGCTGGATCTGATTGTCCAGAGACTGCGGAGTCTTGTCTCATTTGGTCAGAATCTCCCTTTGCAGGGACCTTGTATGGAACCGCTTCGAAGGTAGATACCATCAGGCCCAGTGCCTGCATGCAAGTACAGGGGGATGACTATTTGTTCGACAGCAGGAGGCAAATTGCAGCCTGCAATTTCTGAAGTTTTTCCAGAAGAAGGAACACTCTGGCTACGGCCGAGTCCACAGTCAGACCCAAATAGTCCAGCTTTGTGGACGGAACCATGGTAGACTCAGAATGCAGCCAAACTCCCCCAGAATTTGTATTGTGATCTCCAGGTTCTCCACCAGAGCAGATGGAGACTCTGCTTGTAGAAGGAGATCATCCAAGTAGCCCAGTACCGCGATCCCCCGTTGGGGTAGCAAAGCAGGCACCAGAGCCAACACTTTTGTGAAGACCCGAGGAGCGGAGACTAGACCAAAATGTAACGCCACAAAATGATAATGCTTCCCATGGCAAAGTGGAGAAAACGCTGATGACTGGCACAAATCGGAATGTGAAGGTAAACAACCTTGATGTCGATAAAGGCAAGAAAATCCTCCTGACGTAGGGATGCCACCACCATTTAAATGGACTCCATTCTGAACTTTTAAACCCGCAAAAAGCAGTTTAGCACCTTGAGCTCCAGGATTGGACGCTCTTTGCCTTCCTTCCTGGGGACTGTAAACAGGTTTGAGTCAAAAACCCTGAAAATGTTCCGAAGTCGGAACCAGGACAATCACCCCTTTGAAGGAACAGGTCTTTTACCACCCCAAACAGACCCTGTAATCGGTCTCCGGACAGGCGCAGATTGGAAGGAAAAAACCTTGCTGGGAATAACTACATGGACCCACTTGTCTTGCACCAGGGAAGTCAACGGGTCAGGAAACCAGTGAAGATGTCCCCCCACTCCTGATACAGGTGAGGGCGCACCTTCATGTTGAAGGAACCTTGTCCGTGGGTCTGGAGAAGCCCACTCTTGGCTTGTCAGACCAGGTTTGTTTGGATCTGCCAGAGGAGGCCCTGAA
This sequence comes from Pelophylax lessonae, assembly GCF_965119305.1. NCBI lineage: Eukaryota > Metazoa > Chordata > Amphibia > Anura > Ranidae > Pelophylax > Pelophylax lessonae. The sequence continues at coordinate 305,745,069 of NC_138769.1, read as the reverse complement.
AGGCTTCGAGTCCTTGTCAGGCGAACCTGAGGCGAGCCGAGACGGAAGATCCACGTCTACGATGAGGTTCCTTACCTTTAGTAGCCTGTGGAAGAAAGGTACACTTCCCTTCTGTGAGACCTTTAATGATGTCATCCAGGGTAGCTCCAAACAGACGATCTCCTTGAAAGGGAAGATTAGTCAAGGTCTTCTTAGAAGTCTGGTCCGCAGACCAGCATTTAGGCAAAAAGACAAACCGGATGACTACCGCCAAAACAGAGAGGGGAGCCATCACGGCAGCCGCATCCAAGGAGGCATCACATATAAACTGCAACCCCTGGACCAGCTGGTCCACCAGTTTAGCAAAGGCAGGAGGAAGTTGTTCACCCTCCAGGTCACGGTGTAGGAGCTTAGCCCACTGCCCATTGCCGAATCCACTAATGTGTACATAATGCAGGCCACAGCCTCTGCCTTCCGGTCAGCCAGATCCTTAAAGGCCGGGGACTCTTCCACCGGAATCATGGTTGCCTTGTTTATTCTGGAAACTGGAGGGTCCACCACCAGTGGCACAGTCCACTTCTTAAGAAGGGACTCCACATAGGGGTAACGCCTAGTAAAGTGCTTAGGAACCCCACGGGGACGCTTTGGTCGTCCCCACTGTTTAGCGACAATTCTGTCAAAATAGGCGGGGAAAGGAGACACCTTTTCCACTCTGGATGGCTTGTGAGTGCCAAAGGGTATCTGCACCTCCATCACAGCTTCAGACCCACCTTCATCTTCAGGGTCTCACGCACAGATACAATCAGTGCATCTACCAGCGCCTTTTCGTGTGGAGTCACAGATGTGGAGGAATCATCCTCACTATCGGAGAATTGCAGGCGTGTGGTCGCAGACCCAGCAGGGTGACCCACGTCCACAACGGATTCAGGATCTGATGAGACAGATGAGGTAGGGGAAGGCGGGGGGCGCTTTTTGCTAGCCCATCACCCACAAGCCGCCGCCACCTGGGACAAAAGGGACACCAGGACCGCCGTCAGTGCATGGATAGATGGTTGCGACCTAGAGGGCCCGCAGCCTCAAAGAGGGGATCAGGTGGGAAAACATGCTCCAATGACTCGATGAGTCACCAGGGGGTCCCCATAAAAAGTGTAACATACTGCTAAGGGACAACCCCCACCGCGCTGGCAGTACCACCCGGTCGCCAAGCACAAGGCACAGAGCGATCCTCAGCAGAGAGGGAGAAGACTTCACCAGACTCCCCACCTGCCGACACAGGCACCTGCAAGCACCCGAAAATTCTGCACTACAAGTGAGGCAATCAGGAAGCTAAATGATCCAGCAGTCAGCACCAGGTGATAAGGAGGGGCTCCCACCGCCAAAATCGCTGCCCACAGGGCTTCACTGTCATGGGCCCTAGCTATTTGCAATAGTAAACCACAAGAAACACAAACATGGCTGCTGTGCACAGGAATACACAGGCTACAACAAAATGGCGGCTCCACGAGGCATACAGGGACCCAGGCTTCAGGACAGATTCAGGCAGGATGCAGGAGCCCCCACCAGATGCAACCCCCCCCGCACAAATCAATCATGTGGCTGCCGCCGGCACCCCCTGTCCCCCATCGCCATTAGTGCCCTGCCCCACCACAGGAAGGTGGCCAGAACACCCAAAAAAATACATCCCCAGCGTATGTGGAGGGGGGAGGGGACAGGATGAGGGACTGGTGCCTGTGGGAACTCGGGGGTCTGACCGTCCCAAGGAGGGGCCCAAGTCCACCCCAAACCCTCCAGGGGTAGAGAGGGGGCAGCTACTCACCATACCAGGAACCAGATGGCACCGCTTCAGACAGATCCTCCTCTCCATCAAAATGGGGGGCTGTTGGCCAGGAGGAACACTGTAACTCAGGCCGAGGCCAGGTCGTATGCGACCTTGTGAGACGTTTAACTCGCAGGGCCAGCCCCCGTCCAGTGGGACTATGTCGTGGCCATACCTAGCATGGAGCTGAGGCCTGCATGCCAGACTGGGGTGACCAATGGATCTAGATTATCCAGCCTGTCGCCCAGTCCGGCTGATTGTAGATCTCACAGGAGAACTCTAGAAGGAAAAAATCTAGAAGGAAAAAATTTGCTATCTAAAAATGTTTTCCATAACCAAAGATCTCAGCAAGGAACTATGTCCTTACTCCTGACTAGGCAGAAAAAAACTACTGTGAACAAGCACGCTGTTGGTCGTGTTAAACCATTTCCATTCTGTTGTACCTTGTATCCAGATTTGTACAAATAAATCTTTGCTACTATCAAGTTATCATTTTGGTGTGCGGCCACTTTCTCTTCATTACCCTTTTAAGTACTGGACAACTGCGTTCACTTTGTGTGGCTCCAATCACATTCCTGCCACGCCCGCAAAGCATTGTGGCTGCGGCATGTCTACACCCCCAGCCACTGCCTCAGCAGCAAAAGGGCCGCAGTTTAGGGGCATTAAAACGCGTCTCAACTGCAGGGTTTTACTACCCCTCAATCACAACTGTAAAAATGCCTAATACATTTTGGATATTTACACATACCACAATAAGTTTAGTACCTCCCCAAAATGGTGATTGCTGGTCTATATATATATATATATATATATATATATATATATACACACACACACACATACAGTATATACAGATATATATATATATCTATATATAGATATATATATATATATATATATATATATATATATATATATAGATATATACACACACACACACACACAAACACCATTGTCAGGAGTGATTTCAAATATTCATGAAAAGTAAATGAAACAATTAAATTAATAATAAAGAGGCTAGGGTCAATTTTTAGATGCAAATTAATGCTTTAGTCATAATGTCCCGAAAAGGCCCAATTTACCCAGATCCAGGTCAAGATTCAGTATCAGTGATGAAAGATTTTTTTTTTTTTGTAGAAATAGCATGTTATTGAAGATTTAGATTTATTGTAAATTATTCATGTAAATTTAAAAATATGCATTATCACTGAATGTCATGAAAATAGATAATTGGGTAAATACTTCAATACCAAAAAAAACGGGCGAATCTCCCCTTATCTGTGTGGTAACAGAGCATGCAATAATGCAAAAATATCACGCAGTAAAATAAATCTTATGTTAAAGCAGTTAGAATGCGCAGATTGTAAAAAAAAAAAAACAAAGAGAAATATTTGGAAAAAATATGCTTGCTGCAAAAATTCTGCACAAAACAAGATTTAACTAGGAATCCCAAAGCTTTTAGTTTGGGTGAATATTTAATACTGTTATTAATCATTTTTAATCCGTTTGCTTTTAATTAAGAAACAGCATGATGCTTTCCTATCAACATATGCCAGGGAGCAGATTAATTGTAGCTTAAGATAACTTGCCTTGATTGGTGTAATGTATTAGCTTACAAGGCACAAGCTCCTAAACACATGCAAGCATCGCCTATAAATGCTCATGTATTCCCTCTCAGCCATGTCTGACCACCCCCCCCCCCCTCTTTCCAGCCACATCTATCATTGATAGATGCAAAAGCCTAGAAGCTAGTTTGAGATTGACCATTGTGAGTGGCTTTCATTTAACAGGAAGATTTTTTACATTTGAGAAACAAGGTCTATGAGCAGGAATAAATAGGGGTTGTACACATACAATACATAGCCACATAGGGTAATTTATTTTCAAAAAAATGCAGATTCTTAAAGTAAAGGTGCCAACAGACATGCCATTTAATGTGGCAGAATAACATTCTTTTAATTGAATGTGAACATATTTACGACACATACAAGGCGTAAACAAATCTCCCAGCTAATAAGTATTAAATTATATAAACTGAAATGTCAATTGACCAAAATGCTGGACATAGTAATCTATTTGCCAAACACACAAAAGTTGGGTTAGTCACTGAACACCTAGATCTTTTAAAATAAGGTAGAGGTGTATAATCTAATGTTTAAAAGCTACAGTGATGAAAAGGGCATGTCTAGCAGCTATGTCTTCTGTCATATGGGAACCATGCATAATGACAGGCTCTATAGAACTGCCAAGTGCAGACAGGAGAAAAATAGAAGACCTAGTATCATTTGAGAAGTGCAAAAAAGGCGCTATGCGGTTTGCATCACTTTACACCCAAATAAAAAAAAGATTTTAGCTAATTGCATTTTTATATTCAATATTTATATTGATTATTTAAATAAAAAATGTAGATGCTTATAAACAAAACATCCATATAAAATATCTTTCCAAACTGCTCCATAGTCTCCAGTTGCTAAAGGTGAGTTTTAAGGATGGAAAAAAAAAGTCTCAACCATGACTATCCTGCAGGAGGATAAAGCTGTTGATTCATTGTGGATGACATTGCAATTCTTTTATAAATGACCGCAGCTTAAAAAATAGAACAGAGCACTTTGTAACTTTGGCCAGGTCAGCTCTGTACCACAAGCCTGAAGTAGCCAGTTTTCCGGTCTGCTGGAGCTCTGGTTTTCTACTCAGATAAACTGACAGTAGTCCTTCAGCAGCAAATGCTCAACTGGCCCAAGCAACAGCGTTTTTCACTGTTCATATTTTGCTTCACTATTTCTTTTCTGATGCGTTACTTGGCTGTGTATAGACAGTGGTCAGATTGCACCACTTCGGGCACCATTTAATGATGGCTAGCGATAGAGAAACAAAAAATATTTTGCTTTGCATTCTTAGGGGTATATCTAATGCAAGTGTGGACCTTATAAGGTGGAGTCCAGACATTACCCAAATTTACTCTGAAACCTCCCTCTTACAATCTATAGTAACATGTTTTTTTCTACAATGTTCATGAGAGAAACCACTTTTAATATTCCTTATGACATCGCCAGGCTTGTAAATTGTCTACAGTTACGGGGTCAGCTGATGGCAGGCCACTTCCTACTGATGTAGACCCTCAGGATCTACATAAAACATGGGGAAGTTTGCACATATTGCAGAAACGTATTGAATAGTTTTGTTTTCTTTTCAATCTTGTCCTGATATACAGATTACATTATGCAATTTCTTATCAGGGACATTTTCTGCATGGTTTATTGGTATGTTTTTCTTGATGCTTCAATTTGACTTTACAGCCCGAAAAACATACTGGTAGATGAATGGGCTTCCACCCAATGTGGCTGTGTAGAACTACGTTAGTGTTACTGGACCTTTTCATTTGAGGGCAATGTACTGAAATACTGTGGAATTGATCAGCCCATCATTAAACACTTCTTATATCCCTCAAAACATTTCTGCAAATGCAAGATCAGCTAGTAAATTCCCAATTCAGAAAGAAATGTTAGTTCGGTATGTTGGCATTACCTTGACTGTTCCCTCCACTTCTACGAACCATCGTCTAAGCATAGCCTGGAGTTGTCCATCAGTTAGTTCAGGATTTGCTGCATGGATTTTCTTTTTTGCTATATCTTCTAAAAGGAGCCTTCTGAGCCTCCAGTAGAAAAATGTCCTTGACGTCTTCCACTCCAGAATATCCTGCATTTAGAAAATTATAAAACATGATCAAGGAATTCATCAATAAAGACTTATACAATGTGATGGCTATAATATCCAATATAATTACACTTGATGCTTACAGTGATAACTCCCTTTTCCTGCATTCTGCCTGGTGTATCATGCAGGTCTGCAAACTGCACTGCAACTTGATGGTATATAGGGATCAGAAATTCTTCTCTCTCTTTCAGTTTGTTCTCCAACTCCTTGCAATCAGCAGGACTCAGTTCTGGAGTTCCTAAAAAATGTAAAATGTTAACACATGAAAGCTGCAAGAACATTTTAAGCTGTCATAGCAAAGCAAGCAGCAAACAATTGGCAGAATATGCACTTTATTGTCAAATTCCCAAAGACACACTCTTAAACCTTGTGGACAGCCTCCCCAGAAGTGTTAAAGCTGTTATTTCTGCAAAGATTGGGCAAACTCATTAGTGCACCCTACGGACTAAGACTGGGATGCCATTAAATGAGCGTGTAAAGGCAGGTGTCCCAATACTTTTGACAATATCATGTATGTAAAAAAATCACTGGGGAAGTGACGGTAGACATGTTATTTCCTGGGTAGACACACTAGACCATTGCCACTAGACCATAGTAATCTACACGTACAGTACATTACATTGTGTGATGTAAGCCAAGGTATGCATACTAGCCTGTTAATAATGATAATCTCCTTCAAAGCCACTAGGCCAGTAGCATAAAAAATGATCAGATGGAAAGGTCACTCATAGTGGACAGACACTGATTATTTCTAACAATTAATTTTTCCTCACAAATGAGCCTCCATATTTTAAGAATATAGTATGGCTACTATAGCCATCCAATTAGTGTTTTATTAAAGAAGACAAAAAAAGTAATATCTAAGCCAAGTGTTAATATTTCACAGCAAAGACTGGGACCAGACACAGTGAAAAGAGTGCAGGGGGATTTGTCGATCTGTTAGGGGACTGTCAGTTGGTCCCATCCTTTTCCTGCTATGGAGCAGCAGAACGGATCAAAGTACGAGGCATGCACCAGTGTAAGCAGTGGAAAGTATTGTGAGAGGTCCTGGAATAGAAGCAATCATGTAAGGAGAGCATAGATCTCCCTCACTTTAGTTCTTCGGGAGATATCTGTCAATCCAGGGACAGGCAGGGGCCAGGAGCACATAGAATACCACCACCAAGTGATTGTTTCAATGACTGTAAAAAAAGGATCACTTTTGTACTGTCTGCATTAAAAGCTTGTGCTTTATTTTATAAGACTTTGGCCTTTGTTACAGAGAATAAAGCATGATCATATAAAACAATACTCATGAAAGATAAGTGGCAGTCCTGATCTGATGTTCTATAAAAAAAAAATTGTAAGGCAGACAAATCTTAGATTTCTTTATTCTGCCTTTTTCTCATATGTTCAGCCAAAAAGTTTAAATGTAATGGATTACTGTTCTATAAAATGCATTTGAAACATATGAGCAAAACATTAACTTTGTCACTTCTATTCCAGTCCACCTTCGTAGCTAAAAATGTGAGAAATGCAATTCCTAAAATATAAAATATATTCACTTCTGTCAAGCAGTAACTCTATACTGCAGAATAGTAAATCAGTTATATTATATTGTAACATACCATAACATAATGTACTCTGCACGTGTGTTTGCTAGAAATTGCACATTTCTAAGAACTTCACCACTTATATTGCACATTTGCATTTTACGACTTTGTACTTTTGTACAAATCTGAATTGTATTTAAAATGCAGAACAATTTAGTAAATATCTTTCCCACTCCTACCATGCAACACAAAAAATATCTAGCAGATAAATAATAAATATAAGAGATATAAAGCCTCACACAGTGACTTTCATAAAGATAATCTGCTAGGGTAATAGAGTCTGAGGGGTTAAAGGAGGCAGTGAACCCCTGGCTAATGACAGAAATTCAGCAGGCAGCTTATGATAAATGGAGCTCTCCCCATTTCTGCTGAAGTCAGCATGAACCACGACCCCACGGCTTGTTTGTGGCAAATGGAGTGCGTGAAATATCAAAGGGCAGCGATCCAGAAGAAGTCCAACTTTGACAAATTTTAAATTGGCCAGAAAGAAAAATCTGAAAAAAAGGCATTACCCTGTATTCTACAATTGTACCTTCATTCAACTGTACTGAATAAGTAGCCGAACAATGTAAGAAAACAGATGAATTGGTAAGCATTTCTGATCACCTATAGAAGAGGTCTATCTTTGGCATACAATAAATCTTTTCCATCATACAAATCCAGATGCCTTCATCCTAAATCTCTGACCTTTTTTTAACATATTCAGACTTAAATATATTAATAGATAAGACAAGGAGATAAATTGCATAAAATATAAGTAGCCAGTGAGAAAATAAACTATAGGAAAACTAAACACAAAGTTCAAGGGAAGTAAAATACATTTTTCAAAATCTAGAGCATGAAAAATAAACATATAGGCATCTGATATTAACTGAAAAACTGAGTAATACCAATATCTGTTACCTGGAACAAAAGTTATAGGAAGAAAAACATTTATGTTGGGAATATTACCCATTTCCGCACATACTGTGCATGTTTTACAATCTTATAAAAGTTGAATTAGATTTAAAGAATTTACTTCCAAACATCATAATATATTCTTTTAAACACTGATCCAGGGTTGTATACAGTCAAATTGCCCAACTCATGCGTGATGGGTAGTTTTCTTAGGCCTATGTAAGTCTTAAACAGAAATTGTGGAAAATGCCAATTATTCGTATGGCTATTGTGAACTAAAACCATACCTGCAATAGATGTGCTGGATGGCCATGGAGGTGGTTCCTCTGGTAGATTGATGAACATTCTGGTGTAAAGTATCTTTTGCCCTTTGTTTCTTTGTCCACCCTTTTTTTCTTTACTTTTTTTCTGTTTTTTTCCTGTCCTTTAACCAACTAATCTACACATTTTAATCAACGTCCCTCACAGCTGTTTACTGTAAGCATAGCCCATGTTTTACACTTCCTCTGTCACTAAGTGAACCCAATATCACAACAATGTTGGTGTACGTTATATTGGCTAGTGTACCGGTCATCCAAATATTCCCTCTCTCAACGGACTTGACAAAGACCCATATGGTTCAAATGCGTTATACTTTGAGCCTCGGCTGTACAGATTTTATCTTTTGTTATCGTGCTGTTTTAACTTGAGAATTTTTTATTCACTAAGTGAGGAGTACATGGATTGGTGCTTCCTGGAATGATTCTAGGAAAGAGCATTAGATGGATGAGCTGTTGCCAATATGTTCCCCTTTTTGATTAGCCTAAAGCCTCGTACACACGCACCGATTGTTGGCCGTAAATTTTCGGCCAATGTCCGATCGGCCGATTGTCGGCTTGTTAGTATGATGCTTCCGACAACCGACTGCGACTTTGCGGCCGAACAATATAGTGCATGCTATAAAATTTTTGTTGGCCGTCACCAGAACGGCCGATTGTTCGTCAGTCAGTACAGATTTCAGCCGACAAAAGTCAGATGAGCAAGACTGGGCATGCTCAGAGAAGAAAAAACACACGGAAAGTAAACCAGAACATGACATCACTTCTGCAGTTGGTTGTTGTTGGCCGACAAAATTCGTGTGCAGTCTACAGCACATTTCAACCAACACAACAACACTGGACAAAAGACGGCCGATCGGTCGGCCAACAATCGGTGCGTGTGTACGAGGCTTTAGTCTACAGGTAGATGGGCTTTTTATAAAAGACTATTGAAAGTGTCAGACATACACACAGTATAGCAACTTCAGGAACAGACCAGGAACAACAGCAGTTCCTGGTCCAGCAGCAGCAGTCTCAGTATAAGGACAAGGAGAACGGCTAACTGGAGGTAAATACACATGACTGCATGGGAGGGTAAGGTGGGACCTTACAGTGAGGGGCACACAAAGGAGGGGGGGGGGAGAAGAGGGGACATTCTGTTGTCTATAAGTGAAATAGTTTATATTTGGTGTCATGTGCGGTAAACATTAGTAAAAGAAAGGGTTACTTTAATTGTCCTAATTTTAAAATGTATTCACAAATAAACACCTACCTAATCTCTCTGCCAGCTGAATGTAAATTGGATCGACTCTCCGCATTGTCTTTACCAAATCCTTCCTTCTAAATTTTATTTCAACAGTTCCTTCAGGTTCCAGGACACCACCTCTGCAAACACATGAAAAGTTAAAAGAATATTTCACAAATATTTATAAAAGTTTCAACAAGCAAGTTTATTATGATTTGCAGCAGCAACTTTTCTTTAAAGCGGATTATGTGATATCTGTCTCTGCATGTGATGCAGATAGCGTGGGGAGGGGGTTGTTACAAGGAACAGGGTAACTGCTTCTTGTTCCCTGTCTAGATTTACCACCATTTCTTCAGAACTCAGCTCCAGCCAAAGCTACCTCTGTATTTTTAGTTAGAATGGAGAAAAGCCACGGTCAGGTTTTTTTTACCGCCTATGTCCCAGCTCGGGAGATTTACCCTCACTTCCTGTCTTGATAGCCATATAGAATTGAAGAGATCTTCCTAACATGGACAAGCAGCATTAAAAAAAAAACCTGGCCACACATATAGTTGTTACATAGTCAGGTTGAAAAAAGACACAATTCCATCTGGCTCAACCAATAAAAAAAAAAAAAAACAACAATTATGAAAACCCAACCATACAATCCCATATACACAATCCTATACCCGCAGTTGGTCCAGAGGAAGGCGAAAACCCCCAGCAAAGCATGATCCAATTTGCTACAGCAGAGGAAAAAAATTCCTTCCTTATCCCCCCGAGAGGCAATTGGATATTCCCTGGAACAAATTTACCTATAAATATTACTACCCATTTATATTATATACACCTAGGAAAGAATCCAGGCCTTTTTTTAAAGCAAGCTAGTGAGCTAGCCAGAACCACCTCTGAAAGGGAGTCTATTCCACATTTTCACAGCTCTTACAGTGAAGAAACCTTTCTGTATTTGGAGACACAATCTATTTTCCTCTAGACGTAAAGCGTGCCCCCTTGTCCTCTGTGTTGACCTTAAAGTGAATAACTCAACACCAAGTTCACTATATGGACCCCTTATGTATTTATACTGTACATGTTGATCATATCCCCCCTAATCTCCTCTTCTCAAGAGAGAATAAATTCAGTTCCTCTAATCTTTTCTCATAGCTGAGCTCCTCCATGCCTCTTATCAGTTTGGTTGCCCTTCTCTGTACTTTCTCCAGTTCCCCAATATCCTTTTTATAAACTGGTGCCCAAAACTGAACTGCATATTCCAGATGAGGTCTTACTAATGAAGACTAGTTGGCATTCATCCCAGTTTGACTTTTGTAGACCTCCTGCTAGCACCAGGCACCAGGGACACATACTCCACATCTGCTGGCGAGTGCCTTGGGTCCCGACTGTCCACATTTTTTTTTGTATATGAAGCATGCAGTTGGTGGCTTTTGTTCCCTAACACCCTCTACCTGTAAGACGTGTAGCATGAAATAAGGGAGAGCACCTATTTCAGCCCTGTTCTACAGGTCTGAAAGGCAGCGGGTAGGCTGGGACAGAAGCCTACACAATTTACACATATAAAAAAATGCAGGCAGTCACAGTGTCAGGACCCAAGGCACTAACAAAACATTTTGTGCTGAAGGAGGCTTTGTCATAGGTGGTGGGGGGCAATTTGTGCATTACTTATCCATCACCCCTGCACTCTGTACATTATGCTATCCTGACCCTGTGCTCTGTGTGTTACACACTCCTGACCCCTGTGCTCTGTGAGTTATACATTTCTGACCCCTGCGCTCTATGCATTATGCATTTTTAATGGAGAGCAGGTGCAACCCTAAACTGATGTCGTTGGAGTCAGTTGCAGCAACTGTCTTTCAGACCAGCTTTTCTAAACTCTGCTCAGCCATATTGATTTTTGGTGATTTTGAGGGTGTGGTTACAGATGGAGGCATGCTTTTGTAGGTGAGGTTAAAAGTGAACAAGGTGAGCAATATTTTCGTAGATTTCTTTTTGAAAATTAGGTAACCATAGGGCAGTGATGGCAAACTTTGGCACTCCAGATGTTTTGGAACTACATTTCCCATGATGCTAATGCACTCTGCAGTGTAGTTGAGCATCATGGGAAAAGAAGTTCCAAAACATCTGGGGGTGCCAAGGTTCGCCATCACTGCCATAGGGTAACACAAACACAAGTTCATGTCATCAGAAATCTGTATACCTCGTGATAAAACCCAAACATTTATAAAATATGATGGAGACTCATTATCATGTGGCATGTGTGTATGCATGTATATGTAAAACCATCACCATGCTTTAAGGCAAACTGTTTATTCTGTATAATAGAGACCTATTTACAAAACTCTAAAATGCTATTTTCTTTTCTTTTCCAGGAAATATATCTTCTGACAGTCTTGCCTATTTATACACCTGGGCAATTTCTTTGCCCATTTTGGCTACATTTTGACTAAAGAGAAATGAAGTGAATTTATTCTGCAGGTAACTTTTCCAAAAGACTGTCTACTGCTATTTCCATGATAATTGATGCCACCTGAAACCAGAGGTAATAAATTATTTTCAACAGAAGCTAGAGATAGACCATTTAAAATGGAGCTTTTTCTTTTCGATTTTTTTTTCCAATATTGATTTTTTTTGATAATCTGTCTATATTTTACCTTCTTTCCACTTCCATTGCACATTACAAATTTAAATTTGAAACTTTTACAAAATAGAGAAAAATTTAAAAGCAAAATAGGGCAAAGTGTGGCAAAATGAAAAGCAATTATTTTATAAATGGACTGGGGAAATTTTATCTTAAATTTTAATATCAATGGGACCAAACATTTTCAAGGTGATATAAAATGTTATGGATAGGTTACCTGCTGTCTTTGTCAGCATACATCTCCATGTGCCTTGGATTGATTGTAGGATCTATCACTACCCATGATCCACCTCTCAGTTCAGCTTGAGGAGGAATGTATACCAACACAGGCTGACGGTACTCACGCAAGCCATCCACAATGTAGGCTCCAAACTTGAGTACTTGATCATACATGTCTGAAGATAAAAGAAAGTCACACATGTTATTATTAGTCATAGAGAAGCCTTATGCATGTGGCATCATTTCTGGAATTTTTGCATAGCCATTTCAGTAAACTCAGGAAACTTGGGGGAATTTATGCGCTGAGAATAGTGAAATGCAATGAAAACAGTGAGAAAAAAGCTGCTGACACTAGACCAACAGACAGTGATTCATCAAGAAAAAGGCACCCAGAAGGTCCAGTCTCCACAGCAGGTCCAAAAAGGTCAGGTTTATTAAGAGGCTACTTACAAAACATCAGACATAGAACAGGCACATCGACAAACATGGCTGAAGGTCTGAAAGAGGCGTCCCGTGTCTTCTCAACAGAATGGCCGGCACGTGTGGACATTGCGTCTGGTGCCACCGATGCGTTTCGTCATCAAAAGACATCGTCTGGGCCGTGCCGGCCTCTACCTTTCCATTCTGTTGTGAAGACATGGGACGCCGCTGTCAGACCTTCAGCCATGTTTGTCGATGTGCCTGTTCTATGTCTAAAGTTTTGTAAGTAGCCTCTTAATAGACCTGCTTGGAGTTTTTTATGGGATTACGCTATGGTCTCTTTGTCATATATTTTCCATATACACCTGTATCTATCTGACCTTTTTGGACCTTCTAGGTGCCTTTTTCTTGATGAGATTGGAGTTTATCTGCTTTACCCATATGCTTGTGAGGCCATTTCATTACCTTGATTGGCCATATTGTTCTGGTAAGCTGCCTCCCATTATTATTACACAGTGGTGTCCCCAACATGCACTTCCCTGTGGTTGTGGTTGTCACAAGAATAATTTAACAATTTGCCTTGGATAGAAGTCTTGCCTTTTGGGCTTGATCTTTCACCTTCACCTTTTTGGGACTTTATGTGCACATTTTTTTTTTTTAATTTCAGTAAACTCACAAGAATGATGGTCTGTAATTAAAAAAAAAAACCTAAATGAGGTAATTACGGAACTAAAGGAACAGCTACTTTCCTGGGTCAACAAGGAGGGTACTGAATAACTGGTCAGTTTACAGCAAAGGTCTTCAAACTATGGCCCTCCAGCTGTTCAGGAACTACAATTCCCATCATGCCTTGTCATGTCTGTGAATATCAGAGTTTTACAATGCCTCACGGGATGTGTAGTTCTGCAACAGCTGGAGGGCCGTAGTTTGAGGATCCCTGGTTTACAGTGTACTATATCCCCAAAATCCTTCATGTCATATAGAAGTTTCTATGTGTACTTTAGACCTCACTGGCCATTTCATGCTGTGATCCAATAGTTGACCACAGCTGGATTCAGTGGGTGCAAATCAATACTTGAGCTGTGCACTGGTTTTAAATCGCTCAGTCCAGATACTATTGGATCTCACATATTAAGACAAAGATACATCAAGCAGACCAAACCTAATATTAAATAAGCTTACAGCTCATTCTGTCCTAAGTGGGGGTCTTCTTTAAGAAATACCTTAATGAATTTTTGGAAACCCAATGTGAGGTTTTATTTGCTCTATACAGTTAACATAGCTCCGCTAGCACAGTATGATCAGCAGTACTGTACTCATATGGAATTCTAAAGAGCTGCCTATGGGTTAATTTCACATGAATTTACATCCTTTCAGACAAGTCATGCAGAGTCTGGGGCCCCACTGCTAATTTCTAGTAAATTTCACGCTTGATGTCTTACTGTTGTGGGTCATTGGCACTTCGTCTAAATAAACTGCTTCCAAATGGTTCTTTCATCTAAATATTCACTTGATTTTTATAATTTAATTTTACATTATATGGAATAGACTTCTGGCCGGAGACAAGTCATTGGAGAAAGTCTGAACACAATCTAGATATGTTTTTGTTCCTTGCCTGAATTAGACCTCCCAGGCCGAGTAGTAAAGAGGTTTTTTTTTTCTCCTTCTGCTAATGTCAATTTTCAGCATAGCCAGAGCTTTCTTTAATCTTTTCCTACTCATTACACACAATTTTGGAGTAATTTTACCCACAGTGCAATTGGCTTCTCGTGGTGTGTTTGTGTGCTCTGAGAGCTGGTGTAATTGTTTATTTTGCCTTCCTGCATAATACCCTTCCAGCACAGAAACCAAAAATGCTCAGCGACACCCAAAGGGCTTCCAAGACTGACAACTCACACTTAAACATGCTTCTGTACACAGGATAATGGCAGTAGAGCCATGTCCTGAAATCTAATGTGAATTTCTTCTCAAACCTTTCATGGTTTTTTTTTTTTTTTTCTAAAGAAAGAAAAAAAAAAAAAAAAAACAAGAACAATTGTATGTAAGTGATATTACAAGAGCGCACAAAAACAGAATTTGGATTTTGACCAGGGGAATCGGCGTATAATTATTAGTTTATTTGATGGAGTTGGTCAAAGCATCTTTAAACAGTTTTTTTGTTTTTATTTTTTAACAAGTCTTGCAAGAAAATATTAATATAACTACACTGAGCTAAAATCCTGCAGATATTAACAGTCAAAGAAAATAACCATACTGGTAAAGAAATGTGCACACTGGTGTTGGGAATAAAAGAAATACAGACTGCCTATTCCACGAGACAACTAGCTAGACTCCGAGTTACTGGTAATCTTCACTTACCTTGCCTTAAACCTGAACTCCAAGCAAATAGCTAAAAACACAGATGGAATCTGTTTTTTTTTTTTTTTTTTTATATTTCTTTATTAAATATTTTTCATGTATAAAATTTCACAACCAACATTTCAAGGAAAGCATCATTTCTCATCTCGTATTTATCCCATTAATCTCGTCCCGGCCTTCCCTTCTCAAAAGATATCCTGATACAAATTTTGTGGGAAGGAAGATGGAATCTGTTTTACCTGCCACATGTTTTGTATTTTTGTCCATTCAGTCCTGTGATTTGCAGTTTTTCACACAACAAAGCCTGGTCCTGATTTTTCCCTGCTGCAGTTTCCCTTTTACTTACAGGTATCCTCCCTAACCCAACTCTGTGACTTAACAGTGAAATAAGAGCTAGCACACAGATAAGCTTATCTCTCTGTCACTCTGCTATCTCCTCTTATCAGCATGCTCCTTGCACTGCAGCACACCTGATTGCCTCCTTGTGCTGCCTCTCCTTCCTCCTCTATAGGCTCTGCTCTACAGACTGAAGGAGGATGATACCAAGTCAAATTTAGATAACTAATACTGCTTGCATTTGGAAAATCATTCAATGATGTAGTATTTACAGAGCTGCTTTAAAGTGTTACTAAACCCACAACAGTAAAATCAGTCTGTATATGCAGTAAAGCATGCTGCTTATACTCACTGTGGAACCTAAGGGGTTAATCCTGTGCAGTATGTAAAAAGGCAGTTTGATCCTGTTTTTTCTGATTCTCCCCTTTTTCCATTGTCCTCAATCCATCTGCTGATACTACAGAGCCTTGGGGGCACTCTGCACATGCCCAGTTTAATGTGTATTGCTAGAGAATTTTCTTTTTTTTTTTGGGAGGGTGCATGTGATCAGCACAGGGCCAATCCGCACTGCCCAGACAGAGGGTCAGGGGTCATGCAACCTTCTAGGACAGTCAGAGAAGAATGAAAACTTTTCCTACAAGCTTTAACCAGAGCTCGGCCAGACACTGATAGAAGTCACAAGATTGCTATATAATGCTGATGAGAAAAGGTGTAGCAGTTTATATTTACTAAAACAAATTGCATTTCCATGTTCTGTGTACTGTGGGAGATATAGTGAATGCAGGGTCCTGGGTTTAGTAACATTTTAACTTGTGCTTTTTATATTTGCCTCAGGTTCAGTTTTAAAGGGGAACTCTGGGAATTTTTGAATATGGTACCTCTAATAAGGAAAATGCGATACCCAAAGTGCTTTTGTTTACTGTAGAAATGACAATTTTTGTGCATTCCAATTATTAAACATAGTGTGCTTCCGGTTATGCGACTGATAGTTCCGGCTCTCGTATAATACATGAATTATGCTGTTTACTCTCCCCTTGTCCATTCACAGTTTGTACTCTAGACAATCTTTGTATTTTCCTATCATATATTTACATAGTACTTCCACAAACGTTATCTGCATAGTTACATAGATAGTCAGGTTGAAAAAAGACACAAGTCCATCTGGCTCAACCAATAAAAAATAAAAAAAAGTATAGAAAACCCAACCATACAATCCCATATACACAATCCAATACCCGCAGTTGATCCAGAGGAAGGCGAAAAAAATCTGCACATACTGTATCTTTATTTCACAGCAAAAGGCAATACAAAAATTATAAAGCACTCGGTATACATTTTGCTACTTAAATGTAAGGGTTCTTTTAATTTTTTATACACTTGGAACAAACATTTTTTGACTAACAGGGGAAAAAAATTTCTTCCTGATCCTTAAGGCCTACCTGAGTGTCTGGGAGTACCTATTAGTACCCAGTGTCTGGGAGTACCTATTACTACCTGTGCGACTGACCCGGCTGTGTGTCTGTGAGTGTTGTGCGACTGACTGGGCTGTGCGACTGAGTGTGGTGCGACTAAACCAGGCTGTGAGACTGTGAGTGTGGTGCGACTGTGAGTGTTGTGCGACTGACTGGGTGGTGCGACTGGGAGTGTTGTGCGACTGGGAGTGTTGTGCGACTGACCGGGCTGTGAGATTGTGAGTGTTGTGCAACTGAGTGTCAAGTGAGGGTAGCGGAGTACCAGAGGGTGAGAATGTAGAGATAGGAAGCTAGGAAATAGCCACATAGGATAGACATAAATTACTGAATCCCCATTAGATTAGATTAGTAGGTACAATGCCCGGCGGGTGTGGAAATGCGACTCGGTGTACATCTTGTAATATGTATGCGTTCCTAGGACATGTGATCGAGGGCCAATACAAATGTGCAAAATGTAAGCAAGTTTCTTCCCTGGAAGCTCAGGTCCTGAATCTAGGGAAGCAGCTGGCAACACTGAGACGAATGTCCATACCGGAGGAGAGCCAGGATCGTACCAGTCAGGTGCAGGCAGGGGTCTGCACAGAGGTGGGCGGAGTATCGGAGGTGCAGGCATCAGAGCAGAGTAGAGGGGTGACAGTTAGGAGGGGTAGAAGGGGACAAGGCAAGGAGGCTGATCCTGGGCTGGAGCACCCCAATAGATACGCCCCGTTGTGTGATGTTGGGGAAATCAGTCAGGGACCAGCATTGCTGGAGCAGAGCGACGCCCCTAGCTGCCAGGGGAAGAACTCCTCCAGTGAGGCCAGGAGAAAGGGAAAGGAAAGACAGGTGCTGGTGGTAGGGGACTCAATTATTAGAAGGACAGACAGTGTAATCTGTGACAAAGACTGTGTGCGCCGAACAGTCTGTTGTTTGCCGGGCGCTCGGGTTCGGCACATCGCGGATCGGGTGCACAGATTATTGGGTGGGGCTGGGGAAGACCCAGCTGTTATGGTACACGTGGGTACCAATGACATAGGTAGAGGAAGATGGAGAGTCCTAAACGATTTCAGGGACTTAGGCGCTAAGTTGAGGACTAGGACCTCCAAGGTAGTATTTTCCGAAATACTACCTGTACCTCGAGCCACACCAGAGAGGCAGCGGGAGATTAGGGAAGTTAACAAGTGGCTGAGGAGCTGGTGTAGTAAGGAGGGTTTCGGGTTCCTGGAGAACTGGGCCGACTTCTCAGTCGGCCACCGGCTCTTTGGTAGGGACGGATTGCACCTAAATGGGGAGGGTGCAGCCGTACTGGGTGAGAAGATGGCCAAAAAGTTAGAGGGGCTTTTAAACTAGGTGATGGGGGGAGGGTACAGATGTAGAATTAGCCAGTGGAAAGCAAGTTTCAGAGGGCAGAAATGGGGGCATTAGCGGTAGGGTGTTCGGAGCTCCTAAACCCAGGGTGGGTATGGGGAAAAATCAAGAGAGCAGCCTAAAAACATCAAATGAGGATATATGTAACCGGTCAAAATTAAGAGGTTTGTATACCAATGCCAGAAGCCTGGCCAACAAGATGGGAGAGCTGGAGCTGCTGATGTTTGAGGAGGACTTAGATTTTGTGGGGATAACGGAGACTTGGTTTGACAGCTCCCATGACTGGATGGCGACCATTCAGGGGTATTCCCTTTATCGCAGAGATAGAGAAGGTAAAAAAGGGGGAGGGGTATGTCTGTATATTAAGAACAGTGTACAGGTAAATATGAGGGATGATATTAATAATGTAGCTAAGGACGAGGCAGAATCCCTATGGGTAGAGCTTCAAAGGGAAGGCACGGTGGGGAAGGTAATATTGGGCGTATGCTATAGGCCTCCCAACGAGAGGGAGGAGGGGGAGGCGGACCTCATTTTACAGATAGGATTGGCAGCAAGGATGGGAAATGTCATTATAATAGGGGACTTTAATTATCCTGATATAGACTGGGCAGAAGGAACCGCACACTCAGCCAAGGCTAGGCAGTTCCTAAATGTTTTGCAGGAAAACTTCATGGGTCAGATGGTGAATGCACAGACAAGAAACAATGCGGTACTTGACCTACTGATTACCAACAATACAGACCTGCTCACGGATATAGAAATACGGGGCAACTTAGGACACAGTGACCATAGGTCAATAAGTTTCAGTATTAATTACACTTATAGGAAGCAGAGGGGTAATATAAGGACACTGAATTTCAAAAGAGCCAACTCCCCAAAACTGCGCTCGCTGCTAGAAAATATCAATTGGGATAGAACCCTGCAAACAAAGAACACGGAGGAAAAATGGGAGTGCTTCAAGAGCATACTTAACAAGGGGATTGACCAGTGCATTCCAAAGGGAAATAAATTTAAAAGAGCAAAACTAAACCCTGGGTGGCTAAACTCCAACATAAAAATGCATATTAGTGCTAAAGAAAAGGCCTTCAAAAAATACAAGACTGAGGGGTCATTGACAGCATTTAAGCATTACAAAGAGTGTAATAAGAAATGTAAAAACGAAATCAGGGCGGCTAAAATAGAACACGAGAGACATATAGCGGAGGAGAGTAAAAAGAACCCCAAGAAGTTCTTTAAGTATATAAACAGTAAGAAAGCAAGGCCAGAACACATTGGCCCCATAAAAGATGACAAAGGAAATATGGCCACTGAGGAGAGAGAAAAGGCGGAAGTGTTAAATAATTTCTTCTCTTCAGTCTTCACAAAAGAATCGGGGGGCTACACGAACCTAGCTTGTAAGGCCGAACTAAACAACACACCTCAGGAAATACCGCCATGGCTAACAGAAAATAGACTTAAAACTAAACTAGAGAAACTTAACATAAATAAATCACCGGGACCGGATGACTTACACCCGAGGGTTCTTAAAGAGCTCAGCCAGGTGATTGCCAGACCATTATTCTTGATCTTTAAGGATAGTTTACAGACGGGTATGGTGCCAGCTGATTGGAAAAAAGCCAACGTGGTACCAATATTTAAAAAGGGGCCGAGGTGTATCCAGGGTAACTATAGGCCGGTCAGCCTAACATCTGTAGTCTGCAAGATTTTGGAGGGGATGTTTAGGGACCACATACAAGACTTTAGTAATGAAAATGGTATTATTAGTAGTAATCAGCATGGATTCATGAAAAATCGTTCTTGCCAAACCAATCTATTAACCTTCTATGATGAAGTGAGCTGCCACCTAGATAAAGGTAAGCCTGTGGATGTGGTGTATCTGGACTTTGCAAAGGCTTTTGACACCGTTCCCCACAAACGCTTACTGTACAAATTAAGGAAGGTAGGTATGGACCATAAGGTGAGTACCTGGATAGAGAACTGGCTCCAGGGGAGAGTCCAGAGGGTGATGATTAATGGGGAGTACTCGGATTGGGCGGGTGTGGAAAGTGGGGTCCCCCAGGGTTCGGTCCTGGGACCAATCCTGTTTAATTTATTCATAAATGATCTAGAGGAGGGGATATCTAGTACAATCTCAGTATTTGCGGATGATACTAAACTAAGCATGCCAATATCTTCTGGGCAGGATGTGGAAACCTTACAAGCGGACCTGAACAAAATAACGGGGTGGGCAACTACATGGCAGATGAGGTTTAATGTTAAAAAATGTAAAATAATGCACCTGGGTGCCAGAAACCAGAAAGCAAGCTACTCACTGGGGGGGCCTCTGGGTGAGTCTAGGATGGAAAAGGACCTGGGGGTACTGGTAGACAACAGGCTTGGCAGTGGCATGCAATGCCAAGCCGCTGCAAGCAAAGCCAACAGAATACTGGGATGTATAAAAAAGGGGATTCACTCCAGAAATAAAGAGATTATTCTCCCACTCTACAAGACTTTGGTCCGGCCACATCTGGAGTATGCTGTCCAGTTCTGGGCACCGGTCCTCAGGAAGGATGTGCTGGAATTGGAAAGAGTCCAGAGAAGGGCAACAAAAATAATTAGGGGAATGGAGGACATCAGCTATGAGGAAAGACTACAAGCACTGAACCTATTCTCTCTGGAGAAGAGACGATTGAGGGGGGATATAATATCAATGTACAAATACTGTACTGGCGACCCTGGCATAAGGAACAAACTATTCAGAGTAAGGGAATACAATAAGACACGTGGCCACTCACTAAAACTAGAGGAAAGGCGGTTTAACCTTAAAATGCTTAAGGGGTTCTTCACTGTAAGAGCGGTAAGGATGTGGAATTCTCTTCCACAAGCAGTCGTATCAGCAGGAAGCATTGATAGTTTCAAAAAACTATTAGATGGGCACCTTAGAGACCACAACATACAGGGGTATACAATGTACGGTTAACAGCAAACACACACGCACATCATAGGTTGAACTGGATGGACTGATGTCTTTTTTCAACCTCACTAACTATGTAACTATGTATGTAACTATGTAACTAAGGCAACCAGATATCCCCCAGATCAACAATCTCTGTTGTTCTTGCTTATAAATGTTAATATCCAAGTTATATTCTGTGCAATTTGAATTTCCTCTAGTTCTTTTTAAAACAATTAACAGACCTGGCTAGAACTAGCTCCCGAGGCAGTCTATTCCACATTTTTACAGCTCTTACTGTAAAGAAGCCTTTTTGTATGCAGAGGTTTAACCTTTTTTTCCTCTAGATATGAGATGTCTTTTGCAATGACCTTAAAGAGACGCCCCAGTCTCCCAAGAAAAAAATAACAGTCAGCAAAAACAAATACTGTAGCTGCTGACTTTCAATATAGAGTCACTTACCTGTCCAATGATCCAGCGATGTCGGCACCCTAGCCGATTTTTCAATTGGCTTTGGGTGCAGGCGCCGGCATTGTAAGTAAGGAAACTGGCAGTGAAGCCTTCCGGATGTGCTTTGTGAATGGTCTCGCAGTCTACTGGAACCTATGTGTGTCCCAGAAGGCTACAGGGGAATGAGAGTGAGAATGAGAGTGAGAATGAGAGTGAAAATGTCTGAGCCAGAAGTACTTGTCAAAACCAGGTACCCGCTCCCCCCAAAAAAGGGCCAAATGTGGCAGTGGAAGGGGGGGGGGTGCAAATAAGTGGAGCTTTCCCTTTTGGGTGGAGTTCTGCTTTAAAGCCCAACTTAAAAAAAAAAACAAAAAAAAAACAAGGGGATCGCATTCTTCCCCCATTAAGATGTTTAATGTGAACAATAACTGACCTGTACCTTTATTATTTTATGCATGGCGATGCTGTCACATATTTGGCTCGTTAGATAATTGCACAAACACAACAGGTTTTCACACACATTTACTAAATGAACCATGTAACCCCTGCCAAATACTATACCCATAAAGCCTGACTTTATTTTTCACTAAAAAGTTAGGTAAGGCAGTTTAATTCCCTGCCCACCCCCTGTCTGTCATTTGGAAATAACAAATAACTATCCCCAAGTGATCAGGTGAGCTCATCACTCTGTTTTCTCCTCACAACAGAATGATAATCTAAAGACAGAGTAGAGAAACTTATCCTAGCCGTATTCAAAATCCATCTAATTATATTTTAACCACTTCAATACTGGGCACTTTAACCCCACGCCTGCCCAGGCCAATTTTCAGCTTTCATCACTGTCATAGTTTGATTGACAATTGCACATTAATTCAATGCTATACCCAAACAAATTTTTGGGGAGACAGATAAATCTTTCTTATGGCGGTATTTAATCGCCACTGAGTTTTTTTTTGACCAACTAAAAAAGACAGAAAATTAAAAAAAAAAGTTTTTTGGTTACAAAATGTTGTAAATAAGTATGTTTTCTCCTTCACTGATGTGCACTAATGAGGCCACACTAATGGGCATTGATGAGGTGGCACTGATGAGGAGGCACTAATATGCAGAACGGATTGGGCACTGATATGCAGCACTGATGATGTAAAGTCATGACAATGGAGCCCCCGCCTGGCTGTCATTGTGCTATTTTGCAGGAAGGTGTTAATGAAGCTATAGCTGGATTAAATGTTAGGGCTCGTTCACACACGTGTCAAGCAATACTATGTGTTTATTCAGCATTTATTCAGCATTTCCAAAGCCTCATCAATGCCTGCCGTGAACATTACAATGGTACCAAACAATGCTGTTCACACCGGAGAAGTCGTGTTGTGCTGTGTCATGTAAAAAATTAAACAGCATGTTGCTTTCGTGAGGCATCAACACTTGTCAACTGCTTCCACTGATTTCAATAGTGATGCCCGCTAAGTGCACCCTAACAGCACCTATGGCATTTCTGGTGTGCTAGTGAAGTATTAATGAAGTGTTAGCTGGGAACTGAGGGAGAGACAGTAGAGGCTCCAGTGTCCTAGAATGCACTGGGAAATAATACAGAACTAGGATAGCTCCAGCCACTTCTTGGTTGTGATGAAAAGCTGTGCAGTAACACCTCTTTTTTTCTGTGTGGTTGTGAAAACATCAACCAGCCAGCAATACAATTATACAGTGCAACTTATTAAACCAATGTAATGCA
Source organism: Pelophylax lessonae (assembly GCF_965119305.1). NCBI lineage: Eukaryota > Metazoa > Chordata > Amphibia > Anura > Ranidae > Pelophylax > Pelophylax lessonae. The sequence continues at coordinate 305,721,631 of NC_138769.1, read as the reverse complement.
TCTTTCATGCAGATTGATGTTATTTATGAATAGCCTAACAATTTGTAACACATACACAGTCTACATTTGTAGCACTTTTCAAACTCTTCTATTCTCCTCCAATTACAAATTAAAGTAGGCAAAACGTTTTTTTCCATTTTGGATAGAATAAGGGAGGGTTATAGCCCCTGTTGGTTTTTTCCCACCATCTGCGTCCCTCTGGGGAGATTTCCCTTCATTTCCTGTCCCATAGCCCAACAGGAAGCGAGAGGAAAGCCCTGCAAATGAAGGGAATCCATTGGGGACCCCCAGGTCACCAGAACTAGTGTCCCCATTGGAACATTTCCCCTCTATTACTTTTCTGGGGACAACCCAAAATTTGGGATTTTTCTTTTACTTTCACTTGAATGATGATAATGGTAAACAGGACAGATAGAGAGGATGAATCTCCCTAATGGGGGCACAGACAACAATAAAAACGGACAAGCTATCTAATCCCCCTACATTCTATACAAACTAAAAACAAGGTTTTGCCTATAGTTATACTTTATGCTCTGGTTGTAATACACAAAAATAAACTTATAAGTAAAGTTTTGTATAATGCCTGTTAGAGCAGCTGTAGTGATTCTTTTGTCACAATTGTGTATGCATTAAGGCAGGTTGTCAATAGTAGTTACATACTTAGTCAGGATGAAAAAAGACACAAGTCCATCTAGCTCAACCAATAAAAAACAAAAAAGAAAACACAACCATACAATCCCATATACACAATCCTGCACCCACAGTTGACCCAGAGTAATATGGAGACTGCATAGCAAATCATAAGATTTCTGAAGTTAGAATAGTGAAAGCTATTTTCTCATTAGCTGCTAATAATCTGTACACTTTGTCATTCCTCTACTGGAGAAGCACAAGCATTGCTTATCTGCTCAAACATTGGGTACCTTAAAACCTCCGTAAACACACGAACACCACTGGATGGTCAGATTCATTCTTAAATAGAGCTAAAAAAAATGTTGGATAGCATAAAGGAGAGTTCTAACCCCTGTATGGTTTTCTTCCATTTGTGTTCCATTTGTCTTTACTTCCTTTCCAATAGCCAAAACAGGAACACTTCAAAGTAAGGGAAAACCTGGTCGTCTCCAAGGTCAACAGAACTAGCGACCCCACTGGAAGATTTCCCCTCTTTTACTGTTCTAGAGACCACCTAAAATTGGAGATTTTTGTTCACTTTCATTCTCGGGGACAATGGTAAACAGGACAAATAGTTAGAGTGAATCTCCCTAATGGAGGCACAGACAGCAAAAAAAACTGACAGGTGTTCTAATCCCTCTCTACTCTATCCAAATCTAAAAATAAAAAAACCCTTTAGGCCTCTTTCACACCTGCTTTCCAATCAGGTCCGCCTGTCAATTTTTCAGGCAGACCTGATCAGACGCTCCATTCACCCCTATGGGGCAGCGAATGTCAGTGGTGACATCTCCGCTGACACTCGCTGCTATCTGATCAAATCTATGAAATCCAGATGGATGGTAACCCTATTTTCCATTTGTCTGGAGGATCAGATTGGATGGGATCAGATGAAAATGGACAGGTGGTCCATTTTCATCCGATCTCCCATAGAGAAGAGCGGGGCTCTGACAGGTCCATCTCTGCACAGAGAGCAGAGACGGATCTATCATCCGCCTACTCAGTGTGAAAGGACCCTTAGTTATTCTTTAGGGGGAAACTCTATGAAAACAGCTTAATACCCAGATTAACCGGTAAGCGCCGGTGCCTCCCAGCCCTTTAAGAGGTTTATGACGCCGGGAGGCGGGGCGCCACTTAAGATCACGTGACTGCTGTGATTGGCTGTCACGTGGTCCAAAAACTCATGATCGGGAGCTTTTAGTTAGGCGACGGTAACTGTGCTGGGAGCGTACATCACACGCGCTCTCAGCACAGGTGAATAGGCAGCAGTTTACGCAAATTTGGGGCCCGTCAGCACTAAGGACCAGGGGTCGAGAGGCCAAATATTTGCGTACAGCTGGCACCAAGGGGTTAAATCTGTTTAACCTGCCAAAAAGTTTTGTAGTTCTGTACATACTGCCTTGTATAGCAATGGAGGGGACCCGATCGTTCACATATAGGTGTCCTCCCTAACCTCACTCTGTGACTGGACAGTAAAGCAAGAAAAAAGAAGAACAAGGGCGCCAGGTCACACTTGAGAATAAACAGATGACAATTTATTGCAGCAACTTACATGTTAAAAACAAACGATCCAGACGACAACCAATGGGATGTAAATCGACAGTTCCTGCAGTAGGACACGTGAGGGATAGCCAGATCAAAGAACCTACGTGACAGTCCTGTGCTGTATAGCGGTGAACCAGTTCCAGGTGCCGGCTGATGCTGTAAATAGCGTAGGCTCCCTGGATGGGCAGCCTCGCAAGTGTCCGATATGCAGCAGAGCCGGCGGGGGCGATAACCCGGAACCGGAAGTGATGCCTCTACTGCGGGAACTGTCGATTTACATCCCATTGGTTGTCCTCTGGATGGTTTGTTTTTAACATGTAAGTTGCTGCAATAAATTGTCATCTGTTTATTCTCAATTGTGACCTGGCGCCCTTTTTCTTCTTTTTTCCCTACCTCTTGAGGAGCTGCCTGCACAACATATACCCTATATACCCTGATATGGACTTTATGACCCTCTACTACAAGGAACCGTCACCATTGTGATCATCACATGATTGTAGAAGGACTTTGTTTACAGATGAGGTTCATGTACTCTTACCATTGTTTTGTTTGTATCCCATTTTGTACCACTATTCTATTTATTCCATCACCTATGGGGATTGTTCAATTGTGGAACAGTGAGCGCTGACTCACTGATTTAGGTCAGTATTTTTTGTGGACAGTAAAGCAGATGCAGAACACAGATGCGCTCATGTGTCTGTCACTCCACTTCTAAACATGGCTTCTTCCAATGCACAACACCTCTGAATGCTTCTCCCTCTCCCTCTCTAGGCTCTGCTCTACAGACTGCACAGTAGACTGTAAGAGGTTGACACCAAGTCAAATTCAGGTACTTACACTGCTTGCATTAAAAAAATACACTAAATGACGCATCAGTGATTGTAGAGCTGCCGTCATGCGCTTTTTATATCTACAGTACCTAGAGCTCAACTTTAACTTCTGAACTCCTTACCATTTTGAGTCCATATAAATGCCTTGGTCCATTTGGTATCCAGTTAAAAAAAGAAACCTTGCAATTATCTGTTACTTCTTGTTATAACTTGTTTGAAAACTTATGACTTGTGCTGGAAACAATTACCTTTCATTCCACCAGAAAAACCCCTCCAATTTGCAAACACCATAAGCGGGAGCCCTTCCCTGTTGAAGTCTTTGATTGCTTGTGCAGTTTTAAAGGCAGAATCGGGAAACCACACCTGTCCAGCTTGTTGTATTATCTGTGGAAAACAGTAAGGCAGTCATTCAGAAAGACTAAACATGTAGAAATAGTCAAGTAGAAGAGAACGTTTCTAAATCAGAAACAACATTAACCTTTTATGTAAAAATAATTATACAGGATCCTATTTGCCACCTAAGTCTTCTCTGAACGCTCAAGTATTCAAATGATTACTTTGAATGTTCACAGAACTTCTTTCTGGTTGGATGAATTTTTCACTACTTTTTAATTTCATATCTAAACTGAAATGTTTATAAAATAGATGGAACTAAATTATTTAGATTACTATGTAATTCAGAGTGTGCAAATACTTGGGCTTTCCTGAGGCTAATGTAAAGCGTACTTTCTGCTTACATTAGTGAACAAGTGATGTGTGTAGCCAACATAAATAATTATCATATGGCATTATAAATATTCATTATCATGATGTGACAAGAATTTTAGGTTGTCTCGTTTTTCAGCCTTGTTGGCCATTTGATGACCCAATCCAGCCTACAATTTTTGCCAGGAACCAAAAAGGTGTTATATGATTCAGTTACAGGCTCTTCTCTTGTGTGTACAGTGGATAGAGGAAGGGAGCATGCCATTCCATGCAACCATACAAAGAGGTAACAAGCAAATAAGGAAATACCCTTTAACAAACCATGGTTTCTTACAGCAATATAAACCATAATTCGGTACAATGAATGCACATTCCATATAATAAAGCCAATTTGGAATTTACTAGATTACCAAAAGTATTTGAATGCCTGCCTTCACACACACATGAACTTAAGTGGCATTCCAATCTTAGTCTGTAGGGTTCAATATTGAGTTGGCCCACCCTTTGCAGCTATAACAGCTTCAATTCCTCTGAGAAGGTTGTCCACACGGTTTAGGAGAATGTCTATGGGAATGTTTGTCCATTATTTCAGAAGCGCATTTGTGAGGTCAGGCACTGATGTTGGGCGAGAAGGCATGACTCACAGTCTGCGCTCTAATTCATCCCAAAGGTGTTCTATCAAATTAAGGTCAGGACTCTGTGCAGGCAAGTCAAGTTCCTCCACCACAAACTCGCTCATCCATGTCTTTATGAACCTTGCTTTGTGCACTGGTCCAAATCTTTTGTTGGAGGGGGGATTATGGTGTGGGGTTGTTTTTCAGGGGCTGGGCTTGGCCCGTTATTTCCAGTGAAGGGAACTCTTAAGGCGTCAGCATACCAAGACACTTTGGACAATTTCAAGCTCCCAACATTGTGGGAATAGTTTAGGGATGGCCCCTTCCTGTTCCAAAATGACTGCGCACCAGTGCACAAAGCAAGGTCCATAAAGACATGGATGAGCGAGTTTGGGGTGGAGGAACTTGAGTGGCCTGCATAAAGTCCTGACCTTAACCCAACAGAACACTTTTGGGATGAATTAGAGCGCAGACTGCGAGCCAGGCCTTCTCTCTAACGTCAGTTCCTGACCTCACAAATATGCTTCTGGAAGAATGGTCAAACATTCCCATAGACACATTCCTAAACTTTGTGGACAGCCATCCTAGAAGAGTTGAAGTTGTTATAGCTGCAAAGGGTGGACCAACGGACTAAGACTGGGATGCCATTAAAGTTCATGTGCGTGTAAAGACAGACGTCCCAATACTTCTGGTATCAGTGTATTTTCTAGATTTTTAAGCTCTAAGAAGTAAAGTGGAAAAGAAAGCCATGATATAACATTTTCTTAGGTGACTGGCTCCCTTGTGCAGGTTAAGCCCTGTTCACTAATGTTTTCCTTAAAATGTCCACTTAGGATTCAAAAGTACATTGTGCTGTGTTTCCATAGAACATCTATTACATACAGGTACCACTGCAAAAAACTAAGTAGCTGATAAGAAAATGGAAATCACCAATGTACTACTATAAATAATAAACTAAAAATGATATTATCAGTGGCTCTTTTAACTTATATCTTCAAATTTTGTCCCGTGGCAAAAGAATACATTAATAATTTATACAATAATTTGGTAATAATATTCTTGTTTACAGATGCTTACTATTGAATATTCTTTATGTTAATATTTCATATACAGAACTGCAGCCACCAGAGGGAACACCAAATTGCATTCTGACTACCAGTGCAACTGGCACCCTCACTCAATTAAAGATGATCTATAACAAGATGATTTATGTAATACAATTCACTCTGGCCACTACACTGGATTAAGCACCTTAGAGAATCACTTACATTGTTACATAGTTAGTTAGATTACAAAAAAAATGTCCATCTAGTTCAACTAATAGAAAAATAAATAAATAGAATAAACAGAATAGAAAACCTACATACACAGAATCCTATACCAACAGTTGATCCAGAAGAGGGCAAATAATTTACTCCAGCATGGGAAAAATAAATTCTGTCCTGATCCCCTAGGAGGTTTTTTGAAAAGTTGATGGCTGCGCTGGACTTACCTGCTCGATAGAGGGTCTGTGGGTGGGTGGTAGTTGAGACTATTTCATACTTGTAAGCACCGGGTATTTACCAAAAGCTCTAAAGGATCAATGGATCGGTGGGAAAGCAACACAGGGGTATCAGTGAGTGAGGGATTTTCTTAAAAGAGACTTTTTAAATTCCAAGTTTAGCACTTGCTGAAAAGTGCTACCCTCAAACATGTCTACATATCCATTACTATGATGGAATGCTTTACTTTCCAATAAAAAAGTATGAATAGAGAGAAAGGGCTGCCCAATTATTAAAATGGTATTTATAATTTGGGATGGAGTAGGGAATGGTGTGTTTGTGTCACATTGGGAGGATTTCTCTTTACTTTCTTTCCCAGAGACACAACAGAAAGTGGGAAACTCTGCAAAGTTTGAGGAATTTTTACAGTTGTCACCAGAATAGGTGTCCCCACTAGGGCATTCCTCTCCATTACTCTTCAGGTGACAATTGTAAAATTTTAGTTTTTCATTCATATTGTTCCAATTTGAACCCTTCCATATCCAAAACGTAAAATGTTTTGTCTTTAATATAGGGATAAGAGTCCATTCACACTGATCCGACTTGGACCGCGACTTGTCAGCCTGACAAGTCACGGTCCATCGCGCTACCATTGTGTGGTACAGGAACGATTCTAATAGGAGCGACACAAGTCGCTCCGACTTAGAATAAAGTTCCTGTACTACTTCTGGGCGACCTGGAGCGACTTGCATAGACATTCATTTCATGAAGTCCGTGCAAGTCGCGCTGTACGTGACTTCACAGGTCGCCCGAAGTCGGATCCGCTGTAATGTGAACGGGGTGTAAAGGTTATCAATATTAAAAAAAAAAAAAAAAAAAAAAAAAACAACGTTGTGAAAATAAAGAGAGTTGTGAAACTAACTACATGAAAAATGTTAACTGCATCACAGAGTTTGCTTATAAGAGGAAATACATACTGCAAAATAAAATCCATTGCATTCAAAAACCATTAACTAACCTTAGCCTCAGAGTCGAGGTTAGCAGGATCAGCAGGTATGCTTAATTCCACAGATCTGGTTTCAACTGCAACCACTCCTACAGGTATGCCGCCCAGCCTATATTTGTGCAAAAGAAGACAAAATATATGTATGAGTGGTTTCTTATATTATATAAACAGTGTATATATTGAAGAAGAATAAAATGCTCTTGATGCTACTACAGTTTTGTAGCCTTCATTCTACATGTTTTATAGTGCAGACCCATCTGCGTTGTCTTAAAAGGGTTGAGTGGGCTAAATATGAAATCACTTTCAATAGATTGCAAAAGGTTAATATTATGGCCACACCTGTAAATCAGTCAGCTCAAGTCCTGCAAGGAGACATTGTAATGGAAAATCAGGAAGAGAAGGGGTAGCTACAAGAAGATACTGTAGTATTTTGAGTGCAGTGACCCACACAAGCTAGCCAATGTTAAAGTGTGTCTAAAGGATAAACATTTAGGGTCGGTTCACACTAGAATTTGCTGCAAATCCGTATCGCATCAAAATCGCAACCTCTTCATGTGAACTGATTGCGGAGTGTATGTTAAGTTAACAATACCCTGCAATCAGTTTGCAAAACGCATCCCGATTTGCAAAATCTGATCACGTGGGGGTAAACACCCATGCGATCCGATTCCAGTGCAGACAAAAAAATGGTCCTGCACAAGTTTGGTCTGAATGCGAAGCAAATTCAGCCAGATGGTTTGTATGGCTGAATTTGTATTGCACAGACATCGCATGTGATCTGCACAACAATGCAAATCACATGCGATGTCTGCCATGGCATTAGTGTGGATTCAGCCCTAACTATACTGTAGCCTACCAGTTCTTTTAGATGTGGAGGCTGCATTCTTTTCTATATTTCAGGCTTGTTTTCCTTTATTGTTACCTGGTGATTCTGCCAGCAGCACGCTTTCTCTCCTAGGGCGAGGAACACACTTTTTCTCCTAAGCTCACTCACTGTACTCATATCTACAAAGGGGCAGCGTTGTCACCTTAGAAAGAGACTACAGAACAGCTCTCCCTCGTTATCTCTAGAACATTGTGTGAGGTGCTAATAATGCATAATTCCTGCGCTTAGGCAATTTAATCTATGTATAAACCAATGTGAATAAATTCAATTACAGGCTGCTGCTCTAATAAGGTACTATACCTTTAAATTGCATGTATATGTATTTTGAAGCGCTGCCTGGTTTCAAATGTAGGTTCCCACTTTGACAATGCATGTTTTATCATGAATGTATAACATTACAATTGACTGTGAAAAAATTAATATAAAACAATGTGATTATGGTATATAAAAAAATATAAAGAATAAATAAAATGTGTAATTTATATATAAGTCCATATCCTTATGTTTTAATACATGGAAAATGTGATAATCAATTGTGTAATTTTTTCAAAGTGTGACAAGGTGACAGCAAGTGGTGATGTCATTCCTGGTCGGTGAGATGCACACCAATGCAAATTTTTTTGGGGGATTTTCGTCTGTGTTTTCCTACGCAAACGTGAGTGCACTGGTTTTACATTTTTTAAATATTTTAATAAACGGGATTATACTATTTATATCTCACTTGCTACCTTCTCTTATGTTCGCCTATGAGAAAAAAACAACACCATGGCTTACTAATGTGGATCATTACCAACAAGGAGGACTACAATTTCCAGCACATCCAGAAAACTATTAAGCATTTATGACTCCTATAAAATAGGAGTCCACACTAGTTAGTGAGTGGGGACACAGAATGGGAGCACAATTTGCACTTTATTTAAAGAAGCACTTGGCACTTTGAAAAAATTGCACGATTATCACATTTTTCATGTATGGACACAAGGATATAGACTCATACATGAATGACACGTTTTATTTATTTTTTATATTTTTTACATAAATCACATTGTTTTGTATTCATTTTTTCACAGCCCATTGGAATGTTTGACAATGTAGGTTTTATCATGAATGTATAAGTGGGGACCTACATTTGAAACCAGGCAGCGCTTAAAAATTCTTACAGTGCCTTGAAAAAGTATTCACACCCCTTGAAATTTTCCACATTCTGTCATGTTACAAGCAAAAACATAAATGTATTTTTGTTGGGATTTTATGTGATAGGCCAAAATAAAGTGACACATAATTGTGAAGTAGAAGGAAAATGATAAACTGTTTTAAAATTTTTTTACAAATAAATATCTGAAAAGTGTGGCGTGAATTTGTAATTAGCCACCTTTACGCTGATCCCCCTAACTAAAATCTAGTGGAACCAATCGCTTTCAGGAATCACCTAATTATTAAATAGAGTCCACCTGTGTGTGATCTAATCTCAGTATAAATACAGCTGTTCTGTGAAGCCCTCAGAGGTTTGTTAGAGAACCTTAGTGAACAAACTGCATCATAAAGGCCAAGGAACACACCAGACAGGTCAGGGATAACGTTGTGGAGAAGTTTAAAGCAGGATTAGGTTAAAAAAAAATATCCCAAGCTTTGAACATTGGAAAAGGAAAATCCCCCAATGGTGTGGGACTTTATATGCCACATGCACACTGAACAAGAATACGAAAATTGTATGGGTACAAAACAATTTTATTACACAAAACACAAAAATTATACAACGTATATGTCTAAAAAGGATAGACACACAATTACAAAACCGAGGCAGAGGATGTCCACGCCGAGGTGAACAAGACGAAGGAGAATATCCACGTCAGACAATTACCCTACTCTTTACACCATATTTACCTTCTGCCATGAAGTACTTTACAGAGTGATATTTTGGGATTCGTTTGAGTGACATTATTACCTCCAAGTTACTTGGACCAGTTACGGATCACTGCGGTGCCCTCGATCTGGTCAGCTTCCGCCAACATTGGCCTATCCTGTTGCTATCTTTCCAATGAATATTGTTCTTGTAGCCCCTGACATCCTCTCATCGGTTGACACCGATTTTAATCGACAGCCCAGTTGCCCATACTAAGAAGTTCCCCTTGTGGTTGACATTGTGTACTGAACTCTGGTTGACCCCTGATGAAGGGTTTGTAACCCGAAACGCGTAGGGTCTTGTCCGGTTCATCCTACCAATGACACCCAAGGGTCTTCTGTACGGATACTGGTCTGTCAACACTTGCAAGGTTTTTTAATTGTGTGTCTATCCTTTTTAGACATATACGTTGTATAATTTTTGTGTTTTGTGTAATAAAATAGTTTTGTACCTATACAATTTTCGTATTCTTGTTCAGTGTGCATGTGGCATATAAAGTCCCACACCATTGGGGGATTTTCCTTTTCCTACTAATCGGGATGATGGCCACTCACACTGGGTATTGAGTGATAGGTTCTACCTAATCTAAGCTTTGAACATTTGACAGAGCACTGTTCAGTCCATCATTAAAAAAATGGAACGCATATGGCACAACTGCAAACCTACCAAGACATGGCCGTCCACCTATACTGACAGGCCGGGCAAGGAGAGCATTAATCGGAGAAGCAGCCAAGTGGCCCATGGTAAATCTGGAGGAGCTGCAGAGATCCACAGCTCAGGTGGGAGAATCTGTCCACAGGACAACTATTAGTTGTGCACTCCACAAACCTGGCCTTTATGGAAGAGTGGCAAGAAGAAAGCCATTGTTGAAAGAAAGCCATAAGAAGTCCTGTTTGCAGTTTGCAAGAAGCCATGTGGAGGACACAGCAAACATGTGGAAGAAGGTGCTCTGGTCAGACGAGACCAAAATTGAACTTTTTGGCCTAAAAGCAAAACACTATGGTGTACGTTTAGTAACCGGTGTTAACTCTTGCATTATCACCGTTCTCCTAACACTTTCTAACACCGCCGATTTTTACTCCTGCTTCGAGGCTGTTTAGTAAATGGTGTTGTGTTGACTCCAGGTCGGTGATAAGCGGTGTTAGCTAGCAGCGTGTTAGAAAGTGAAAGGAATGTGGGGAAGGTTAAACTAGCAGCACAGCAGCCATCCTGTGTGGGAAAACCTATGATCGATGTAAAAGGATTGTGATTATTTCTCAGAAATGTTTAAGAATTAAAAATAAACACATGCAAAAGCACATACACACGCTGACTAATATTATAAAGTATAAATTTACATATATTATTTTTTTTAAACTACTAGTCCCCTACCATTCCACGCTAAGACTATGTTCACATCTTGGCGTTGCTATTACAAGCGTTTTTATGGGCGTTTTTTCAGGTGTTTTTACAGGCGTTTTTTGTGCAGGCGTTTTTAGATCGACTAGAGACAAATGAAGCCTGTAATCTGCCCAAAAAGAAGCTTATGTGCTTTTTTGAGCGTTGGGCGTTTTGCTCACGGCGTCAAAACGCTCAGATGTGAAAAGGGGCCATTGAAATGAATAGGATTTGTGGGCGTTTTGAGAGCTGATCCTTGAGCAGAAAAAACGCCCCCAAAATGCCTACATGTGAACGTAGCCTTACGAATCATAGGTTAATCCTCAGAACCGAGTTATGGGGTTAAAATATTAAAAAAAAAGAAAAAAAAACACATTTAAAACCTATGCACACCTGTATTAAAATAATAAAGATTTATTTTTTATATTACCCTGCCATCCCACCCACCTTAGTTAACCGCATTAATTTCCAGACACATTTCTTTTCTTTTAGGCCCGGCTCACACAATGCCCACACACAAAACACACAGAAATGTATTGTGCATTCCTGAGCGATTTAGATTGCATGCAAAACGTACTCCATTTGTGATCTGCAGAGGGTGTCAATAGAAAGTTAATAACACCCCAAATGCAGGTTGCAAACGCATTGCATTTTCCCACACCTGCCCACACTGGACAGCATGGTACAAAAGATCTGATTACAGTGCGGTTTAAAAAGTAGTGTATTCACTACTTTTGGTGCAGTGTGGTGTGATATCAGCCCATTCAAAATGAATGGGCTGAAATCGCACTGCACAGAACCACATGTAAATCGCACAGGAATGCACAGCTGGTTCCTGTGCGATTCATGTGTAGGCATAGTATGAACCAGCCCTGAATGGGCTAAAATTGCACTACGATGCACCAAAAGTAGTGCATGCACTACTTTTGAAAACCGCACTGTAACCAGATCGCATGGTACAAAAGTACCATGCCATTTGCAGCAGGCAAATGCACTGCATTTGCAACCTGCATTTGGGGTGTCATTACCTTTCTATTGACACCCACTGCAGATTGCAACTGGAGTGCATTTGCATGCGTTCTGAATCACATAGGAACTCACAGTGCATTTCTGTGTGATTCATGTGCTGGCATGGTGTGAACCGACCCTTAGAAAAAGTACATATCAATCCTACGTGTCAGCTACCAAGCATCAGACATCAGACATGCTAAGGCATACATTACTTGTTTTATTTATTTTTTTTCAACCAGCAAGTTAAACGAAAAAATGACTTAATACACCCATTCACACACTCGATGTATGGGGAATCATTTCCACTGAGCTATTGTGTTCCGATAACAAGGATACTTCCCCTCCTTCAGAATACTAATCAGTACTGCAGGCTATACCTGGCAGCACTAATTGATCTAGGAAAAACCTGATAGGCTGGTTGTACAGAAGTCGATGTACTTATGTACAACCAACCTGCCCATACATTAATCGAATTTCAGTCGGTCCCTGCTGAACCAGCCAAATTTTGATCCATGTGTGACTGGCTTAAGATAGCGGTCTCATGCAGTAGGAAATATGCACCTCTCTGTCATTGAGGTCTACTGCTCTCCTGTTTCTCAGCATAGATGTTCACTCTTCTTTGCTATTATAAATGCATGATATGCGAGTGCTGCAGACACAGGGTTCTAGATGAACACATACCCTGCAGTCTTTAATAGTGTTGTCCTGAAGCACTTATTGATCACAACGAGCAAGGAAATTCCTCTTCTACATTGAAAAAAAGGCTTTAACACCTGGTCTGACAGGGTTTACACTGGTTTTAGGACTCTTCTGAGCTAACACAGGGTATTAAACAGGTACATTCCTAACTGTTTATTAAACGTACACCTATGTGTGGTGGAAAACTAACACTGCACATCACCCTGAACACACCGTGAAGCGTGGTGGCAACATCATGTTGTGGGGATGCTTTTCTTCAGCAGGGACTGGGAAGCTGGTTGATGGGAAGATGGATGGAGCCAAATACAAGGCAATCTTAGGAGAACTTTTAGAGTCTGCAAAAGACTTGAGACTAGGGCCGAGGTTCCCCTTCCAACAGGACAATGACCCTAAACATAAAGCCAGAGCTACAATGGTATGGTGTAGATCAAAGCATGTTCATGTGTTAGAATGGCCCAGTCAAAGTCCAGACTTTTGCCCAAAAAAAACCAAGCCTAATTCTAATGTCAGTCAAAGTCATTACAATTTTGGGTTTCCTGTCTAGCTTCTTCTCAAATACAAACACAAATTCTCTGTGCAAAGATTAAAAGCGGTTACAAACCAGAGATCATGAATACTGCCAACACATTTCTCTCTTGCCTAAAAAGCAAGCAATGCCCACATCTATATGACAGCAATTATGGGGGGGTCCAGCACTCACCTGACCCACATAAAATATAAATGGCTTGTACAGGTATTGAATCGCATTACTATTCATCATCCTTGAATTAGTTACCGAGATTAAAAAGGGACTGTCTCAGATTCCTCCTATCTGCAGGCCAAGCCTTGATTCCCAGACATTGGAGGTCATCAAGAATTTCCAATATTAGGGATTGTGTCGACGAGCTTATGAGGGTGGAAGAATTGACAGCCAGTTTGCAGGAGCGCCAAGGAAGTTTATGGAAACCTCATGTACTTGGTTTGATTTCTCTAGGTCAACAAGACTTCAGCCCTTCCTCTGACTATTATAATTTGTCACCATCGGTACTTAAGGAAACCAACAGGTCCACATCTCACCAGATACTTCTTTCCACCCTTTAAGCCTTTCATCCTTTTCTCTCCATCTTTTTTAGCTCACTCTTCTCATTCTTTAACCAATCCAGGAGATAGAGACGATGGTTGCCTAACTCTTAAAGTGTAAATAAAGGCAAAACGTAAATTTTTTTTTAGAACCCCTGCCAAGTTTTTATTGCTGTCTGTGACCCCCAAAAAGTTTATCTTGGTCTCATCCGACCACAAAACATGGTTCCAATATATATTATATTCCAAAGGACCCTTGTTAAGCTACACAGCGTGCACATCTGATCTTACTCGTAGTACCAAAAACAACACACCGATTTGGGAGAAGTCATCTACATATCAGAAATACAGGGGAAATAAAGTGAGCAAAGAAAAATCTTTCCACATTATTTCAGATTTATTTAAATCTCATTAGTTCTTAAAATTGTAAAAATCTATATGAATATGAATATGGTCAGATTGCAAGATACACTTTTATTATTGTGTATAGTCACCCTCAGGACACAGCTGAGCAGATGTAATGCAATAAATAAAAGCCCATTTGGTGTTCAATGGACTATACTGATATCACATTTAAAGAATGGGTAGAGGCACACGTAGGTATATATCTATATCTACAGTATCTGATGTTTGAGGAGGACTTAGATTTTGTGGGGATAACTGAGACTTGGTTTGACAGCTCTCATGACTGGATGGCGACCATTCAGGGGTATTCCCTTTATCGCAGAGATAGAGAGGGTAAAAAAGGGGGAGGGGTATGTTTGTATATTAAGAACAGTATACAGGTAAATATGAGGGATGATATTAATAATGGAGCTATGGACGAGGCAGAATCCCTATGGGTAGAGCTTCAAAGGAAAGGCACGGTGGGGAAGGTAATATTGGGCGTATGCTATAGGCCCCCAAACCAGAGGGAGGAGGGTGAGGTGGACCTCATGTTACAGATAGGATTGGCAGCAAGGATGGGAAATGTCATTATAATGGGGGACTTTAATTATCCTGATATAGACTGGGCAGAAGGAACCGCGCATTCAGCCAAGGCTCGGCAGTTCCTAAATGTTTTGCAGGACAATTTCATGGGTCAGATGGTGAATGCACCGACAAGAAACAATGCGGTACTTGACCTACTGATTACCAACAATACAGACATGCTCACGGATATAGAAATACGGGACAACTTAGGGAACAGTGACCATAGGTCAATTGGTTTCAGTATTAATTACAGTAATAGGAAACACAAGGGTAATATAAGGACACTGAATTTCAAAAGAGCCAATTTCCCTAAACTGCGCTCGCTGCTAGAAAATATCAATTGGGATAGAACCCTGGGAACAAAGAACACGGAGGAAAAATGGGAGTGCTTCAAGAGCATACTTAACAAGGGGGTGGACCAGTGCATTCCACAGGGAAATAAATTTAAAATTTAAAACTAAACCCTGGGTGGCTAAACTCCAACATAAAAATGTATATTAGAGCTAAAGAAAAGGCCTTCAAAAAATACAAGACTGAGGGGTCATTGGCAGCATTTAAGCATTACAAAGAGTGTAATAAGAAATGTAAAGATGAAATCAGGGCGGCTAAAATAGAACACGAGAGACATATAGCGGAGGAGAGTAAAAAGAACCCCAAGAAATTCTTTAAGTATATAAACAGTAAGAAAGCGAGGCCAGAACACATTGGCCCCATAAAAGATGATAAAGGAAAAATGGCCACTGAGGACAGAGAAAAGGCGGAAGTGTTAAATAATTTCTTTTCTTCAGTCTTCACAAAGGAATCGGGGGGCTACACGAACCCCGCTTGTAAGGCCGAACTAAATAATACACCTCAGGAAGTGCCGCCATGGCTAACAGAGGATAGACTTAGAGCTAAACTAGAGAAACTTAACATAAATAAATCCCCGGGACCGGATGGCTTGCACCCAAGGGTTCTAAATGAGCTCAGTCAGGTGATTGCCAGACCATTATTCTTGATCTTTAAGGATAGTTTACAGACAGGTATGGTGCCAGCTGATTGGAAAAAAGCCAACGTGGTACCAATATTTAAAAAGGGGCCGAGATATATCCCGGGTAACTATAGGCCGGTCAGCCTAACATCTGTAGTCTGCAAAATTTTGGAGGGGATGATAAGGGACCACATACAAGACTTTAGTAATGAAAACGGTATTATAAGTAGTAATCAGCATGGATTCATGAAAAATCGTTCATGCCAAACCAATCTATTAACCTTCTACGATGAAGTGAGCTGCCACTTAGATAAAGGTAAGCCTGTGGATGTGGTGTATCTGGACTTTGCAAAGGCCTTTGACACCGTTCCCCACAAACGCTTACTGTACAAACTAAGGAAGGTAGGTATGGACCATAAGGTGAGTACCTGGATAGAGAACTGGCTCCAGGGGAGAGTACAGAGGGTGGTGATTAATGGGGAGTACTCGGATTGGGCGGGTGTGGAAAGTGGGGTCCCCCAGGGTTCTGTCCTGGGACCAATCCTGTTTAATTTATTCATAAATGATCTAGAGGAGGGGATATCTAGTACAATCTCAGTATTTGCAGATGATACTAAATTAGGCATGCCAATATCTTCTATGCAGGATGTGGAAATCTTGCAAGCAGACCTGAACAAAATAACGGGGTGGGCAACTACATGGCAGATGAGATTTAATGTAGAAAAATGTAAAGTAATGCACTTGGGGGCCAGAAACCAGAAAGCAAGCTACTCACTAGGGGGGGAACCTCTGGGTGAGTCTAGGATGGAAAGGGACCTGGGGGTACTGGTAGACAACAGGCTTGGAAGTGGCATGCAATGCCAAGCCGCTGCAAGCAAAGCCAACAGAATACTGGGTTGTATAAAAAAGGGGATTCACTCCAGAAATAAAGAGATTATTCTTCCACTCTACAAGACTCTGGTCCGGCCACATCTGGAGTATGCTGTCCAGTTCTGGGCACCGGTCCTCAGGAAGGATGTGCTGGAACTGGAGAAAGTCCAGAGAAGGGCAACAAAAATAATTAGGGGAATGGAGGACATCGGCTATGAGGAAAGACTACAAGCACTGAACTTGTTCTCTCTGGAGAAGAGACGCTTGAGGGGGGATATGATATCAATGTACAAATACTGTACTGGCGACCCTAGCATAAGGAACAAACTATTTAGAGTAAGGGAATACAATAAGACACATGGCCACTCACTAAAACTAGAGGAAAGGCGGTTTAACCTTAAAGTGCGTAAGGGGTTCTTCACTGTAAGAGCGGTAAGGATGTGGAATTCTCTTCCGCAAGCAGTCGTATCAGCGGGGAGCATTGATAGTTTCAAAAAACTATTGGATGGACACCTTAAAGACCACAACATACAGGGGTATACAATGTACGGTTAAAAGCAAACACACACACATAGGTTGAACTGGATGGACTTGTGTCTTTTTTCAGCCTCACTAACTATGTAACTATGTAACTATGTAACAAAAGTGAGTACACCCCTCACATTTTTGTAAATATTTTATATATCTTTTCATGTTACAACACTGAAGAAATGACACTTTGCTACAATGTAAAGAAGTGAGTGTACAGCTTGTATAACAGTGAATATTTGCTTTCCCCTCAAAATAACTCAACACACAGCCAATAATGTCTAAACCGCTGGCAACAAAAGTAAGTACACCCCATGAGTACAACCCTAAGTAACAATGTCCAAATTGGGCCCAATTAGCCATTTTCCCTCCCCAGTGTCATGTGACCCATTAGTGTTACAAGGTCTCAGGTGTGAATGGGGAGCAGGTGTGTTAAATTTGGTGTTATCGCTCTCACTCTCTCATACTGGTCACTGGAAGATCAACATGGCAGCTCATGGTAAAGAACTCTGAGGATCTGAAAAAAAGAATTGTTGCTCTACATAAAGATGGCCTAGGCTATAAGACGATTGCCAAGACCCTGAAACTGAGTTGCAGCACCGTGGCTAAGACCATACAGCGGTTTAAAAGGACAGGTTTCACTCACAACATGCCTCGCCATGGTCGACCAAAGAAGTTGCGTACCCTTGCTCAGCGTTATATCCAGAGGTTGTCTTTGGGAAATAGACGTATGAGTGCTGCCAGCATTGCTGCAGAGGTTGAAGGGTGGAGGGTCAGCCTGTCAATGCTCAGACCATATACTGCACACTGCATCAAATTGGTCTGCATGGCTGTCGTCCTAGAAGGAAGCCTCTTCTAAAGATGATGCACAAGAAAGCCTGCAAACAGTTTGCTGAAGACAAGCAGACTAAGGACATGGATTACCTGAACCATGTCCTGTGGTCTGATGAGACTAAGATAAACTTTTTTAGTTTAGATGGTGTCAAGCCTGTGTGGCAGCAACCAGGTGAGGAGTACAAACACAAGTGTTCCTTACCTACAGTCAAGCATGGTGGTGGGAGTGTCATGGTCTGGGGCTGCATGAGTGCTGCCAGCACTGGGGAGCTACAGTTCATTGAGGAACCCTGAATGCCAACATGTACTGTGACATACTGAAGCAGAGCATGATCCCCTCCATTTGGAGACTGGGCCCCAGGGCAGTATTCCAACATGATAACGACCCCAAACACACCTCCAAGACAACCACTGCCTTGCTAAAGAAGCTGAAGGTAAAGGTAATGGACTGGCCAAGCATTTCTCCAGACCTAAACCCTATTGCGCATCTGTGGGGCATCCTCAAACGGAAGGTGGAGGAGCGCAAGGTCTCTAACATCCACCAGCTCCGTGATGTCATTATGGAGGAGTGGAAGAGGACTCCAGTGGCAACCTATGAAGCTCTAGTGAACTCAGTGCCCAAGAGGGTTAAGGCAGTGCTGGAAAATATTGACACTTTGGGCCCAATTTGGACATGTTCACTTAGGGGTGTACTCACTTTTGTTGCCAGCGGTTTAGACATTAATGACTTTGTGTTAAGTTATTTTTTAGGGAACAGCAATTTTACACTGTTATACAAGCTGTACACTCACTACTTTACATTGTAGCAAAGTGTCATTTCTTCAGTGTTGTCACATGAAAAGATATAATAAAATATTAACAAAAATGTGAGGGGTGTACTCACCTTTGTGAGATACTGTATGTATATATATATATATATATATATAGATAGATAGATAGATAGATAGATAGATAGATAGATAGATAGATAGATAGATAGATAGATAGATAGATAGATAGATGAATCTATATCTATCTATCCATATATATATATATCTACAGTATACATATATCTATATAATTGGATGAATATATATATATATATTCATCCAATTTCACATTTCACTCATGTTTCCACATGCTTTCTAATGGTAAAATGGGTGAATCCTGGGTGAAAGTTGTGAAAATCTTGGGTCAAAATACTTATTAATAGATCCCATTGTGTGTTAGGGTTTCCAGCAATGAAGAGGTCCTAATTTATTACCCCTTATTGCATAGCTAAAAGTGTAGTATTTTTTAGTTGTTGATTTCAATGGTTCATTTTAAAATAATACCATAATAAATAATTGGGCTAGACTTGTTTCTTAAATCTGATATCTTCTGTTAAAATGTGTATAATACAAATGAGAAACGCAGCGGTGAGCCTCTTCAGTATTCTACACCCAAACAATTTGTATTCCTTTTCAGTGTGGTAGTGTACAAAGACATTTTTTCTTACAGTTATTTCCATGCCTCTCCTTCAATTGAAGCAACCAGACTGCTTTGATTGCTCCGCTGAGAAGGGAAAGCGAGACAGCGAATGATAGAGAAATAAAAAGTGCCTTCATATTTCCTTGTGCACAGACCATATATCTAGGCACAGAGATGATACTCACATTGTGATGTATGCATAGAGTGTAAAACACCAGTGACTCATGAGAGGCAGAGGCTGCGAAGTGAAAGAATTCCCTCATGCACTCTCTCCAAGTAATAGTCTATTTATTCTTCCTCTAGAGTTGGTTACATTTTTATTGGACTTTTTTTCTATTTAAATGTTAGTAATGAATTTAGTGGAAATGAAAGGTGTGAGAGGGATGACCGTGCAACCTAATGCATTTTCGTTCTGAGCTCCTTCACTTGCTCATGAACTATTCCCTAAGCAGATGGAAAAGGATGGGGAGAGACTACTATAGCAACATAAAGGACAAACTTTGTCCAACTGTGTAGGTAAAGAATGGCCAAAATAAGTAAATTTGTGACATTAACACTTGTTTTTAATGAAAAGAAAGTGCTTAAACATAAAAGTTGCATTTGGCAGATATACTGTTAACATATTTCTATTTAGAGGAAAATAAAAATATTATAAAACCCCACTAAAGCTTTTTTTTTATTTTTTATTTTTTTTATTACTGTAATGTAGTCAGGCTGCGAAAGCCGTAATATATTTTTATATTTTTACTGTGCTATCATGTTGCAGCAAAGGTTAAAATGCCCAGTGTTGCAAGCATACTGAAAATCAGGACCACTGCTCAGATCTGAACAGAGCACAGCAACCCCTGCATCCAGCTGTCCGATGCCCCCTGCACAGTGTTCGCCTGTTTCACACGGGCTACAGCTTGTATAAGAGCAGTGTGAACAGAAAGCTTTTACAAAGCATTTGCAGAGCTTTTTCGGCAAGCTTTGTTGAAGCTTTTAAAGTACCATTGAGCTCCAGTTTGTAAATGCTGAACACAGATACTAATGAGAGTGTTGGATGCTGACAGGCTTCAGCATTTCTTGAAGCTTCTTGAAAGCCTGCTAGCAGTTTGTTTAAAGTGGCAATCAGCACTCCTATTAGGATCTATGCTCAACATTTATAAACTGGAGTTGAATGGTACTTTAAAAAGCTTCAACAAAGCTTGCTGGAAGCTATGCAAATGCTTTGTAAAAGGACCGATCGTCCGACTTTTGTCCAGAGTGGTGTTTTGTTGGTTGGAATGTGCCTAGACTGCACATGAATTTTCTCGGCCAACAAAAATCTACTTCAGAAGTGATGTCATGTGCTGGTTTACTTTCCGTGTGTTTTTTCTTCTCTGAGCATGCCCAGTCTTGCTCATCAGATTTTCGTCTGCCGAAATCTGTACTGACTGACGGAAAATCGGCCGTTGTGTTGACGGCCAACAAAAATTTTATAGCCTGCACACCAGATTTTATTCCGCCGAAAAGTCAGAGTCGGTTGTCGGAAGCATCATACTAACAAGCCGAAAATCGGCCGATCGGACATTGGCCGAAAATTCACGGCCAATAATCGATGCTTGTGTACGGGGCTTAAGCCTGTGTAAAAAAGGCCTTCCAATCCCCCAAGAAGCGCTGCTCATTGGAGCACTGTGCAGGGGATATGTTGGCTGGACTGCTGCTCACTCTGCTGTTAAGCAGCAGTCTGGATCTAAGTACAGTAAAATAATATAACATCCTTAGCCCTACTTCAATACCTGTTGAGTCACTGATTGTCCTGACACCTGATATGCAAATGCATGTTCTAAGTCAGACTGAAAAAAAGAACATACCAGCGACAGCCCTGGCACCTGTATCTTTGGGGCTCTTTCACACAGGTATTTAAAATAGGCAGTTGGGTCACATTTGTAATGCCTAATGCCTATCAATGGCACTCAAAATTGTTACAATAGGTAATGGATAGAGGTGTTCACACTAAAGCATTAGCGCTGCGTTGCTGCGAGGCAAAAATACCACCACGTGCAGTTTGGCAGGTGCTGATGCTTTGCAACTGCCTTAATTCACTTCTATTGAAACACACCTTAAATGGGCATATAGTGCTTACAGTGTATTTACTGTGTGGTTGCAAAGCGACAAAAATGAATATTTCCTATTTTAGACTTGTAAAAAAACACACAGGGCGTTTGAGAAGTGTTGCCTGATGCTGCTCTCCCAATTCTCTCCCTCCTCATTGGCGCAGATACAGCAGCAGGAGCTTCGTTTTCTGTCAATCACAGCCAGTGACAAGGGATCAGGGCTGAGATCCCCTCTGTGTGTCTTATGGACACACAGAGCGAGACTCGGGAGTGAACACGCATGAGTGCCCGCATAGCAAGCGGCTTGCTATGGGGTCACTTGGTGGGGGAGAGTCAGGAGCGGCAGGGAACCCGAAAAGAGGAGGATCGGACTTGCTCTGTGCAACTATATTACACAGAGCAGGTAAGAAAAACAGGTTTACCAACAAAAAAACAGACTATAAAATCACTTTTAAAAAACGTATAAAAAAGGTAAAAAAGAAACTTAAAACAGCCACCACATCTAAGGCTTTAAAGCAGATTCTTGACTAAGGTGTTGGTTACAAAGAACTGCAGCTTTATGTAGTATTCATTTTTAAATAAATCATCCTAAATCCTAAAAGCACAAGAAAGGCAGCCAGGGATCATCAATACAGCAACATTTTAAGACACTGTCTGCAAGTAAAGTAAGTGTTTAGCATCTTGTTTTGCAGGCTTTTATTTTCATTATATACAAAGGACAGGGTCACTTTAACAATAAAAATTCAGTTTTGGGTGGGATCTATTTTGTGAAATCACACTCAAAAGGAATTTCTAACTTTAGTAATATCTGAAGAGAGATCAGCTGCCGGCTAAGGTTCTACCCCATGCTGGCTAGCCTTAGGCTGGTTTCACTGGTTTCCCCACATCCAATTCGCACAGCATGCGATCGTGACTGGCTCTCAATGCCAGTTTACACATGTCCAGGGCAGCCGCGATCCGCATTCCAAAAGGGTCCTGTGCGTGTGTGGGTCCAGTTCTTGTGCGAATTCAGGCAAAAATTTTGACCCGATTCACACCTGAACCAGTGAACAGGAATGCACCGGACCCCATGCTGGGAACTGCGGTCGCACATATGTGAACCCAGTCTTAGCCATTCAGACAATTTTTCAGCTCAACTAGAACACTGGGGTGGAAACAGCAGCCTATTTGAAATTAATGAAGGAGACCGGGGACATATTAAAATGCTGGCGTCCCGCTTCAATTACAGTGAGGTATGAATGGTAGTGGCTGATGGAACAGAATAAGGCAAGAATGTATAATAGAACAGGGAAAGCTTCTACGTAGTCAGTAATGTTTACATCTGGGCAGTGCCAGAAAAAAAGGTTCTCTGCCACCCAAGATGAAGATGCCGAATATGCACCCTTCCCAAGCAGAGATGGACTGAACTTGCCAGTGTGGTAGGAGTCATCCCTTTTTGGTTGATGGAAAACAAAACAGCATGGGTAGGGGGGTTGTTAAAATGTGGATAAACCAGTGCATGTAGTCAAAATGACCACAAAGAAACAAAGCTAGGGTTTAATTACAATTATGACAGCCCAAATGTATCTATTTGGGAACTAAGGTGCTTATAATTTTTCACAAACTACAAAACACATGAACTGCTGTCAGGCTCCATGAACTGATCACCCAGCTACACAGATTACTCGGGGACAGTGCCATACCCGGGCCCTGCTCTTTATCTTAGCAACACTGCGTTGCTCAACTGTCATGATCAGTTTTGTGTATCAGAAACCTGTTGTCATGTTGCAAATGACAATAAGAGACCAGCTCTACTATCTGCAGGGCTGGGTTGACAACGGGTCCAGCTGCATGCCAAATCCATCACTGCTACCGAGCTGGGGGACTCCTCTTTCTGAATCAATCTAGCCCTGCACCCTGGGCATTATTTTATAATATTTTCCATTGTCTGACTGCCAGGCTTCTTTAGAGTGCGGAGTTTAACTTGTCTAAGGCACGTTTCACACTAGCCCGACTCCAAAGTCACGTGACTTTCAGTGCAAATTTGGAGTCCAACTTTGATACAATTTTTATGTGACTTTTTACACTCTGTGGTATTGAAGTTGTATCAAAGTCTGAACAAAGTAGCGCAGAAACATTTTCTAAAGTTGGACAGACTTGTGTAGTATTAGTTAAGACAGCTCTCATAGGAAAACATTGCATTTCACATGTCCTTAAACTCAGGGTCTCACAGGTCGCATCCTATGTCATATCAGTGTGAACCAAGCCTAAATCACAAATCAAAATAAATTCATAGTTGGCCCACCAGCAATAATAACAACCTACGTTTGCACAATAGACAGCTAGTTCAATATGGGAAAGGTATTATACCTTCAGGCATCCCCTTACTGGAGAATTCTTATCACATATCACATGGTATTGCTGCCAAAAACACTTCCTGATCATCACAGTGATGCCACTGATTTTCCAGCATAGCAAGTCATAGCTGATGAGTGTAAATGGGTTAAACAGCAATCCCATTTAAACAGCTAATTACACAGCTGAAAAACATGAAAGACCTAAAAGAACTGTTTTACCTGTCAAACTATATGTAAAGTTATGCACGTATTCTTTTCATCTGCACTCCCCTGCTGTGTTACATGGAAGCATGGCATAACGAGGGTGACATCTTATTTCTGAGCCAGCGATCTATAAACTCTGCAACTGCAGCCCCTCCTATCTGCTCTTTGGGCTAGTGAAAGGTGCCAAAATGAAGAGTGCCAGCTGGACTGCACTGTTAGGGAAGTATTTTTTATATACGGAAAAAATATTACTGGCAGTCAGGAAAGTAAAGTGTGTGGCTGTGTTCTGCCCTTGGCAGACATGTCACCCTAGGCCATAGCTTATGTTGACTTTTCATAAATCTGCCCGTCAGTATGCCTGAGAATCCTCTTCTCTACTTAGGTTCATAGAATTTTCCCACTTAAATACTGAAACCAAATTATGCCATCTATGGGTACCCTGTTTCTATGTAGAAGCAGGCAATCTAGAACCTTGTACTGAAAACAACCTAACTTGCAAAATGGAAGACTACTGTCCCATCAGTATGCATGTAGTAATCATCAAACTCAGATTTTGATCTTTTAGCTATAGTTACCATAGATTTTCACAATTTAAGTTTGTATAACAATACTATATGGCACTTGCAGTAAAGAAAAATAGGACTTTTGTCTTACCTGTAAAATCCATTTCCTATTTGTACATTATAAGATTCTAAAACAATGGATTATACGGTCACCAAAAGTATTAAATTAAGAGCTCTACTAAAAACCAACAAGTGGAAGAAAAAAATATAATTTAAGTTTGTATAACAATACTATATGGCACTTGCAGTAAAGAAAAATAGGACTTTTGTCTTACCTGTAAAATCCATTTCCTATTTGTACATTATAAGATTCTAAAACAATGGATTATACGGTCACCTTCAGGAGAATTGGACTGGCAGAGCAAAGTTGTAAGGTTACTCCTCCTACTCACAGCATGCCTTAGTTTAGTAGCAAGCAGTGATAGGAGTGGATCATTAGAACAGAGCAAAGGGACCAGTGTCCCACTATGTATCCCAAGATAATGATTTTATAGGTATGCCAATATAACCTGTTTTCTTAGTGGTACATTACAGGACATAGAATACCAGGACATTTAAAAGCAGTGCGAATGAGGGTTAAGCAACAGCAAACAAAAGGCTAACAGACCCACAAGGTAAAAAAAAAAAAAAAAAAAAGCTGAGACCTGAACATCCACCAGGTAAAACCTAACAAATGTCTGAACAGATCAGGTGGCCACCTTGCAAATCCGATCAGCTGACTGATCCTGAAATTCCAGGAAGCACTAGCTGATCTAGTGGGGTGCATTTTGACAGGGTAAGGCTCCTATTGTTTTTTTTTTTGTCTTTGCCAGTAGTTCACAGAGCTCAGTAGCTAAAACTGAAATGTACACACAGGACTAAATGACTCATTACAATTACTTGTTCTTTATTGGATGACTGAGTCAGAGGTTTCAGTAAGACAAGCAGCACCTCCAAGCAAGCTGCTTCTGCTGTGCTGGCTTCCGATTAAAAAATAAGAACATCAAAATAAAAACGAATTTTGAAAAAATAAAGGGCAACGTTAAACTTTTGGGTCAATTTTGTTTAATGTATTTTTCTAGTATTCAAACAGCATTCCTTACTGTAGGTAATCTGGCCAAAATCCACTTGTAAAAAAAAAAAAAAAAAATCCTGTTTTTGAACAGAAAATTCTGGAAGGAAATGTCATACAGTACAAGTGGGAGGTTCTAAATAGCAAGTAGACCAATGCATGGTGATGTCTAAATAAACTTGCTCTAAAAAAAGGGAGAAGGCCTTTCAATATTTGATCTATTTCCTCTTCCTGGGTTATACATTTTCATATACATAAATTTTGAATACTTTTTTTTTTAAGTTTACTTACAAAAACCAATAGACAATATTCTGTATTCCTACTTCTGAACCTTTCAGCTGCCTTTGATACAGTTGACCACCCCCTCTTTCTCAAAAAAATTTACTCTTTTGGTCTCTGTGACTTCTTCGCTGGCTCTCATCCTACGTATCCCACAGCACCTTCAGTGTCACTTATAATTATACTTCCTCCTCTCCTCTTACTTTTTCCATTGGGGTCCCCCAAGGTTCTGTTCTTGTACCTCTCCTATTCTCAATCTATAGATCCTCCCTGGGTCAGCTGATAGCATCCCATTGCTTTCAATATCATTTCTACGCTGACGACACCCAAATCTCTCCACCCCTCAGCTCACTCCATCACTCTCCTCACGCATAACTAATTTACTAACAGACATATCTGTCTGGATTTCACCCCACTTCCTCAAACTCAGCCTGTCCAAAACTGAGCTCATAATATTTCCTCCCCCACGCGCTCCTTCCCCTGACTGCTCTGTTAAGAACAATGGCATAACCATAAACTCATCCCACATGCCAGGGTGCTAGGTGTTATCCTGGATTCTGAACTTTCCTTTCGGCCCCACATCCAATCACTTTCCAAATCTTGCCGTCGCAACATCCCTTCCTAGCCAATGAAACCACAAAGCTCCTAATTTACTCTCTGGTTATCTCTCACCTCGACTACTGCAACTCCTCCTTATTGACTTACCTTTATATAGGTTATCCCATACTCCATCATGAATGCTGCTGTCATACTCATCCACCTTACAAACCACTTAGCCTCTGCTATCACTCTCTGCCAATCCCTCCATTGACTGCCACTTACCCAACTACATAGATTCAAAACACTAATAATACCTTACAAAGCCATCCACAACTTGGCCCCCAGCTACATCACTAACCTAGTCTCAAAATACCAACCAAATCATCCTCTTCGTTCCTCCCAAGACCTTCTGCTCTCTAGCTCTTTCATTGCCTAATCCCATATTCACCTCCAGGACTTCTCCCAAGCCTCTCCTATCCTTTGGAAATCCCTACCCCAATCTATCAGACTATCTCTTACTCTATCCACTTTTAGGCGATCCCTGAAAACTTTTCTTATTTCAACTTTGGCTCACTTGACCCTCCCTTTTAGATTGCAAGCTCTAACGAGCAGGGCCCTCTAATTCCTCCTGTATTGAATTGTATTGGAACTGTACTGTTTGCCCCAACGTTGTGCAAACTGTTGGCGCTATATAAATTCTGTATAATAATAATAAAGTTTACAAGCCTTTAAACAAATTTATAAAGTGTTTATCCAGATTTAGGGATTGTACAGCTGGGCTTTAGCCTGTGTACAAGCAGTCTATACAGAAAGCCTCACAAAGCTTAAAGGACAAGAATGTTTTTAATTGCCAGCAATAAATAAATGCATTGCTCTTACAAAATAACCATTGGCACTGCATAAAATCCACTTTTTGCAATGCTTCCCAATCCACCCCCCCTCTTCTGCACTAAAATTTGAGGCTATACAAATATCTGTAAAAAGCGCTTCATAAATAGCTGTAACAATTACCAATATATGGCTTACTCTCAAAGTTCAAGGACATTCACTGTTTTTTTTAGTATGTTTATAAAAAAAAAGCCTGTACTTTAATACTAAATAGGCATTTAATTTGTGTTATTAAATATTTTAACATTTATTTCAGGAAAGCATCACCAACCAAACTCTACATGGCACTTGAAGACAAGCGCTGAAGTGTGGAAAAAATATAACTTGGGAATACTTTTTTTGTGATACAGGCAAGGGCACAGATTCATAGGGTAAAAAAAATAAAAATAACTGTAAGTTCTGCTTTAAACCTCCATGATACAAATATTTAATTGCAAAAAAATGTTTTAGATCCAGAGCTTATGACTTATGTAATGAAACTGCAAGCTAATGATAAATGTCTTTATTGGAGAATTATAGTTATTTATGGAATGGGAAAAAAGGACTCAAAACAACTTCTGCTTTCCATTATACTTCATATAAATTTTATCAGTCCCTGCACATGGAGATGCTACATCTTGTTTTATGGCACATCCTCGGACTATAAGCCAGAGTATAATAAAAGACAATTTACAGCCAAGAACACATATATTACGAACATACAGTACACACAAAAAGATGAGTTTTGGAGGCACTTACAGGAACCATTCCCCAAAGAATACAGTTATGTCTATTACTTCCTTTTCTTGTCAAAATGTCACTGCTTTGAAAGAGACCAATTCCCGTTTTTCTACATTTGTTGTACCTTAGAGCCCAGCGGCTCAAAGTGAAAGGAAAGAAAAGTTAACTTAAATGTTTGAAGGCTTATTTAGTTAAGTGTTTTAGGTGCACCATAAAAGCACCTGCAGGGAGCCTAATCAATGCATGTTAATCTAAGGAAAAGTATTAAATTAAGAGCTCTACTAAAAACCAACAAGTGGAAGAAAAAAATATAGTTGTCTTTATAAGAAAAAATAACTATTCCATAATATGGAATATACCTCAAAATCTCCTAAAGGGGAACCTTAACAAAAAACAGGCCTTGACTTCTGCTCAAAAGGTAGATTTGCCAGAGACATGCAGAACAAACAAAAACATTAACACTAACACACTAACACTTAACAAAGGCCAAACACTTTCAGAAGACAAAATTTAAACTAAATTATTGGCCAGGCTATGGGCATTCAAGCATTTATTACCGTTAACAAGCGGTACATTGGTTTTAAAACAAGCAGCTCATTGACCTTTGGGGCTGAAAACACAGTGGAGTACGCCGATCTTGCAACAGGGACCCTGAAGCCAGTTTGCAGTCAATTTCTGAACAGTTTACCTGCTTTTTGTTTACATAGGAAGGCTGGTTGATTGCCAAGCCCCTTCTACCGAAGAAGGGAAGGGGGATTGAGCTGCCATTTTGTCGCCTGTTTTGGAATTTGGGAAAGATTTTCTCCACATGTCTGCAGCTACAGAGGTCAGTGAGAGCTTGATTAAAAAATACTTGTCACGAATATATAAATACTTTATTGCTTTTAAAAAAAAAAAACAAAGATTGTCAGAAAATCTGCTGTAATATAATAAGTCTTACATAGTTATAGGTGTAAAAGATACAGTATGATTTTTACTTCAGCAATTTACTCCAGCATTTGTAGAATAACACTTACAGCCAGAATGCTAATACATTTCAACAGGTAAGGAAGATATAAATAATTCTATAGATGTGTAATGTATAAGGCTTCATGCACACAGCACATTTTTTTTTAACTCTCCTAGAAGCCAGCAGCGTTTTTGCAGAAAAAATGCCTGACACTTTTAAAAGTGTCTAAAGCTTTTAGAAGCTTTTAGGAGCTTTTACAGGCGTCAAGCTCTTGGGCCTTAATTCATTTCATTGGCCAGAATAAATAATTTATTCTGCCATTTAATTTCCAATATTTTTATTAAGGTTTTATGAAAAAAGGTTAACAAAACTTACAACAGTGCAAAGTATGCCCATAGGGCTCAGTCATACATGGCAGAATGGCATAGTAACTTCAAGACATGGATTAGAGAAATACAAATATAAATATTGCAGGGAATAAGGAATACCAGGTAAACAAAGTAAACCGTAGAATGGTGACTCAAGTCAAAATGGAAATAGGGCCTCCAATGGGTGGTCCGCGGTGCCTGGGCCCGGCCCCCCCGGCACCCCTTACGGGAACACACTGCGCCCCAGGAGGGAAGCGACCCCCACCCCCCAATCTCACCATCGCATACCGAACTGGGGGAGGCATTTGCCATCTGTCAGTGCACTGAGAGGAGTAGAAGTTTTGAAGGAAAGATAAAAAAATAAAAAGAAAGAAAGAGAAGGGAAGGGAGAAGAAAAAAAGAAAAAGAGGAGAAAGAAGAAACCACGTATCGGGGAAAAACAAAAGCAGCAGCAAAGAAAGAGGTAGGAGAAGAGATCAGTAGCGGCGGGTAGAAAGGGGTCAACATCCAGGTCCATCCCCCCCCCAATCAGAGGCATTCGCAACCCCTATCTCCAGAGGGGGACAACGTCACTCCCCCGTCAAGGAGGGCCGGCCAGATATCGGTGCCAAGGGTCCCAGGTCTTATCAAACACACGCTATTCTGCCATTTAAATGACTGAATGCTCAAGCATTAGCATTTAGCAGCCTTAAGCTTTTTCCTGCCCCAACTCTGCTGCTCCTGGACGCACTGGCAGTGTTTTTTGTTCCTGCGACTAAAGCTTTTGCCACTAAACGCTGATAAAAGCCAATGTGTGCATGGACACATAGGCTAACATGGAGGGGTGCTTAGAGGCAGGAGAAAAAAAAAATGCCCTTAGAAGCAACTGTAAAAGAGTCCAGTATGCATGAGGCCTAAGGCCCCTTTCACACGATCAGACTGATCAGGTCTGCCTGTCCGTTTTTCAGGCGGACCTGATAGGGCCACCTATTCTTCTCTATGGGGAGATGGGTGGCAGGGGACACTCCGATTCCACAAGATCTGCTTAACACAGACGGATGGCAAAATGTTCAGCATCCGTCCAGGTGGTTGGATCGAATGAAAACGGACATGGTTTCTGTTTTCATCCGATATTCCCATAGAGGGGAGCGGGACTCTGACAGGTCCATCTCTGCACAGTGAGCAGAGTTTAACCTGTCATCCGCCTGCTCAGCCGGGATCAACAGAGCGATCCACGTTGAGCTAGCGGAGTCCACCAAGTGGATCTGCCCCGTGTGAAAGGGGCCTAAAAGTTTATATTTATAGTTTGTAATATATTTCACACAAACATATGAAGGCAGCCATGATTAGGCTCTGTTTCTTGCTTTGCAATGCTACACATGGTTGCTCTGAACGGCTGCCTGTCACAATACAGTACAAAACTATCATCGATTGGCTCCTGCTGGTAAAAGCTTGCTATTGTTTGCTAAGTTATTCATTGCAAGCCATGTGGTAGCTGTGGACTTTTTTCTAAAAGATTTTTTCTAAACAGGCTACTATGTGCATTACAGTCAATATACGGACTAAAGCTAATTCCTTGTTTAGGTAAAAACAATTAACCCACAACCCACGCCACCCCAAAAGCGAGGAGTCCTGCAACGAATCCATCACAAACATCAGGCAGAAAGAGTAATACAATGTCTGGTCAAAGCATGAACATCCACCTCATCTGCCTCAATGGTTAGAGCCAGCAAATACCAGATGATTTGGGCCAACACTTGCATGACTGTAGTGAAAACTAGAGGGGCACCGAATGGAAATTTTGGTGCCGAGACTGAAACCCAAAATTCAGGATGCACTTGGCCAAAACCGAAAATGCCAGTTTTAAAAATATATATATATATTTTTTATATATAGTTGTGTTATATTTTACTTTTTATTTAGTAAAATGCATCCCTTTAAATTCTATGTACTATGTCTTCACACTGGTCCGTTGCACTTCTATTGTGTTAAAAATCTTGCTTACTGCATTTTTGGTCAGGTAAAAAAACCGCACCAAAAATGCACCTCCCCGTTGAAATGCATTGAAAACCCAGCAATAACGCATCAACAACACACCTGTGTCAGGTTTCTGATGCAGTTTTTGAGTCACATGACCTATAAAATCCACACACTAAGCACAGTCAAATTGAAACTGGATCACGGCACAATTGCGACAAAATAATGCGTTTTCAGCATCATTATCGACACCTTTTTCTCTATCGGAAAATGCCGAAAACACCAGCATCTCTAGTGAAAACCTGAGCCAAGAGGGCAGAGCAGCAGGCCACACCTGACGGGGCTAAGGAAAGATTTTAGGAGCAGAGGGCAACATACACTATATTACCAAGAGTATCAGGACGCCTGCCTTTAACCACATTTAAACTTTAATGGCATCCCAGTCTTAATCCGTAGGCTTCAATTTTGAGTTTGCCCACCCTTGCAACTATAACAGATTCAACTCTTCTGTGAAGGCTGTCCACAAGGTTAAGGAGTGTGTCTATGGAATGTTTGACCATTCTTCCAGAAGCACATTTGTGAGGTCAGGCACTGATGTGGACGAGAAGGCTTGGCTCGCAGTCTCTGCTCTAATTTATCCCAAAGGTGTTCTATCGGGTTGAGGTGCTTCTGGAAGAATGGTCAAACCTTCTCATAGACACACTCCTAAACCTTGTGGACAGCCTTCCCAGAAGAGTTGAAGCTGTTATAGCTGCAAAGGGTGGGTCAACTCAATATTAAATCCTACGGACTAAGGCCCCTTTCACACATACGGATCGTTCATTTCATCAGATCAGTCACGTCAAAATGGATGAAGTATTCATCAGTATTTCATCCATTTTTCATTCGTTTTTCGTCCGTTTTTCATCCGTTTTTTTTTTTTTACATCCACTACCAATGCAAAAATGGATGAAAAAGGGACCGTTTGTCTGTTTACATCCGTTTTTCGTCCGTTTACATCCATTTTTCGTCCGATTCGTGTTTTTTAACGGAAGAAAAATAGGACTTTCATCTGTTCACAAAAATGGATATTGACGGAAGCGAATGAAAATGGATGTAAACGGATGATCATCCGTTTTTCCATAGGAATGCATTGATGTCCGTTTTTCATCCACCAATGGATAGATGAAAAACGGAAAAACGGTCCGTATGTGTTAAAGAGGGGCCTTAGACTGGGATGCCATTAAAATTCATGTGTGTGTAAAGGCAGGCATCCCTACACTTTTGGTAATATAGTGTGATTGCAGGCTGCAGATGTTGCCTGCATCAGTGGACATGCTGCAAGCAGCAATGGAGAAAGTGAGGGCTGGATGGCTGGAGTTGACCAAAGTTACTGAAGGCAGACATCAGGAATGGATTAAAAATAGTTCCCCTTGGCTCTTTGCAAAGCAGGTACTGTATCTTTTGCTCTGTATGACAGAAATGAAAGCTTAGTTTGAAGCTCGCATGCCATGCCATCTAGCAGATGATGTCAATGCTCAGTCCCACAGTGTTAAGCCCTTCAGTGGTGGAAACCAGTGGTAAAGAGGGAATTTTAAAGGAACACAGCACCCAATGTAAATGAGATAGCTCCTCAACTCAACCAGTTGACCCACAGAGTGAGTCTTCAGAGACCAGAGCAAACGCTGAGGCAACGCCAATGGCTCTATACCTCGAAAGTGACCTACAGCTAACCTGTAACCAGAACAGAGCCTGAAAAGTGCTTTATGCAGAACACAGTACCCGAAGTTCCCTTCCAGGCTATCCTTGCAAAGTCTTATCCAGTGGGATCCAGATGCGACACTCCAAAAGCCATGCTTAGGACAGCTTTGATGGATAGGTGCAAATAGAGGGAACAGCTCTAACAGTGTGGAGAAGAGCCTTAATTGAAAAAAAAAAGTTGAAAAGAGCAAAATGGTCCTAGAAAAAGATTGCTTTCTTTTACACAGCAGAGCTGTAAAAATAGTTGTCATGCTCCTACAATACTAGTAACTGAGGTATGCTGTTGGTAGGAGGAGTTATCCTGGGCTGGCCTACAATTTTTTTTGTTTGCCAGTGTCCAATTCTCCTGTAGGCGACAGTATGACCCAACACAAAAAATGAAAATGGGAAATAACATTCTCCACTCCCCAGTGCCCACTGCGCTTACCTTCATGAGTGATTAGCTGTTACTTCCCACACAGCTGATGTAGTGACCTGGGTATTTGAAATCACTACTCTACTTCCCCTTCATTCTGTAGGGCTTCTGGGCATTGCAGAGTGATTCTAACAATGCACTGGCATGTGACAGTTTTGACAAATTTGTATCGCTGAGATCCAATTCCTTGATCTTTAAATCTCTGGATCACTGCCCCAACTAACTCAGTGAGCAGTGACAGTTAATCACCCATGTAGGTAAGTGCAGCAGTGACTGGGGAGTGAGCAGGGTGTAGGGTGTTAGTTCACTTTTTCATATTTTGTGAAAAGGTGAACCTTCACTTTAAAAACTTCTTGGAGATGATTTACTAAATGAAAATAGGATGTTCACTTTGCAATGGGAATTTGCCCCAGAGCTTGGTGAATGTGTTGAAGTTTCAATTTGAAAAGAATAACCAATCACATGAAAGGAAAAAAAAATTGTTTTGCTTGCACGATTGGATTATGGAAGTTAGTGGAACTTCACGTCATTCACTAAGCATGGGGCAAATTCCACTTGCAATCAAACC
Source organism: Pelophylax lessonae (assembly GCF_965119305.1). Taxonomy (NCBI): domain Eukaryota; kingdom Metazoa; phylum Chordata; class Amphibia; order Anura; family Ranidae; genus Pelophylax; species Pelophylax lessonae. The sequence continues at coordinate 305,687,568 of NC_138769.1, read as the reverse complement.
CCTTGTGTTCAATGGATGAGCAAAAACTAGATGCTACTCCAACTGTCCCCTGAATATAATAGTAATGTGAGACACATTTCTTTTGAAATAGAAATCAAAGGATTTACCAAATGCTGGAAGAGGTAATGCCTCGTTTCCACTGAGTGGTACGGTACGGTTCGGAATGGTACACATTGCGTTTCCACTGCCAATAGTACACTTTCATGATAGGCGTGGTGTAGCAGGAAAGCTGTGGTAGACGATTCTCTGTCAACCAATCAAAGTTCTGCAGAGTGTAGCTCCACCCTGTTGGTATGGTACTAATGTGCTTGGTACCCCAACGAAAGGGTACCAAAAAGTGGTACAGTACGGTTCGTAATTAGGGTACCATTCATAATGGAAATGGCATAAATAGCGTACCGTACCGTACCGTACCAGAAAGCTCAGTGGAAACGAGCCATTAGTGTACTATACTGCTACCCTTGGTTTAAACCTCAGTCAAAATGGCATAATTAGTGGTGCAGTTATGCTTTAAATCAACTTCACTGCAATGCTGCTATTTAGCAATCATTTTTACAGAAAATGCATTGATGAAGATATCACCCCCCTACACAACTCACATTATTTAATATGCATCTGCTTTATATTAAGAATAATAAGAGTAATAATAATTCATAAAACAGAACTGCAGCAAAAAGAAGAAATCACTGCTGGTTTCAAATTCTGTATTCCAATAGAGTGCAGAAAAGTAGGTTTCTAGTATTCTTTAGATCATGGCATTAAATACTGCCCAACACAGATGCAGTAAAAGAATCAATATCTGAAATTGCCTCTTGCAGGAAAATAGCCAAAGAAAGAGATAATTTGTAAAAGTCAGCAATACTTTATTGACCACTATTGACTGTGGCTAAACTGAGCCTGTGGTCTATATTTACCAAAGGTGCCAAAGATATGCTAGCTCTGAAAGAACCTTTGTAGTTTTTATTGGATAAAAGAGATGGCTTTAGTAATAACCTGCCATATTTTTCATAAACAAAACATTCACACACAAGCACAGAACTTAGTGGCCAAAGAAATGTGGGCATATATGATGCCACCATACATTTTACACAGGACTAGTTGTGTCATGTAAGGGCTCATTCAGATGGCCGATTATTCCATTATTTCTGTTCTCCATGCAGAGGCGCTGGCACATGTGTGTGCATCCACCTTGAAGCTGCATGCAGGCAGCCCATAGAAGTTGATGCACTCACAGTGAATGCACAGTCACATGTCAAAGTCTGACAGGCAGGCAGGGGCTGGTGTATGATTTTGTGTCCGAGTCCATGTAGCGGCTGCATGTGCATCCACTTCTACCTGCCTGCACGCAGCTCCAAGGTGGATGCACATAAAGCTGCCAGCGGCTCTGCATGGAGGATGGGACTAATTATCCGGCTGATTAAACCCTAATACAGCAAATGATAGGAGTTTCTAAGCCTTACATTTTTGCTGAAAAGTAAGCTGAATAAACACCTTCCCCAAAGACTCCTTAAAGTGGAGTTCCAGGCATTTTATCAACTCCCACTCCCACCCCGTGTTCTTGACCACTTCCTATAATCTACTTGACTTTTTTATTTATTTTTTGCCTGCAGTGCAAATACCTTTTTTTTAAGGTTTTAAACATCTGCTTCTGAAGTACCTCTTGTCTGCCTGCCTGCCCATTGGCTCTTGGGATATGACTGTCATCAATCCCACCCAGGAGTCAATGGGCATCCACCACCTGTAGCATTGCCTCACCACGCCGTGCCACACTTTGCATGATATGCGCAAGATAGCCAGTAGCACCATATCCCAGAAGGAGATACTAGTGGGCTTCAGATGCCCACACTGAAGATTGGAGCGTGCTTATTTGGGACAGCAAGGTAAGTTTAAAAAAAAAAAAAGCATTTACAAAACCTACATTCACTACTAATCATTTTGGATATGGGATTTGTTGGAAACAACACGGGGTGTTTTTTTTAAAAAAGAAAAAAAAAACGCTGGAACTCTAAACATATTATAATGTGGGGCCAGCACAACGATTAGCACTTCTGCATTGCAGCACTGTGGTCATCAGTTTGAATCCCAACCACGACACTACCTGCATGGGGGTTGCATGTTTTCCCTGTGCTTGTGTAGGGTTCCTAGGTAAATTGTCCCTAGTATGTGCATATAGATTATAAACTCCTTGAGGACGGGGCTGATGTGAATAAAGATTATGTGTAAAGCAATGCATAAATTGTTAGCACAATATAAATACCTATAAAATACAAATAATATAAACTTACCTGGCTCTTCCAACCACTACAGTCTGGGCCCATGGCTGCATTATTTCCATAAATGATCCATGGTCAAAAAAGCCACTTAAGCATTGTCCTTTCTGATCTGCAGAAATAAGAAATATGATTAAATATTTACATATGGCTCAATAGATGACAAATCTATGTTGATGTATAATATAGTATCAACAAGAACAAAAGACAATTTATATTTTTTTTAAAGCTCAACTCCAGAAAAAGTAAAAAAGCTTCCTTGCAGTGGGGCTGCCCCTGCACTGCAAAGGTCAAATGCTTGTTTATGTCTAGGGAATGGGAAAAGCAGTTCTGATACACTGCTCTCCAGGCAATGGACTGTTCCTCTGCATTCTCTAACCCAGTGCTGGGCTATGGTCTCTTAATTGGTCTAGGTGACATCAGAGGGCATCTGACCCCTAGAACATAGGCAAGAAGAGGCTGAGGAGTCCAGTCGTGCAGCACAGAAAAGCCTACAAGAGCAGAGGATAAGTAAAACGTATTTTCTCTAATCGTCTTGCAGGGCAGCATTTGAGAGATAGACTCCTTCCACCTGTAACAGGAAACACAATTGTCCACCATTATAAAATTAGCTGTCATACCTGCGTGCCAGGAGCAACAAGTAACAGTTTGTTTTTTTCTTCAGTCCCTGTGCTTGTTACAGGGGACTCCCTGACTGGCCTCTCATCTGATCCTGTGGGGCTTGGGCAGCAGCAGGGCTCATTTCGCCTGAGGTTTCGTCCCCTAAGGGGGATCTGCAATCATTCCCCTAGCTGATAGGACCTTGTGGTACATTTCCCTGTTTCCACCCCCTGGATGTCTGACAGGCCTGCTGGCGAGGCGGCATGGATGGGAGCAGCAAGCTGGTGGCAGGGCAGGAAACACACATTATTTCTGGCCTCTGCGTCACTTCCGCTGGACGATTTCCGGTCAGCAGCTATCTGGGTGGAGGCAAGGATGTCCTCCGGATTGAAGCCTCACCCAGCGGATGAGGTCACTTCCAGTTTTGCCACGTGGTGAAATTCAAAAAAGAAAAAGGAAAAAATAAATAAAAGAATACCAACAAGGTACTCTCTTCCCTTCAAAGCTAAGGAAGCTCTGTTGACATTGGGGGAGCGGAATAAGAATGCAGGTATGTGCCCACCAACCTGCATAGGGTCAGCTGGGGGCAGGGCTGGAGCAGGAAGCAGATAAAAGGGCACTAGGCAGGGTCTCAGTGAGGCTGACCATGTCAGATGCTTCACCACCCTACCAAGTGAACCAGGAAATCTCCAAAGTAAACCAGAGCACTCCAGGGTCACCTCTATCTTAACCTCACCTCAACGTTACACTGCGTTTGGGTACAGCAACTGCTTATTGTGCTTATTTGCAGGCTAAGGCCCCAGAAGAAAAAAGGGCAAAGACCAGCAGCAAGGTATGCGCCTCTTGCAGTCACAGGTTTCCAGCAAACTGGAAGAAACCACTCTGCCAGAAATGCATTAACAAAATGGTTGCCAAGGGATCACAACGCTTCCTTAAGGATATGCTTAATTCCTTCAAAAGGGAAATAAAAAGCACCATTGGACCTCGGCCTTAGGGAAGCTGGAAGTCCTAGCAAGTACTAGCCAAGCCAGTGCCCCATCTACTAGAAGGGCATCCCTTCCCTCTTGTAGTGGGGAGGAGGTGGATCAAGCAGAGCAGGAAGCGGATTTGGATGACGCAGACTCAGAGTCAGAAGATGGTCTATGCTTGGATTCCGAAGAGGAAGACGCAGCATCGGAAGGTACCCTCTTCCCTTCAGAGAACACTGAAAATCTACTGCGGGCTATTGCAGACACCCTGGGCATCAAAGAACAAAAAAAAAAGCGCGGAACTCTCTTTGCATGACAAAATGTACAAGGGCCTGAAACCCAAAAAACCGAGAACATTTCCGGTACACCAAACCTTGAAGGACATAGTCAAAAAGGAATGGGAAGAGCCAGAAAAGAAGATCTTCACACCAGCCTCAGTAAAACGCAGATACCCCTTCTCAGAAGCAGACACACAAATTTAGGCAAAATGTCCCAAGGTGGATGCTTCCCTCTCTAGGGTTGCAAATAAGGCCGACCTAGCTTTTGATGACTCAGAGACCCTCAATGACCCCATGGACAAGAAAATAGAAGCACTGCTAAAAAGAGCACTGGAAGCGGGAGCAGCGAACCTGAATCCGGCAATCGCGTCTACATGCACCGCTCGTACTCTGTTAGTATGGCTGACTCAGCTGCAGGAATTGTTGGAAGAGGATACGCTGAGGGAAGAGATAATTAAAACTATTCCCACGCTAACCAGAGCAGCAGCCTTCCTAGCAGACGTTTCAAGGGAAGCGGTCAGAGTCTCATCGAAAACCACGGCCCTAGTTAACTCGGCCAGGAGAGCCTTGTGGCTTAAGTCATGGAGACATCGCCTCAAAAAATAGATTATGTGGGATTCCCTTCATGGGCGACTTATTGTTCGGGCAAGGCTTGGAATCGGTCCTGGACAGGACCACAGCCAAGAATAATGGTTTGCTGCAGGCCAATATCATTATTCTTTTTACATTTTTGCGTTTTTTCTATTGGAATAAAAATAATGTAGCAGTTTTTCCCATTGCCCTAGTTGCCCTATAACATGTGCTTCCAAAGTGGACAGGGCACATCTCCTTAACACATGGCTGTCCAACACCACAGCTAGCAAGAAGACAGTTGCTTTTCTTTCGTAGTGTCTGTCTCTGGCTCCCAGCACTTCCCTGAGACAAGCATCGGCAAGAGGAATACAAAGGGACAGGAGGAGGATATGCCTCACCTCCCTCTGCATTCTTCTAGCCTAGTGGTTCTCAACTCCAGTCCTCTGGACCCACTAACAGGCCAGATTTTATGTATTACCTTGGGGAGATGCAGACTAGAGTACTGCAATCACTGAGCAGCAAATTATATCACCTGGGATGTATTTCAGTTATCTTGCAAACCTGGTCTGTTAGTGGGTCCTGAGGACTGGAGTTGAGAACCACTGCTCTAGCCAGTGCTTGCCTTGCTAGCTGTGGTGTTGGGTGGCTGTGTCTCAAGTAGGGAGGCGCCTTGTCCAACATTGTGCCTAGCGTTACTGGGCACCTAGGGAGATGGGACAATGTGCTACAAGTATTTCACCCCATGGGAAACTAAATAATGTAAATATTGTAATGTAAAAAGTGATACTTCTTTAACCACTTGCCGACCGCTCACTGAGCTGGTATTGAGGCAAAGTGGCTCGTTATCGTCCAGCGACGTAGACCTACGTTGCTGGACAACGCGGGAGTCGGGTCATGGGAGGAGTGGTGGTGATCACCGCCGCTCTTCCCCGATCGTCGGAGATCGAGTAAGGAAATCCGCCCACTTGTGTAAACAAAGCGGGCGGATCTCCTCTGTGACAGACAGTGACAGATTACAGGATTCAGCATAGCTGAACCTGCGATCTGTGTCTGTGTCACACAATCCCCTCCCCCCACACACGTCAGTAAGCATGAGGCATACATTTAACCCCTTGATCACCAAGTTAACCCCTTCCCTGCCAGTGTCATTATTACAGTAACAGTGCATATTTATAGCACTGATTGCTGTAGTAATGTCAAAGGTACCCCCAAAAGTGTCAAAAATGTCAGGTAGGAGTCCGATCTGTCCCCCGCAATGTCACAGTCCCGCAAAAAAAAAAATCGCAGATCGCTGCCATTACTAGTAAAATAAAATAAACAATAAAAATGACAAATCTTTCCCGTAGTTAGTAAACGCAATAACTTTTGCGCAAACCAATCAAAATAGGCTTATTATGATTTTTTTACCAAAAATATGTATCAGAAAACAAATTGCCCTAAAATGTTAAAAAATTTTGATTTTACATTTTTTTTTGGGAATGTTATATATCAGAATGTAAAAAATATTGTTTTTTTTTCAAAATTGTCGCTCTTTTTTTCAAAAATTAAAAATCGCACAGGTGATCAAATACCACCAAAAGAAAGCTCTATTTGTGGGGAAAAAAAGAACATAAATTTAATTTGGGTACAGCGTCGCATGACCGCGCAATTGTTCGTTAAAGTAACGCAGTGCCGAATCGCAAAATATAGCCTGGTCAGGAATGGGGTAAAGTCTTAAAGCGGTTAAAAATACACTCATTGAGGATTTTTTTGTCAAAGACATGTAGCTAAATAAATTTTGGCCTAAATATATGACAAAAATTGAATATATTGGATATTTTTTAACTGTCAAAGTAGAAAATGTAAATTTTTTTACAAAATTTTCGCAATTTTTTTATTAATATCGCAAAAAATGAATAGCGCAGAGGGGATCAAATACCACCAAAAGGAAGCTCTGTTTGTGGGAAAAAAAGGACGTAAATTTCGTTTGGGTACAGGGTTGCATGACCGTGCAATTGTCAGTTAAAGTCGCGCAGTGCCAAGTTGCAAAAAGTGGCCTGGACGTAAAGCAGGAAAATCCTCTGGTGGTAAAGTGGTTAAAATTGAACTATTTTCTAATTTTATTTTCATAATGTTCTTTTAAGCTTTTAAGTGTTTCAACTTTTATGCAAATACTGATATAATGCATATTTTTACTTTACAAGATTTTGCACCCATGACACAAAAATGAAAGAACAATATGCTTTTTTTTTTTTTAAAGATAAAGCATAGCAGACGCTACTTCACTTCACACTGGCCATCTAAATAGAGCAGACTGGGAGGAGGAGAGAGAGGGCGAGACACTGCTATGATTCATCCCATTGTGTATCATTTGCTGGAATGAGTATACAAAGTATTCCAATGTGTTAAAAAATTACATATATTCAGTATATATATATATATATATATATATATATATATATACACATATACAAAAAAATATATATATATATATTACACACAAACATATACACAGACACAAACTTTGAATCAGCAGTTTCCATGTGACCAATCACTTCCTCCTAGCCTACAGCATCTATGTGATACTTTGCTCCGGAAACCTAAAATATTGAAAACTAAAAGACTGCAAGCAGACTGCACAGAAAACGGATTCATTTGAACCCCAACCTCTGAAATCATAAGCCCAAAACCAATTAAAAGAATGTCTCCTAGTGCTGTAACCTTTGCTGAATTAAAGTGGCAGGCAAGACTGTTTTATCATAGAGAAAAAAGCCTTGTAATTACTATGTTCTACATTGCAGGCTTCTTGGCCCTAGTGTACAGTGTAAGCATTCATTCTAGACCTATCTTCCTATCATAAGGCTGAGCTGCTGGTTTAGATTCTGGCCCAGTGTCTCGTGTCATGTTGAAGAATCTCATAGCACTATCTTCTCTAATAAATGGCTTTAACTTTTCACCTAGGAGATATCTACTTTAACTTATCACCTGGAATCATCTGCTTTTCTTAACGCCTCCACTAAATTAAAATCTGAAAGCCCCCTGACTTGGAGCCAGGCTGGTGCTAGCCTTTCAGACAGCACGATGAATGGTCGCTGAGAGAATGTAAAAATATTATCCAAATAGAGCAAGCTTTGCTGACCACCTTTCCTTCAAGGAGTATGAGGAAAGCTGCAGATTGTAAATAGCCCGTGGGTTATACACCACCGCTGTTTACATGTAGTAAGTAAAAGAGTAAGTCCCACAGAAGAAGAAAACATCAAATGGCTTAGAACTCTGAAAATTAGATGAATCCGTGGAATTAAAATGTTAGTCAACCGTTACTACTTACAGACTCCTTGTTTTCAGACTTCATTTTAGGCTATTACCTGAACAGACTTATCAAAACTTCAAAAATTAATGTTTAGGTATGTTTCAATAATATAGTTTATTCTGTGCAGCATTTCTTGTTATTTGCCCATCTCTGTAGCCCTATATTTCAAAAAGGCGACACCAGTATTCAGAGACAGCAACTTTCTGTAATGATCTCTTGCCTGCTAGTTGGCTGAAAAAACTAACAAGGTTGTCCCCGTGCAAATCCACCTCTATCTTACAGTGAAACTTTTGTTGAAACCATTTTTTTTTCTTTTAGCAGAGGTGACTTTGCAAGTCTCTTCTGCTTAAACTCAATCTTGTATTCTTTCAGCATTTTATTATAGTGTACACTGCCTGAGGAGCATGTGCAGTGAAGTATACACTCCTGGTTCATTCCTAGTATCTGTACGAGGAGCCGAGTGTCAGGACAATGTAATTCCTTCTATAGAATAACATTCTAAGTTGTGTGGGAAAGAGTGATTAGGGAAAGCAAGGATAATTTCTGACCTGTCAGCCTCGGAGCAGGGCAAACAGGGAGGTACGATTGCCGTGATGTGCACAAATCTTGTGCATGCCTGCACATTATGGCAACGGCAGCAAACGTACAGTTCCGCTTCATAGGAATATTTATAATGTATGAAGGCCATTGGATCAGCATGACAGAGAGGCAATGAGCATTTTCAGAAGGGAATCAATATTAGTAGCTTCAATATTTCTCAAATTTTAGGCAAACCATAGTGTATTTTGACAGAGCTCATATTTCAGGTATTATTGCAATATTTTATGCTCAATATGTCTCCATATAAGAGCAACCCCATGGTTAATTTATATACATCTATGCATATATAGCATATTTCATTTAAAGTGCTTTATAAATAGCCATATTTCTTGAACCTTCATGCACAGTACTCTAAACACACAAAACTCACAGGTCACCAGGAACAGCTGTCAAATTATGGTAAGGAGATTATACTGGAATATTCAAAATATATACATAGTAAGGGGATGCCGTAGCCCACCAGATACCACCTATATCGAATATATAATTCTTGGTTCCACTAGCCACAGTGAAAAAATGTAATTCCTTTTTATAATAAAACAATAAAGAAATCATGATCAATATAATAAAATGAGACATACTTGGGTGAGGTTTTCCAGCCAGCATCCATCTGGGATCATAAGGAGCCTTAGTGGGAATGAAGTCAATTTGTCTGTCGATTGAATCCTTTGGTGTTATTATAGGAACAGGACTGGACATACACTGAAAAAGACAATATCTCATGAAGGAGAACATTTTCTAGATAAGCTGTCAGTGTCAGCAAATAGTAGAGTGATAATGGAAGTCATTCAAATGTGTGAAGCATGTTACTGAGAACCAGATGGGTAGCATTATGCATATTAAAATAAAAATGATTCAAACTGTTTCTAAATTATTTGGATGCAATGAAATAAAAAAAAAAAACTTGCATTTTTTTAATGTATTTGGATTTTTTGTTCTATACAGAACAAGTTAATGGACACAAACCAACAGAGTTTAAAGAGAAACTGATTTCCTTTGCGCAGGCTGGTAATTGTGCAAGGGAATTTTTCCCTAGCTTATTGAATGAGGTAAAGCACTGCTGACTTCTATCGTCCTATATTGTGCCAGCAAAAAATGGGATTTTTAACTTACTGTAAAATCCATTTCTCTGATGTTCATTGACGGACACAGTTCCTGATCTTCTTAACAACTGGGTTATACTGCGCCCTACAGGAGTAGGACACTAGGCAGAAAAAAAGTCTGGCTACCCCTATGGGCAGTCCCAGGGGTATACACCCTCTCTCTGCTATAGATACTCAGTTTTGTTACAAACAGTTTCAGAAGTATTACACGGTAAGTCAAAAATCCCATTTTCTCTTTCGTTGATTGACGGACACAGCTTCTGATCTTCTTAACCATTGGGAAATCTCAAAGCAGTGTTAAACATGAGGGGTGAGACAGCGAAAAATAAATTCCCAAGGCTAATTATAGCCAATCAGGTAAACAGGAGCTCAACCAAAACAACTGGAGCTCACCTGAAAAATACTTTTAGAGGACCAGGTCCTCTAAACAGCAGCCTGAAAAACCTTGCGGCCATAAGAAGGATCCGCAGATGCCAACACATCCACTATATAGAACTTTGTGCACCGACGAACTGATGGCCGCCTTGCAAACCTGTGTCACGGACGCCTGATGACGGAAGGCCCAGGAGGCACTGAGCGAGTAGAGTGTGCCTTGACGGGGAAAGGAGGAACCTGACCCTTGATGGAATAGACCTGAATCACGGTCTGTCTGATCCATCTGGAAATGGTGGCAGAGGAAGCGGACAACCCTTTCCGAGGCCCATCTGTAAGCACAAATAGTGAGTCTGATTTCCTAAAAGACTCTGTAGCTGTCAGGTACACCCTAATCGCCCGGATCACATCCAAGGCACGCAAAGCAATTTCCTTTGGAAGTTTTGGCCTGGGACACAGGGAAGGCAACACAATGTCTTCATTTAAATGAAAATTAGAGATAGAGGAGAGCTGGCTTGTGAGGGGCATGAAAGTGTCTTATACCTGATATGTATGACTACAAAAAAAAAAAATGCCCAAGGGACTTTGTAACCACAAGGTATAAAATGTACAAAACGTATTAAATTTTAAACACTTTGGTATATACAATAAAATGATAGACATAGGTACATACAGTACATATAAGTATGGCTTTCCATAGTTACATAAATGAAAGTATGACTGACAATCCAAGGTGTAAATGTATATATGATAAATGTCTCTATGCGTTTCACAAGACAATGCTTGCTTCCTCAGGAGATACATATATAAATGCCTGAAATTAGAAACCAGGGTAAACAAACAGTCAAGTAGATTAATAATTCCCATAAGACTCCCCATTGGAGATTAAGATAAAGGAATACAGAAAAAGATCCCCAAAAGGTCCATGTAATTCTTTGGAAAATTAGAGACAAGCTGAGGAAGGAATGACGGACAGGGGCGAAGAACCACCTTATCACTGTGAACCACCAAGTAGGTTAACGACACGGCAGGGTAACGCCGCCAATTCCGACACCCTGCGAGCAGAGGTGAAAGCCACCAGAAAGATCACCTTCTGGGGCAGCGTAAGCAGGGGAATCTCCTGAAGATTCTCACAAGGAGGCTTCTGGAGAACAGAGCACCAAATTGAAGTCCCAAAGCAGCATCAGAGACCTCACTGGAGGGGTCAAGTGCCTAACTCCCTGAAGAAAAGTATGCACCAAGGAGTATGTGGCCAAGGGCCATTGAAATAAGACCGCTAAGGCCGACACCTGACCCTTGATAGTACTCAAGGCCAGTTTCTGCTCAACCCCATTGAAGAAAGGTTAAGATCCGAGCCACCGAAAAAAGAGTGAGGATGAACCCCAAGAGACTCACACCACGCAATGTACATCTTCCACGTATGATGGTAGATCTTCCCAGAGGTAGATTTCCTAGCTTTTAGCAGCGTTGGAATCACTGACTCAGACAAACCTCTATCCATCAACACCTGGCGTTCAACAGCCAAGCCATCAAAGCCAGCGACTGTAAAGCAGGATGGAAGATTGATCCTTGGGACAGCAGATCTTCCCTGAGAGAAAGCTTCCAAGGAACGTCGGCAACCAGCCGTACCAGATCGACGTACCAAGCCCAGCGAGGCCAGTCTGGGTCACTAAGATGACCAGAATCCCTTCTGTCTCGATTCTGCGTAGAAGTCTTGGCAGAAGCTTGACAGGAGGGAAGGCGTAAACCAGAAGATACTAACCCCATGGGGCCACCAGCGCATCCGTGGCGCCTGCCAGAGGTTTCCGTGACTGAGCCACAAACCTCTGCAACTTTCTGTTGAGACGGGACGTCAACAGATCCACCTCGGGGATGCCCCACTGAAGACACAACTGATGAAACACCTCCAAATGAAGGGACCACCCCCTTGGTCCAACGCCTGCCAACTGAGGAAATCCGCCTGCCAGCTGTACACCCCGGGAACGTGTACAAATCGTTCTGCCCACCTTAGAATGCCGGCTACCTTCAGAGCCACCCGGACACTTCTTGTGCTCCCCTGGTGATTGACATAAGCCACGGCCATGGCATTGTTCAATTGAATGCGCAGTGGACATCCCTGAAGACAATCCCTCCAATGTTCCAGGCACAGTCTGATCGCTCAGAGTACCATGACATTGATCGGTAGTCTGGACTCTTCCAGTGTCCAGACCCCCTGAGCAGAAGTTTTGCAGAGGACGCCTCCCCAGCCGGACAGGTGACCACTGTCCAATACAAGGGGAGCAACGTTTTGCCCAGCCCAAGCACCGAAGAACAAAGTCACCATATCAGGGACTTTTCCATTCCCCGGCTCAGCCAGATCGGATTGTCCCATTTGGCCAGAATCTCCCTTGCAGGGACCTCGTATGGAACTGTGCAATTGGAACCTCGAAGGTAGACACCATCAGGCCCAGCACCCGCATGCAAGTCCGGAGGGATTACTATCTGCTGGACAGCAGGAGGCGAATTACAGGCTGCAGTTTCTGGAGCCTGGACAAGAGGAAGGAGCACTCTGGCTAAGGCCTAGTCCAGAGTCAGACCCAGATAGTCCAGCTTTGTGGACGGAATCAGAGCACACTTCTGAAAATTCAGAATCCAGCCAAACACCCTTAAGCTCGTATGGTGATTTCCAGGTTTTCCAGCAGAGCAGTAGGAGACGCTGCTCACAGAAGGTTGTCCAAGTAGCCTAGTACCGCACCCCCCATTGGCGTAACAATGCTAGTACCGGGGCCAACACTTTCGTGAAGACCCGAGGAGGAGAAGCGCTGGAGACCGACACAGACTGGATTGTGAAGGTAAGCGTCCTTGATGTCGATGGAGGCAAGAAAAATCCCCCTGATGCAAGGAAGCCACCACCGTGCGAACGCACTCCATTCTGAACTTCTGCACCTGCACAAAGCAGGTCAGTGCCTTGAGGTCCAAAATTGGATGCACCTTCCCTTCCTTCCTGGGGACTGTAAACAGGTTTGAGTTAACCCCTGAAAACGTTCCCGAAGTCAGAACCGGGACCATTACCCTTTAAAGTAAAAGGTCTTGCTCCGCCCCAAAAGGAGACTGTAAGCGGACTGGGGACGTTGGAAGGAGGAACCTTACCGGAGGGTAAGAACAAAACTCTATCTTGTAGCCAGACCGAATGACCTCGTGGACCCACTTGACTTGAACCAGGGAATCCATGGGTCCGGGAACTAGCGAAGACATCCCCCCACCCCAGATATGGGTGAGGGTGCACCTTCATGCTGAAGGGGCCTTGTCCACGGGTCTGGAGAAGCCCACTCTTGACTTGCCAGAGTTCACTTCAGAGGAGGCCCTGCAAGGCTTTGAGCCCTTGACAGTCTACCCTGAGGGACAAAAACTGCAGCCCCTGGACCAGCTGGCCTTCCAGCTCAGCAAAGGCAGGAGAGAGCTACTCCCTCTCCAGGACGCAGGGCAAAAGACTAGCCCATTCGGTCAGTGTCTGCAACACCAGGGCAATGGTGAATATAGGCCTCAGTGACTAACCAGCCAGGGTGTACATATTGCAGGCCACAGCCTCCGCCTTTCTGTCAGCTGGGTCCTTAAAGGCCGGGGACTCTTCATCTGGAATAATGGTTACCTTGATCAATCTGGAAACCGGTGGAACAGTCTACTTCTTAAGAAGGGACTCCTCATAGGGGTATCACCTAGAAAAATCGCTTAGGGACCCCAAGGGGACGCTTGAAGTGGAGGAATCCCCCTCACTAACTGAGGATTCAGGGCGCGTGGTTGCAGACCCAGCGGGGTGACCCACGTCCGTGGCGGCTGAATCAGATAAAATATCTGATGAGACAGATGAGGTAGGGGAAGATGGGGGCGCTTTTTGCCAGCCGTCACCCAAAAGCCATCTCCAGGTGGGACACTGAGGACTCCAGGACTGCCGTCAGTGCATCGAAGGATGGATGGGCCCCGCAGCTTAAGAGAGGGGATCAGGTGGGGAGATGTGCTCCAAAGACTCCAAGAGTCACCAGGGGGACCCCACACAAAAGTGTAAAACACTGCTACGGAACAACCCCCACGCTCTGACAGCCCACCCGGTTGCCAGCTACAGAGCACCATCGATCCTCAGTAGAGAGGGAGAGGACCCCACCAGACTCATCACCTCGCAGAAAACAGGCACTGCAGCTACAAGGAGAAACTGCACTGCACAATTTGGCGATCAGGAAACAAAAAGATAAAGGAGTCAGCACCAGGGGATGAGGAGGGCTCCGATGTCATGGCCGCAGCTATTTTCAATGGCAAACCACTGAAAATTGGCAGCTGGACTACACAAATATGGCCACCATGCATTATTCACACAGGCTACAAGAAAATGGCAGCCTCTCGCGGCTTCCAGGGACCCAGGAGGGATCCCTAGGCCTCAGAAAATGGGACAGGCAGGAAAGGGGGCCACTGGCAAGAGCCCCCACCAGGTAAAGCCCCCCCCCCCACAGCCAATTGCCCGATCGCCGGCGGCGCACCCCCCCGCCCCCATCGACAGCACAGCACCCTGCCCCCACCCCAGAGGGAGGACCCCACCCACAGCCCCAACGTCAGTAAAGGAGGGGGGCGATATGGCTCACCAGACCGATGAGGGGGTGCCTAAAAGGAAGGAGGTGAACCCAGGGGTCCGACCGTACCATGGAGGGGGCCCACATCCACCCCTAAACCCTCCAGGGCCACTTACCATGCCAGGAACCAGATAGAACCTCATCTCCATTGAAATGGGGGTCTGTCGGCCAGAAGGAACGCTGCAATTTGGGCCGAGACCCAGTCATATGTGACCTTGCAAGGTGATTAACTCGCAGGCCAGCCCCCCTCCGGTGGGGCTATGTCACGACCAACCTAGCGCAGAGCTGAGGTCTGCATGCGCTCACTGGCCAGACTGGGGTGACCACTGGATTCTAGATTATCCAGCCCGTCACCCAGTCCGGCAGTTGATTGTAGATCTCACAGGAGAAAAAAACAGGGGAAAAATTCTATCTAAAAAGGAAAAAGTTTGCCAGGACCAGAGATCCCAGCAAGGAACTAGGTCCTTACTCCTGACTAGGAAGAAAAAAACTGAGTACCTATATTGCCCTTTTGGGCAATGAGATCTTCGTTTTAAACTGGATATCTACTCTCGTGACTGCCTCACTACCTGCCCCCGTTTTGTGAAGGGACTGTTTCTTTTATATATGGGGTCACCTATGGGCGATCCTGGATACATCCAGCATAGACAGTAACGGGCTGGACTCGTGACCCATTCCTCTTTCTTATATCTCAGTTGTTATCGGGATACTAGGGTAAGACAGCTTGTACTAGGGTAAGACAGCTTGGGTCACGACATTTGATGGACGATGTATTATCTTATTTTCTCGAGTTTTGTTTTTAAACAACGGAGAATGTGATTATACACTATATAATACAACTACTTTGAGATACTACTGTTGGGTCCTGAGGAAGCGGTTTCTGCAAAACGCATTGATCCACCAGTAAACCTGACTATAGAATGTTTATATGTATTTGTATATTTTGTACTATTTTTTGAATATCTTTTGTGTTTTTTTTTTTTTTTTATTAATTATTGAATGACTATGTACTAATAGAATACTGTGACCTTTTTTTTATATAAAATACTATTCTTTTGTGTTTGAATGAATATATGGCACAATTAAATCCCCTGCTGCCCAGGGGTGCTTGATCACCTTCCCATTCCATGCCCTTGTTCCTTTACCCTTCACATTCCACTAGCACACCTGGACCCTATTTAATTTGCTATTCTAGCTCTCTAATGTTGTTCACCTTGTATTTTAGACTAGGACAAAAAAAAGTTAGAGTACACATTTACAAAATCACACACATTTACAAATCACAGGTTTGATAAATAGACAGAACCTTACATCTTCTTATCATTTGTACAGTGAAGTTGATATTTTAACTACTGTATGGTGTACTTTAGGAAAACATACCTTAGGCATATAAGAAAGCCACTGCAAAATAGTGTACACTCCTTCAAAGTCATCATACACTGTGGCATGTGTGACTCCATTGTTATGCATGATTTGGATTCCACCAAGCTGATTGTTAGATGTGTAGACTTCCCTGCCGAGAACCTTGAAAAAAAAAATAAAAGCTTAAATAATTACAACCCCAAGTACCTACATACATTCTCCTTATGGTTGTTTGGGTTACATACAGTAGTTACATAGTTAGTGAGGCTGAAAAAAGACACCAGTCCATCCAGTTCAACCTATGATGTGTGTGTGTGTGTTTGCTGTTAACATTAGAAATAAAAAGGTAAGATGGAACTAAAGCCATATATGGACCTAAATAACAAAATGGAAAAGAAGTAGCGCATAAAATCACTATTAGATGACTTAAAGTGTAAAAAGCATGCTTGTCAAAGATACTGCTTGATAAACACTCAAAAACATGTAGAGAAAAGCAATGTCCTTAAAAGTCCATAAATCCAGGAGTGCGTGAAGTATATAAATGGATCACCATCCACCACCAGGTGTCACACCGATAGATAGCAGAAATGGCAACTCACCAGAAAACGATGCTCAAGTGTTCTCACACCAGAGCAAACTGAGCAGGGATACCATACAGATGTAGGGAATACACGCATGGAAGACCAGAGTCTCTTCACCACTGCCGCATAAAAGTATCCTTCACACACTTTCCTCAATGTAATGGTATTATGGAAAAAGAGAAGGGCTCCAAATAGTGAAGTACCATCAAAACACTTGCTTTATTAAAACATAAAAATTTTGCACTCACATGTAAAAGCATATGGGGAGGCATTGAATATCATATCTCCGGTCAGAAAGGAAGCCTATCTCGTCCAGTATACTGGGCTTACTCCACGCCAGCCCAGTCCCTTCCGGGTAGCTCCTCTGCCGTGTCACGTGATGTCGGATGTGTCGTCAGGTCACGCCCCGACCGGTTTCGTCATGTCCGACTTCAACTGCAGGCGTGACCTGAACGACAACATCCGGCTTCTAAATAGCCCTGCTGGAACGCTCTGCGTCCAATCGGCAATGAGGTAAGTAGACCGGAAGTGAACCAGCACCCCGCATTGCGGAACTTCCGGCATCAATAACAACAATAGGGAAACCTGCCATATCATAAAGATTCACTTTGGCACTGAAATATAAATAACAATCCAGATGCTATAATATGGTGAAAAGGATAACATTGCTATTTCTTGGAGTTCTACCCCGTGCCGATATGGATCTGCAGAGCATTGCCAGTAACATTCTGCATAAAAACCAGGTAATCATGGTAAACATTAAAAATGCAACAACCATCTACATTGCACTAATCAGTACCCCCATAGTGAAGGTGCCAATGTAATGTCTATTAGAAATAATAAAAAGCATATAGAAAGCATATTAAAAAAAGCACACCAATGGAATCCCAAATATAAATTGAGACAAATCAATCATACTCCAGTGCCATTATAGGAGTAAATGGAAAAGGCAAGATCATGAATCGCTAATATAGCAATTCAAGTCTAACTCTATATTTAACCCCGTCGGTGCGAGGGCCTGGGTGAGGAAAATCCACTTAGTCTCACATTTGGATAATTCCCTCACCCAATTTGACCCCCGCCACGACGGGGTCACTCTCTCAATGCCCCAGAAGTGGAGGCTTCTAGGATCCCTCTGGTGGAATTGGCGGAAATGTGCGGACACATTGTGGTCGCGATTTCCTTTCAAAATGTTGGTGATATGCTCACCTACTCTAACTTTTAGGGCCCGCTTAGTGCGGCCAATATAAACTGAATTACAGGGACACATCAGCCCATAGACCACATGTGTGGTGTCACAAGTAATTAAGCTTTTGATTTTGAAGGATTTATTGATAGCTCGAACCATGAAAGAGTCCCTCCTCCTGAAATTGGTCGGTGTAAATGAACAGGCTCTACATCTTCCACAGGTGAAAGACCCCTTCATGTTCGGGAAGAAGGAGACGTTGGGAGGGTCTAGTACTTTCTTTACAATTTGGTCACCAAAATTTGGGGCTCGCCTATATATGAACGATGGTTTAGCTGGTAAAGCTGAACATAATGTTCTATCCATCTGCAATATAGGCCAATGGTGTCTAAAGATTTCCTCTACCTTTTTGTAGTCGTTAGAAAAATCTGACAAGAAGCTCCATTGTTTAGGATCATCATCCAGCCTAACAGGTTTAGCCGCAGGTCTTAATGGTCTGGGGGCATTGCCAATTCTGGTGATTTCTTTATTTAAGTTGGTCTCATCATAACCTTTGGCCATAAACCTATCCCTCAAAACTGCTGCTTGTTCCATGTAGTCATTTACAGAAGTGCAGTTCCGCCTGACTCGGGTGAACTGGCCCCTAGGAATATTCCTAAGCCAGTTAGGGTGGTGTCCACTTTGGATGGCCAAATAACTGTTCCTGTCTGTCATTTTGAAGTACACTTTCGTGGTTAATCTATTGCCTTCTCTTTTAATAGTGACATCCAGGAAATTAATTTCGTCAGGACTATGATGGAAATCCAACTTGATGTTATTGTGGTTGGTATTAAGGTGTTCCATAAAGGACACCAAATCCTCCTCTGCCCCTTGCCAGATGAAAATGATGTCATCAATAAAGCGCTCTGCAGATCCATATCGGCACGGGGTAGAACTCCAAGAAATAGCAATGTTATCCTTTTCACCATATTATAGCATCTGGATTGTTATTTATATTTCAGTGCCAAAGTGAATCTTTATGATATGGCAGGTTTCCCTATTGTTGTTATTGATGCCGGAAGTTCCGCAATGCGGGGTGCTGGTTCACTTCCGGTCTACTTACCTCATTGCCGATTGGACGCAGAGCGTTCCAGCAGGGCTATTTAGAAGCCGGATGTTGTCGTTCAGGTCACGCCTCCAGTTGAAGTCGGACATGACGAAACCGGTCGGGGCGTGACCTGACGACACATCCGACATCACGTGACACGGCAGAGGAGCTACCCGGAAGGGACTGGGCTGGCGTGGAGTAAGCCCAGTATACTGGACGAGATAGGCTTCCTTTCTGACCGGAGATATGATATTCAATGCCTCCCCATATGCTTTTACATGTGAGTGCAAAATTTTTATGTTTTAATAAAGCAAGTGTTTTGATGGTACTTCACTATTTGGAGCCCTTCTCTTTTTCCATAATACCATTACATTGAGGAAAGTGTGTGAAGGATACTTTTATGCGGCAGTGGTGAAGAGACTCTGGTCTTCCATGCGTGTATTCCCTACATCTGTATGGTATCCCTGCTCAGTTTGCTCTGGTGTGAGAACACTTGAGCATCGTTTTCTGGTGAGTTGCCATTTCTGCTATCTATCGGTGTGACACCTGGTGGTGGATGGTGATCCATTTATATACTTCACGCACTCCTGGATTTATGGACTTTTAAGGACATTGCTTTTCTCTACATGTTTTTGAGTGTTTATCAAGCAGTATCTTTGACAAGCATGCTTTTTACACTTTAAGTCATCTAATAGTGATTTTATGCGCTACTTCTTTTCCATTTTGTATTTCCAAATATTATCCAGTATTTGTTTAAGTAGCAGCAGTGTTTCCATATTATAGCAGTCAAGTGACTGACTCCTCCTAAAGCGCAAAGATATTTGGACTTGACAGTTGGTGTCTAAGTTTTTATATATATATTTGATTTTGTCTTTTTCTTACTTTGCTGCTATGGAGGCTATCAAGTTCTTAAGTACTAGAACTTTAGATATTAAGAACATCTTCTCTATTAATAACATACCTCCAGTGGATGAAGATATCAGTGTGACCTTAAAAACACTGTCTCTCACTCTTGAGAAGCAGGTGAGGGCGTGGTGGGATATCACCACCCTGGAGGCTTATATAGCAGAAGGGATTATCAGCCGGGGTCTCAGATGGGATATAGCACCACAAGATGGATTGAACGACGACCTGTCCACTCGAGAGTGGTATGACTTCTTCCATCAAGTGGGGCTGGACCTACAGGCTTTGGTACTAAAAAGGAAGAAAAGGAAAATGGATCTTTTGAACAAAAAGATCCATGACCTACAAACTAAAATAGAAACCAAAAATGATTCCCCTGAGGTAAGGGAGTTTAGCACGAACACCAAGGTTAAACTAGACAAAATTGACAAAGAGACACACCTCAAAAAAGTAAAGAAATTTACAAGGGACCGACAGGATTTTAAAAACTGTCAGGTTTTTTGTTGGCAAGCAACGGTACCAGGGTTCTTCCCCGTGGAGGCCCCAAATACAGTAGAACCTATGGAGGCCACAGGGAACGAACTGGGAGTTGCTCAAACTCCTGCTACCCCAGTCCAGACCCCAGCTGTACGCCCTAAAACAGGTGTGTCACACATACCTGTTAGACCCATGTTGGAGTGGACAGGACCTCCAATTAAGGGTGTGAACAGGGGGAATAAAAACAAAAATAAAAGGGGTACTACTAGAGGTGGTTCCCAGGGAACGGGGATTCTAACCCACAACCAGTATCAGGCCTTGGCCAACAGATCTAATGGGGTGATGGATGATACTGGGCCCAAAACTCCACTGAACCCACCTAGACAGCCTTTTTTGGGGCGAGGCAGGGGCAGGGGGAGGGGCCGGAGTCGACCATACAACACCCAATACTCACAACCGGAGAGACAACTGTACCGCGAGAACACAGGCCCCGAAGAGGAGTACGGGCCGGAAGGAGGATACAGCTCCAAAAAAAGAAGGAGAGATTGGTAAATGAGGGGATATTCAACATTAGCAGTGTAACTCTAAATAAATGTGAACTCCATATTTTGGACCAAGGGCTCAAATGCGCTCCAAAAAAGCCCATCAATAAATTTAATACCTATATTGATGTACATAAGTATATTAGAAAAGTGAATTTGAAAAAACACTTTCTAAACAACCCCATCACATCAATCAGCAATAGGAATAATGGAAGGATGATAAATAGTGGTCTACGTAATAAATCCACTTTTAACCCACCAGTGAGTAACAACCACTGTGTGGAAGTATTTAAAAATCTAGTCCTACGTGACCTGCAGGCCTTGGAACCTGGGTTTGAAATAACCAAGAAGTATAAACATATACAGGAAGGCCTAGATTCGCTAGAATCTCGTAAAGAGATTATCATCCGCCCAGCTGACAAGGGTGGAGGAGTGGTGGTGATGGACAAGCAATTCTATCACGATCAAATCATAGCTATGCTAAGTGACACTACAACTTACACCAGATTATCAAAAGACCCGACTGGTGACTTTGTAAATGATTTGAAACGATTGGTAGAATCGGGTTTCAGGGACGGTGTCTTGACAAAGAAGGAACGCAACTTTCTAACACCGAGCGTGTGCCGGATCCCGATTCTATACACGTTACCTAAGGTCCATAAGGACGCAACTAACCCTCCTCCACGCCCAATTGTGAATGGGATTGGTTCAGTCAGTGCTAGACTGGGCCAATATTTGGACCAATTTTTACAGAAAAGTGTGGTTCAAACCAAAGCCTTTCTGAAGGATACCACGGATCTTCTTCTCATGCTGGATGGTGTGGTACTTGGGGACGACTCGCCGGTCTTCCTTGTGACGGCCGATGTGTCGTCCCTGTACACCATCATCCAGCATGATGATGCTTTGTTGTCCTTAAATTGGGCACTTAGTCAGAGGGAGGATCTACCTCGAGAACAGAAAGTATTCATAGGTAGGGCGTTAGACTTTTGTCTGAGCCATAACTATTTTTGGCATCAAAGTAGGTTTTACAGTCAAAAAACAGGTGTTGCCATGGGCGCCAAATTTGCCCCCAGCCTGGCAAATTTGTTCATGTCGGAGTGGGAGGACAAGTTTGTCTATAACCAGGTACGGCATGAACTCAGGCTATATCAGCGCTTTATTGATGACATCATTTTCATCTGGCAAGGGGCAGAGGAGGATTTGGTGTCCTTTATGGAACACCTTAATACCAACCACAATAACATCAAGTTGGATTTCCATCATAGTCCTGACGAAATTAATTTCCTGGATGTCACTATTAAAAGAGAAGGCAATAGATTAACCACGAAAGTGTACTTCAAAATGACAGACAGGAACAGTTATTTGGCCATCCAAAGTGGACACCACCCTAACTGGCTTAGGAATATTCCTAGGGGCCAGTTCACCCGAGTCAGGCGGAACTGCACTTCTGTAAATGACTACATGGAACAAGCAGCAGTTTTGAGGGATAGGTTTATGGCCAAAGGTTATGATGAGACCAACTTAAATAAAGAAATCACCAGAATTGGCAATGCCCCCAGACCATTAAGACCTGCGGCTAAACCTGTTAGGCTGGATGATGATCCTAAACAATGGAGCTTCTTGTCAGATTTTTCTAACGACTACAAAAAGGTAGAGGAAATCTTTAGACACCATTGGCCTATATTGCAGATGGATAGAACATTATGTTCAGCTTTACCAGCTAAACCATCGTTCATATATAGGCGAGCCCCAAATTTTGGTGACCAAATTGTAAAGAAAGTACTAGACCCTCCCAACGTCTCCTTCTTCCCGAACATGAAGGGGTCTTTCACCTGTGGAAGATGTAGAGCCTGTTCATTTACACCGACCAATTTCAGGAGGAGGGACTCTTTCATGGTTCGAGCTATCAATAAATCCTTCAAAATCAAAAGCTTAATTACTTGTGACACCACACATGTGGTCTATGGGCTGATGTGTCCCTGTAATTCAGTTTATATTGGCCGCACTAAGCGGGCCCTAAAAGTTAGAGTAGGTGAGCATATCACCAACATTTTGAAAGGAAATCGCGACCACAATGTGTCCGCACATTTCCGCCAATTCCACCAGAGGGATCCTAGAAGCCTCCACTTCTGGGGCATTGAGAGAGTGACCCCGTCGTGGCGGGGGTCAAATTGGGTGAGGGAATTATCCAAATGTGAGACTAAGTGGATTTTCCTCACCCAGGCCCTCGCACCGACGGGGTTAAATATAGAGTTAGACTTGAATTGCTATATTAGCGATTCATGATCTTGCCTTTTCCATTTACTCCTATAATGGCACTGGAGTATGATTGATTTGTCTCAATTTATATTTGGGATTCCATTGGTGTGCTTTTTTTAATATGCTTTCTATATGCTTTTTATTATTTCTAATAGACATTACATTGGCACCTTCACTATGGGGGTACTGATTAGTGCAATGTAGATGGTTGTTGCATTTTTAATGTTTACCATGATTACCTGGTTTTTATGCAGAATGTTACTGGCAATGCTCTGCAGATCCATATCGGCACGGGGTAGAACTCCAAGAAATAGCAATGTTATCCTTTTCACCATATTATAGCATCTGGATTGTTATTTATATTTCAGTGCCAAAGTGAATCTTTATGATATGGCAGGTTTCCCTATTGTTGTTATTGATGCCGGAAGTTCCGCAATGCGGGGTGCTGGTTCACTTCCGGTCTACTTACCTCATTGCCGATTGGACGCAGAGCGTTCCAGCAGGGCTATTTAGAAGCCGGATGTTGTCGTTCAGGTCACGCCTCCAGTTGAAGTCGGACATGACGAAACCGGTCGGGGCGTGACCTGACGACACATCCGACATCACGTGACACGGCAGAGGAGCTACCCGGAAGGGACTGGGCTGGCGTGGAGTAAGCCCAGTATACTGGACGAGATAGGCTTCCTTTCTGACCGGAGATATGATATTCAATGCCTCCCCATATGCTTTTACATGTGAGTGCAAAATTTTTATGTTTTAATAAAGCAAGTGTTTTGATGGTACTTCACTATTTGGAGCCCTTCTCTTTTTCCATAATACCATTACATTGAGGAAAGTGTGTGAAGGATACTTTTATGCGGCAGTGGTGAAGAGACTCTGGTCTTCCATGCGTGTATTCCCTACATCTGTATGGTATCCCTGCTCAGTTTGCTCTGGTGTGAGAACACTTGAGCATCGTTTTCTGGTGAGTTGCCATTTCTGCTATCTATCGGTGTGACACCTGGTGGTGGATGGTGATCCATTTATATACTTCACGCACTCCTGGATTTATGGACTTTTAAGGACATTGCTTTTCTCTACATGTTTTTGAGTGTTTATCAAGCAGTATCTTTGACAAGCATGCTTTTTACACTTTAAGTCATCTAATAGTGATTTTATGCGCTACTTCTTTTCCATTTTGTATTTCCAAATATTATCCAGTATTTGTTTAAGTAGCAGCAGTGTTTCCATATTATAGCAGTCAAGTGACTGACTCCTCCTAAAGCGCAAAGATATTTGGACTTGACAGTTGGTGTCTAAGTTTTTATATATATATTTGGACCTAAATAACAAATGCCCAATCAAAACAAATCAGTCCCTTTCAAAGTATACAGTAAAACACATAAGGATTTCAACTTTCTACTTTGGGCTATACAGGGGAAAAGAATAATGTGTATAAGGTCAAGGTTTTCAAAATTAAAATGAAACAACACATAATGTACAGTTATCTTTGACATGAAACGGTGTTTAATATTATGGTTTGAATAAGTATTAGATCATATTTTTCAGCTTTTTATGCAGAAATCCCCAAAATTCCCCAAGGGTTTATATTTTTTCCCACAACTGTACCTTTCTTCATAAAAGTATCCCCATAATATAAGCTAGGTAATTTAACTGTGGATACAACTGTCAGGGTCCGGACTGGCGGCAGATGACTGCACTAGAGGAGGATCCTCTGTGTCAGTGAGGGATTGGCGTGGACCGTACTAGAGGACCGGTTCTAAGTTACTACCGGTTTTCACCAGAGCCCGCCGCAAGGCGGGATGGACTTGCTGCGGCGGTAGCAACCAGGTCGTGTCCCCCGGTAACGGCTCAACCTCACTGGCAGCTGATACAGGCGTGGTACAATAGGACAAGGCAAAGGCAAGGTCAGACGTAGCAGAAGGTCAGGGCAGGTGGCAAAGGTTCGAAGTCAGAGGTCAACGGCAGAAGGTCAGATACACAGGCAAGGCAAACACAAATCGCTTTCTCAAGGCACTAAGGCAACAAGATCCGGCAAGGACAGGAAGGGGGAGTGGGTTTATATAAGAAACAGGAAACAGGTCACAGGAAACCGGTCCCAGGAAACAGGAAGGGAGGTTTGGACCAGGCACCAATTACTGGTGCACAGGCCCCTTAAATTTCAAACAACCGGCGCGCGCGCGCCCTATGGTGCAGGGGCGCACGTGCCGGGAACCACGTGAGCGGGGAGCGGAGGAAGGAGCCTGAGTGGGCACAGGTGAGTGGATCTGGAAGGAACGCCGCAAGCGCTCCAGTCCAGAAGCAGGGACCGGAGCGCTCAGCGTTACAACAACTAAGTGCAAGAAAAGAATATCATCTTTTTAAAATTTCATTACGTTATATAGAAAGGCATTCATCAATCAGTTTTTTGGGGTAGTTGTTGATCCTTCATCCTTTAGGTCATACTGTGTCCAAGCCATCTGTGTACCAGAATTAGTATCTGCAGTGCAGAATTCATTTTGCATTCTAAATCATCATACAGCAAGTCTAACTTCTGTTTGTTGAGTCTGATAAAATGGTTCATGTTTGTCATTTGGAGCTTTCAGTTCTTGTGCTGTGAACCTAATTGCTACTTCTGTCACAAACCCATCCTCTCTTTTGGTTCTCATTGTTTCTCTGCCACCTGCCTTGACCTTCTCCCTGTGATATAATAGTCTCAATCGATTTTTAACTTACAGGTTTTTTAATCTCAAAACATAAATAGAAAAATTACATATATGCAAAAATAATATAAGTTCCCATAAACATTTAACCCATCCCTACCAAAGAGCTCTTTCCAGACCAAAGGGTCCAACACTTAAAGCACCAAAGCCTAGGGTTAGTGTCTATGGCCAAATGTTGTTTGCTTTGATAGCATTTTACTTGCATTTATTATACATTTGAGATGCCATTATGATCCTTCAGAGTTCATTGATAGTTGCATTTGACCTAAAGTTGACCTCCTTCTGATCTGCATTTGAACAATGAAGCTGCATAGACCTTCTTCTAATCTGATTTTACTTTCCTACAGACTTATATAGGTAGACAAGCTTGGCTGAATGTTGGGTCTTTTTTCTGACCCAGCTAAGCTTCATCATTTCGTTGTTGTGACAGAACTTGCACACCACCTCCCACACACTCCTGTAGGTCAGCGAGGCAGCACACGAGGGTGTAATGATTGGCCAATAGGAATATAGCATGGGAGCAGTGGGAGAATGCAAACAACTTTCCAGATTGCTCCCTTTGTGCCCAAATAATAGTCTCTTGTAAATGGGCAAAACTCCCACACAAACTCAAAATATGTGCTTAATGAAATTACACTATAGCTTCCCATTATTCAGGATGTGCTATTTCCAGACCACCTTCTGCCTTGCTATCCTCATTACTTATCTCCATACCTTAAAGTGTCAGTAAGCCCATTGGAACTTTTCTTTGTATTTTTATAACACGCTAATAGAAGCAAATCTATGGACCACATTTAAATATTATTTACAAATAACTGGTTTTAACTTTTCTATACCACGCTTAGGTAACAATTAACTTGATCTGCACTGCACTGGCTGTTGGTGGCTGAAGCAAGCAAAGCAAGCGCAGAGCCCGCTGTCGATGTAGCAGTCATGTGTGTTGAGAGGAAATAAATTGCATTCTATTTTGTAAAGAAAAATAGAAGACAAAGAACATATAATCCAATATTTTTCATAGTAACTAACAGCTATTAAAGATAAAAATGATTATCTTTGTAATGGCAGAGGCATTGGCAGAATTTTCACTGATTGACAATCCCTGCCACATTCCTGATTTGCCTCGCAATCCATAGCGGATTATCATATGGGGTGGACAGGTGGGGAGAGGGAGCAGATGTCACGCAACCTTCTGGAGCTTCCATGTAAATCAATGAAAAAAGTAAAGTGTTGAAGCTTCCAGAGGAGAAAGGTTGAAGTGAATGGTTTTCTAACAGGGAAAGCGGAGCGGAGCATACACACTTAGGCCATGTTCACACCTGAGCATTTTTCAGCTCGTAAAATGCTCATCTCTGAAGTTTCAAAATACCCAACAAGCAATATCCCATTCATTTCAATGGCCCCTGTTCACATATGAGCGTTTTGTTGCCTGAAGCAAAACGCCTGAAGCTCAAAAAAGTACATGAGCTTCTTTTTTGGGAGATTACTAGTGTTTTTGTTAGATGTCAATGCCTACCTCCAAACACCTGCAAAAAACGCCCAAAAAAAACACCTGAAAAACACCCAAAAAAGTCTGAAAACGATACGCTCAGGTGTGAATAGAGCCTAAGGGTCCTTTCACACGGGCAGATGATAAACGGACATAATGCATGTCAATGGGATTGCGGATGTCAACAGATGACCATCCGCTGACATCCGATTTACGTCCTTTCCGATCAGTTCCGTTTTTCGGAACGGAAGAGAACCCTATTTTTCTTCCGTTTAAAAAAAACAGAACGGACGCAAAAACGGATGTCAGCGGTGTCATCCCCTGACATCCGCAATCCCACTGACATACATTATCTATGTTTATCATCAGCAAACTGATGGGATGATGACAATGACAATATGCAAGCTAGAAAGGTTATGCACACAGATAGTGAGCCTAATTTTAAGTGTCGGTTCACACTGATCCGACCCGACTTTGGGCGACTAATGCCGTCGCCCGTGCACCGCGGCTTGCAACGACTTCACATAATGGAAGTCAATGCAAGTCACTCCGACTTTGCAAAAGAAAAGGTGCAGGAACCTTTTTCTAAGTTGGAGCGACTTGAGTCACTCCAATAGAACGGGAACCATTGCACAGCATGGACCGCTACTTGTCAGGCGACCAAGTCGCCTGACAAGTCGGAACAGTGTGAACCAGCAGTAAAGATAATGTTAAAAAAAAAAAATAGGGTTTCCTGACACTAACTATAAACAATTCCATTTTGCAGAGTGATGTCTTGATCTAAATACTGTTGCTAATCCAAGCAAAACATATTAACATGTTTCAAAAGCACTGAGATTGATTATGGATATTACTGTACTTCCAAAACAAAACCTTAGTTTAAGTAAAAGATAGCAGGAGGGGTTCTTTAACACATTAGACAGAGACAAGTGAGCAGCAATCCTCTCATTTCTCATAGAAAGTGTTCAGAGACCCGTCCATCTATGGCCAGGCCTTCTCATTGTTCTATGTTCTCTCCCTGTGTTATGTGAGCAATTTCCAGGGATAACTTTTTTATGTTCTCTCCCTGTGTTATGTGAGCAATTTCCAGGGATAATTTCATGCATGCGAGATGACTCCACTCCTTAGAAATCTGTCAATCCTTACGATATACTTGCACCGACTCCCCAAATACTGGCAAGCTTTATCTTCTCCATGACTAGCTAAAATATTATCACACATCTTCTAACTGCTTCTCATTTGTGTTTAACCCTTGATTACAGTTGTTTCCATTATTGGATAAAATGTTAGTAAAATTACTAAAAGATTATATATACACAGTATGTAACTTCTGACAAACATATTTCCAAAGCTTTAAAGTAAAGTAAGCCAGTAGGCTTAAGAGCAACACCATGATTTAATTTATAGTGCTGAAACATTCAGTCTTAACAATGACTGCAGGGTAAAAGCAGTTGCCTAGCTCTCAACTACCCTTTGTTTAAACCTAAATCCTTTTGTATCATTTTCCTTCACAAATGACTCTCTTTTAGATCAAATGCATAAATAAATATAATATAACAGCAGTTATGATCAATCATTTTTTTTTATTTTATGTATTTCATGTATTTGTTTGAAATATGTTCATGACATATCAATTAGTGTTTATAAAAGATGTATGATGACAATGATCATTATTTATTAATTGACTATCAGGATCTTTGGTTGTATGTAAGATGTATTGTATATTATGATGATCACATTTAGGACTATTTTAACATAAGAGAATTGGTTTAGGAATACATTTAATAACATTTTTGCTAAAGTTTTGAGATGTGAGAGTCTCAGTTTGATTTTGACAGCTGTGCACTGTGTAGTGGTGGGTTAAAGACCACACATCTGCGTTCATATCCGCAAAAAAAAAAAAAAAAAAAAAAGTTACGCGGCTACAAACATATACACAAATGATGTAGGGCAAAATGCTCACCTCCATTTCAGACCTCTAAAGAAATAGGAAATCTTTGAAATCACTGCCCCTCATGTGCTGATGTAGTGTCTGGGCCTAAGTACCAGTCAGAGAGATGGTGACCGATACTGTGTGTGATACTTTTAAGCTCGTAAAAGAAGCGTAGTAGTGCCAAACATGTGGAGCTTGAGCAAGCCAATGACAGCTTATCACAGGATGTAAACACAAGCCGATTATTGGCTTTTCTTTCCTCACGCTGACAGTGTAAGGAGAGAATAGAAAACCCAACAACCAGCTTCTGTTAAAGTGACATTAGTCCCAACAGTGCCCACCAGTGCTGCTAATCAGTGCCTACCAGTGCTGCCAATCAGTGCCCATTAGTGCTGCCAATTAGTGTCTGCCAGTGCCACCTATCAGTGCTGCCAATCAATGCCCATCAGTGCCATATCATCAGTGTCACCTATCAGTGCTGCCTATCAGTACCCATCATCAGTGCTGCCTATAAGTGCCACCTCTCAGTGCACCCTAATCAGTGCCTCCTCATCAATGCCCACCAAAGCTGTTTCATCAGTGCCACCTCATTAGTGCCCATCAGTGCAGCCTATCAGTGCCCATCAGTGCAACCGCATCAGCACATATCAGTGAAGGAGAAAAATTACCTGTTTGAAAAATGTTTGTTTTTTCAAAATTGTCAGGTCTTTTTTTGTTTGTTTAGCAAAAAATAAAAACCTGGTGGTTGTTAAATACCACCAAAAGAAAGCTCTATTTATGTGAAAAAAATAATAAAAATGTCATATAGATACAGTGTTGCATGACCGAGCAATTTAAATAAGAGGAGCAATGCGCTACCCAGAGGGGTTTAATAGGAGTAAATCAATTCGAAAAAATCAAAAAAATAAAAAATGTGAAAAATAAAAAATATAGAAAAAGCTGCCAATCTAAATCGGTGTCCCCACCGTGAATTGATACGTGTATGGTGTATACACAACTTTTTATATGAATTGTTTTATGAAATATTTTTAGGAATTTTTTCATCACATATCAGTCATCAACGATTATATTGATCATCGTCCTTTTTCATCGATTGCATTGATTTTGTGATTGCATTATATATATATATATATATATATATATATATATATATATATATATATATTTCCTTGGGATTGACACACTATTTATTTATTTGAGAACTTTATTTATGCACAGTCTTTTCAGAGTCATCCACTGAAGATCTTTTGTATATAGGCTCGCTTTTACAGTTTTATATTGAGGATTGATTTTACTTCAAATTTTTTGCATCAGGTTTAATCACATAGAGCACTATCCACAGTGGTGGACATCGTTATTGTCACAGAGTGTATCACATTTATTTATGACCGAGCAATTGTCATTTAAAGTGTGACAGCACTGAAAGCTGAAAATTGGCCAAGGCAGGAAGGGGGTAAAAGTGCCCAGTAGGCAAGTGGTTAATAATGCTTTAAAAATATATAAATAAATATACTCAGTACCTTCTTTATTTACACTGATATTCCACTGAAATAATGGAACCCCCAATGGAACCCTCAATCCAGCCTTTCTTCTTGGCTTATGCTGTTTAGAACAACATGAACAGTGCATGCATATAGGAGAAGACAGCAATGCAGAATCAGTTCCCTGCACCATCTTCCACTTTACAATGACAGCAAAGTACATAATGTACAGCAATGTGGGAGCTGGTATTTAAAGTGGCACAATCAGTGACAGTCTTTTTTCTATTTGAAATGTAGCTGGCACTGTAACCACTTGGCTAACATACAGTATTTACAGTACAATACACAATGCTGCACCCTAATATACCGTATACAGTAGCAGGGTACATAACACAGAACACCTGTCTGCTGTAAAAACATTTAAAGAGGTATCAGCTAGCAAACACCTGTACTGCCATCTTCCTGTGCTAGAAATTTTACATTTTCCCCACTCTTTTATTTGAATTATAAGACAATGGAAGGACGATATATGTGGGTCTCGTTACCAGCAGAGCAAAAAATCTGAAACTTTTTGCAGGAACTACATTAACCATAATTTTACATTAAAAAAAACATGATTTAAACCTGAATTCCAGTCAAGCGGCTACATTTACATATTTTTTTTCCTCTTCTTACAACAGAAACTGACGACGTTTGTTTGCTAGGGGCAAAACAACTGTTAGCCTCTTCTGGACCGCCTCAAACATATATACTGTTGCAGGGTGACCCTCCTGCATGAACTCACGTACCTGTATGTGATTTCGTGCAATGGGTCTGGGGTGCACGCCACCTGCTCCCGATGTGATTGGACACAGTGGGAGCCAATCAGCGGGTCCAGCGGACCCGATGTTCACCGGCCCCTCGCAATAGTACAGGAGAGAGGCAGAAGGGCGGTCTGCTTATGTAAAAAAGACAGGCTGCCGTTCTGTGAGGGGAAGATGGAGATCTTGTGTCTCTGCTAAGCAGGAACACAGACCTCTGTCTTCCCCCAGTCAAAGCACCCCCACACAGTTAGCAAGCACTCCCAGGGAACATATTTAACCCTTTGATCACCCCTGAGGTTAACCCTTCCCTGCCACTGTCATTAGTATAGTGATAGTGCATATTTTTGCGTCACTGGTCCCCAAAAAAGTGTCAAAAGGGTAAGTAAGTGTCTGATTTGTCCGCCGCAATGTCGTACTCCCGCTGATCTCTGCCATTACTAGTAAATAAATAAATAATTAAATAAAAATTCCATAAAAATATCCCATAGTTTGTAGACGCTATAACTTTTGCGCAAATCAATCAACACACGTTTATTTGGATTTTTTTAACCAAAAATTTGTGGCAGAATACATATTGGCCTAAACGGATGAAGAAATTTGATTGTTTATATTTTTTTATTGTGTGAGTTTTAAAGCATAAAGTAAAAAAAATATTGTTTTGTTTTAAAAATTTTGGTCTTTTTTGGTTTATAGCTCAAAATATAAAAACAAAAATCAGTGATGAAATGATCAAAAATCGGTGATCAGATACCACCAAAAGTAAGCTCTATTTGTGGGGGGAAAAGGACATAAATTTTTTTGAGTACAGCGTCACACAACCGCGCCATTGTCAGTTAAAGTAACGCAGTGCCGTATTGCAAAAATTGGCCTGGTCGCGAAGGGGGGTAAACCTTCCAGGGCCGAAGACGTTAAAATACCATTGGTTTCAAGTGATTATAGTATCCAATTTTGCTGATGGTAGCAGTTCTGTCCGTACGCCTCCATACATACAGGAAATGTGTCAACTGCATATCAGGTACTGATAGTCTTTATGTTTGTAATCGACTGAAATGACCAGAAGGGTGTATGAAATATGACGGCATGTGCTTTGCCCTAACATTTTTGCAATCAAGGGTGCCCCTCCTTTCCCTCTCAC
Source organism: Pelophylax lessonae (assembly GCF_965119305.1). Classification (NCBI taxonomy): domain Eukaryota; kingdom Metazoa; phylum Chordata; class Amphibia; order Anura; family Ranidae; genus Pelophylax; species Pelophylax lessonae. Next base: position 305,654,980 of record NC_138769.1, on the reverse strand, counting down.
AAAGCTGGAAGATTCAGAATGATGTATGAATGGTGTAATAGGAAGGATGTCACATTTTGCTGACAATGATTCCACTGACATAAAATAGGGCCTACAGCACTGGGATCCAATATACATGCAGCAATTAAAACACACAAAGCAACGCTCTATGAAATGGACATGAGATTCTCCTCCGATGTACACAGTGCTCGGCTGCATGCCCTGTTTGGTAGTCAAAGGGTTGATCTGTGTGCAAACAACACTACTCTTCTCTCATTCTCCTGCTGTCTCTTCCCATTTGCCCTCTTGCTGACTGATACACTGATCTCTCGGTCACTCTGCTTTCTGCTTCACTGAGTCCATATTACTAATAACACCTCCGACACGGCCAGTTTACCTCATGAAAGCAGGAGCACATCATTACAAAATAAACTCATAACTTTGACACTCTAGCAAATACATGTCGTTTGTTATTTTTATGACTCCAAGATTTTTTTTCAACAGCCAGAGAGGGCATTACCTACCACTTCCGACCTTCCCTTTACTTCCATTTATTTTTCACACATGAAAAAAAGAGAAGAAAACGCCACAAGCTAGTAGCACATGCAGAGATCATGGCAAGGGATGGAGCCTGTGAAGGTCGTTCTAAGTGAAACGAAGAGGTATCGCCACTGACCTTACAGCAGTGTTAATATTCATAGAGTTTTACATACACAGTCATCCCACATAAGATTGTTTTTTTGTATTTTTTTGGAAAAACAATATAAAAGTGTCCATTTTATCTTCCAGACTTTGACACAGTCAGATATTTTAGGAAATATATGCACTGCTCCTTTAGGAGGAGGAAATGCCCTTAACATTTGAAAATTATGACATATGCAAACATAGATGGAATAATTGATATGTTTGGGCTTATTTGGTAAAGGAAACCTTTTTTGAGAGAAGCACTGATGCCACCACTGTTGACTGCTTATTCTGTAAATGCTAGATGCATAGCTGTCACTGACCTGGAACAAGTTCACTATATTGTCAAAAGTAGTGGGAAGCCTGCCTTTACACGCACATGAAATTTAATGGCATCACAGTCTTAGTCCGTAGGGTTCAATATTGAGTTGGACCACCCTTTGCAGCTATAACAGCTTTAACTCTTCTGGGAAGGTTGTCCACAGGGTTTAGGAGTGTGTCTATGGGAATGTTTGACCATTCTTCCAGAAGAGCATTTGTGAGTAGCCAAGCAACTTCTAATTTCAGCTTGTTCAATTAATCTTTGGCAATAAAACCTGGAAGTTGATTGCTGTCTATGGGGAGTTGCACCAGATTTTGCCCTCTCCAATTTTAGTAAATAAACCAAGCAGTAAAAATGTTCTTGAGGCCAACAATGGTCACACCCATTTTGCTCTCAGGAAAGGTCAACTTTAGGCTTCGCAATACAATAGAAATACTTAACTTGATATACTCTAGACCAGTGGTTCTCAACTCCAGTCATCGGGACCCACTAACAGGCCAGATTTTAAGTATTACCTTGGGGAGATGCAGACTAGAATACAGCAATCACTGAGCATCAAAAAAGATCACCTGTGATGTCATTTAGTTATCTTGCAAACCTGGCCTGTTGGTGGGTCCCGAAGACCGGAGTTGAGATTCACTGCTCTAGACAGCCCTAATAAAAGCACACTGTAACCAGAAAGGCTGAAAGCAAAATTGTAGCCTGGAGCATGACATGGCTGTCCCACTGAGGTAAGTGAATCACTGAGTTAGGGGGTTTGCAGTGTATTGTAGTTAAAGAGGGTAAATAAGCATACAAGTACACTTGTTATTTAAAGTATTTTTCTAACAATCTTGAAAGAAATACAGTGACAAAATGTTGATCATTATATCAATAATGTTGTTGACACATAAATATGATGTTGTTTCTAAAATGTAAAAATTAAACATACAGTAGCAATTAGCATTGGTATGTTAGATTGACAACACACTGAGGCATGGAACCCATATATGATTATTATTCAACACTAGAATTATTAGCCTGGTAAGTTGTCTGACTAAAAATTGTAAAAGGCAAAGTGGTTAACCCAAAGTTCTAGCCATTCAACTCTATGGCTTTGCTTGCTCAAGGTTTTTGCACCTAAAAACCAACCCATGCATGAATGGGGCCTGAAAATCTAACATTGCATTAAGATGTGCCTTTTACCATTGTGTACCACACTCACTATCCAATGTGCGTTTACCTTTATGCATCACATTACCCTGCAGGCCTTAGTTCTCTCAGTACTACTATTTTTTACATGGTTTTATTTTTTTTACCAGAAACGTACTCAATGCAAACTTTTTGCATTCTCAACCTCTTATGCATGAGTTGTCATGCCACTGTCACTGTATCCCTTCATTTTCTTTGTTCTATAAAATATCAAAATAAAGAATTCTAAAAAAAACAAAAAAAAAACAAAAGAAAAACCCAACAGGTCATGAGAGACAGAGGTTGGCATTCTTCTCACTTTCTGAAAATGCTATTTGCCTCAATTAAGAATCTCTGATTTTTTTCTGACTTTCTTGATCTGTATATTAGTTCTAGGCTGGAGACTCAAAGATTATCAGAGGTCAGTAAGTTAGACCTCCACCTATTTCTTAAGAAAAGTTTACAGTGGCCACTTTTTTTTAGCATCGTTGCCTTCCATTCCATTTAAAAAAACAAACTTGAGTTTCCGAAACAGTCTTAATGTGAAATTCTTGCCTCTCTGTACCTGCTTGAGCCGATCAAAGCAACCGCTTCTTTATTTATGCATCCCCACTTTGCATATGTCTATTTGCCTAAAAGTCCAAACTTTTGATTTGTGCATAAGGGGGGAGGGGGGGGGGGGACAAGTTATGTGTAGGAATTTGTGTCAAAATTGTATTACGGTTTGAGTCCTTTTAGAAAATTTTCCTCACTCTTGTCTCAAGGAAACTGAGGGTTCCCTTATAAGCCTGAAAAGGGTTTTAGGTCTTTTATTCTTTGCTTTAAAAAACAAATCTTTGCTTTGCCATTTGAGCAATTTTTCATCACTTTCTGCTCCAGTGACATAAAAGGGATGATAGAAAAATCTGCCCAGTGAGAGACAGCGACAGAAGTAAAAACCTTTCAGGGTTTCTTCGACACCATATAGAAAACAAATAACGAAAAAGTTTGAGCTCCACTTTAAGTAGCTGGGTGGTTATATATTGTGTTAGTGATAGCAGCAAATCTAGCAGGTTTTTACTGGTCACAGCAAAAATGACATAGATTTCCAACACAGATAGCCAGTTTAACAACAACAGTTTTGACCGGCTACCAGAACAAGCCTTAATACTTGCAAGTAATTCCCCAAAGAAACCTGCCCTGGTCAAGTTTTCATAAATGTCTTCTAGACAAATGCAGGCTGTCTATATGATTTTGACTGTGGCCAATAAAGACTTTCGGGGAATGGCAAAAATTCTTTGGCACTTTTGTCTTTCTACTTTACCTACTGCTGATATTTTGAGGACCTTTTAAGACACATCTGTTTTCTAAGGAGCTACGTTTGACTCAAAAACTAAGAACATTTCTTATTTCGGGGTTCAGCATGCTACCAATTGTTCTGTATCTGTTTGTTTCTATTGGTATATTTTATGGGGACCATCCCAGAAAGTGGAATAAAGATCTGATTCTGGCTTACCATGCTCAAGAAAAGTATAGACATCAGAGTTTCATTAAAAAACGATCTAGAGAAACAGTACAAGACCTATGAAATACCCTAAGAAACAACTCTATATGAAGAGACTAAAATAGTTTTCCAAGCAAAATGTAAACCCTATATTATTGTTTTTGCATGTGGATTGTGGAAAATCTGACATCCATATAGTCAGACCCGTGGTTCTTGAAGTACAAACCCGATTCCAAAAAAGTTGGGACACTGTACAAATTGTGAATAAAAACAGAATGCAATGATGTGGAAGTTTCAAATTTCAATATTTTATTCAGAATACAACATAGATGATATATCAAAAGTTTAAACTGAGAAAATGCATAATTTTAAGGGAAAAATAAGTTAATTTAAAATTTTATGGCATCAACACATCTCAAAAAAGTTGGGACAAGGCCATTTTTACCATTGTGTGGCATCCCCTCTTCTTTTTATAACAGTCTGTAAATGTCTGGGGACTGAGGAGATAAGTTGCTCAAGTTTAGAAATAGGAATGTTGTCCCATTTTTGTCTAATACAGGCTTCTAGTTGCTCAACTGTCTTAGGTCTTCTTTGTTTCATCTTCCTCTTTATGATGCACCAAATGTTTTCTATGGGTGAAAGATCTGGACTGCAGGCTGGCCATTTCAGTACCCAAATCCTTCTTCTACGCAGCCATGATGTTGTAATTGATGCAGTATGTGGTCTGGCATTGTCATGTTGGAAAATGCAAGGTCTTCCCTGAAAGAGACGACATCTGGATGGGAGCAAATGTTGTTCTAGAACTTGGATATACCTTTCAGCATTGATGGTTCCTTTCCAGATGTGTAAGCTGCCCATGCCACATGCACTCATGCAACCCCATACCATCAGAGATGCAGGCTTCTGAACTGAGCACTGATAACAACTTGGGTTGTCCTTGTCCTCTTTAGCCCGGATGACATGGCGTCCCAGTTTTCCAAAAAGAACTTCAAATTTTGATTCGTCTGACCACAGAACAGTTTTCCACTTTGCCACAGTCCATTTTAAATGAGCCTTGGCCCAGAGAAAACCCCTGCGCTTCTGGATCATATTTAGATATGGCTTCTTTTTTGGCCTATAGAGTTTTAGCTGGCAACAGCGAATGGCACGGTGGATTGTGTTCAACGACAATGTTTTCTGGAAGTATTCCTGAGCCCATGTTGTGATTTCCATTACAGTAGCATTCCTGTATGTGATGCAGTGCCGTCTAAGGGCCCGAAGATCACGGGCATCCGGTATGGTTTTCCGGCCTTGCCCCTTATGCACAGAGATTGTTCCAGATTCTCTGAATCTTTGGATGATATTATGCACTGTAGATGATGATAACTTCAAACTCTTTGCAATTTTTCTCTGAGAAACTCCTTCCTGATATTGCTCCACTATTTTACGCCGCATCATTGGGGGAAATGGTGATCCTCTGCCCATCTTGACTTCTGAGAGACACTGCCACACTGAGAGGCTCTTTTTATACCCAATCATGTTGCCAATTGTCCTAATAAGTTGCAAATTGGTCCTCCAGCTGTTCTTTATATGTACATTTAACTTTTCCGGCCTCTTATTGCTACCTGTCCCAACTTTTTTGGAATGTGTAGCTCTCATGAAATCCAAAATGAGTCCATATTTGGCATGACATTTCAAAATGTCTCACTTTCAACATTTGATATGTTATCTATATTATATTGTGAACAAAATACACGTTTATGAGATTTGTAAATTAGTCCATTCCTTTTTTACTCACAATTTGTACAGTGTCCGAACTGTTTTGGAATTGGGTTTGTACAATCCATTGTACTTATAAAAACAAATGTAGCCAAGAAACTGACTTTCTAGATGAGTATATGAGAAAAAAGCATTGTGTATAGAGTGTATGTATATGTGTATGTGTGGTGAAACTACAAATCCCTTTTTATTGGTTGAGCCAGATGGACTTGTGACTTTTTTCAACCTGACTATGTAACTATATAATTCAATTCAATTGATCTTGGAAACTGCATTTAGAACCTTTTGATAGGCCACAAGAAGCACCTAAATGTTTGCTATAAATGTTATGTTTGCTATAAATGTTATAATAATACATGCATAGTTGCATCTGGTAAATAAAAGTTTGAAGTATATAAAGACATCATTAAAAATAATAAATGTTAATCAAAAATTGATTTTTAAAAATATTTTTCCAGAAAGGTTTAAACAATTTGAAGAGGTCAGGGATATTCAAAAAACACATTTAAAATAAATTCCTTCCATTTTCTCGGTAAAATTTTTTTTTTTATCTTGAATAGTTCCTTGTCATTACAATTATCTGCAGCAAATGTTGCAAGATTTATTTATAAAAATAATAGATTTACACACACATACCATATATATTAGACAATATTATAACTGATAACTGCTATTTTGAAAAAAGTTTTAGAAGGCCAGAATGGGGGGAAAAAAACAACTTTACAAATGAACGAGAATAGGAATACAAAATTGCCTTCATACACAATGTGATGCTGCTTATCTCTTCCTATGCCTGACAGTTCAAACTTAACCGGCTGACAGACAATGGACGTAGTTTAATATACTGTCAGAGCTTTTTTTTTTCTTACTCTAAATCTTTCTACTGAGATCAAGATAAATCCATGCTTTCTTTTTCTCAGTGCTCTGCAAACATTGTAGTGGAGTGGCAGAACATTGTGAGAGATTCTGCAAATGAAATCCCTTTGAAACATTGAAAGAGTGTAGTACACATCCGTCAGTAAATTCATGAAGCTAGGCCTCATGGCCGAACCATACATTTACATCATATTGATTCAGATCAGCTCTCTTTACCTCCTTGTCTTCCAAGAATGCATGTGCATCAAGTGAAGATATGACATGACTCTGTCCATTGTTAATGATGGTATCACAATACAAGGACTCCTATAACCATTTTTATTTTATGACTGCAGATGAATGTTTTCAAAATAACAATGAAGCCAAAAGAGCACCCCGTATTTTACTTTTCCTAGTATTACTATTTATTCAAAACCTATTTTTTGATTAGGCAATATTCTAAAAGAGCATATACACTATTCAATTTTATAATACATGCATAGTTGCATCTGGTAAAGCAGAAACACTTATACGTTAGGTCAAATTCACTTTTGCTGAGGCGAACAGAGTAAGAATTATAGAATCCTGAAATTAAAAAAAAAAAAACTGTTGTTTTGGACCCCAGTGGCATCCAGTAATGTGAAAAAATTCCAGCCTATGGTCTAATTGAAGAGGTTTTGGGAATCTGCAGCAATAGTTCCTTCAGGACTTTTAAACATTTCTGATCCTTAGTTGCTGTTTCTATATTTGCACTAACAAGATTGTTAAAGGAAATATGCAATTATCTTTAACAAGCACATATTCTGAATTATTCAATGTTTATCTTAAAGCATAACTGAATTGTTGTAAAGTTACCCTTAAAATGTAGGATGCCCCCCAACCAAAAAGATGCCCAAGTCCTCCTTTACCTGCTCATGATCCACAGAGACATTCGTTGTTGGGCTGCTAGGCTTCTTATAGGTATGAATAAGAAATCTACTGAAAAGGTGGGAGCCTTTTTTGCAAAGAGGCTGTGCAGCACAAAAATAAATATCTTTTATTTAATAAAGAGATTTGTAGATTTATCATTAAAAAGGTAATTTAGTATTTGACTCAGCCTCATTTAATCTGCTTGCTAAAGAACAGTCTGTTCTGAGGACCTGTCCGAAATGAGCTCAGTGGGTGGACCTGTCGGCTGCATTCTGCCGGACATCCGTTGTTCAAAGAGGTGAAAGGACTAGGTGTAAAAATTTGTCAGCTGAAAAGCAGATGCATCTACTCAGATGCAGTCGCTGATCAAGTATTTTGACAGCCTGTGCTGCGGGCTGAGAGAAAAACACTATCAATGTATGGCCAGCTTACCATCTGTTAAGATAAGATACATAGGAGAACCTTCTTTAAAGTGTCAGCTGATTCAGACTTGCATTTTGAAAAATAGCACTAAAGCAGGCAACAACTGTGTAGCAAATGCAAAGCAGAGCCTGTGTATGTTGTGATTGAATGTGCCTGCCACTATCTATACACACCATACAATTGCTAATTATACATAGAATATGGTTATAAAAAAAAAAAACATATATTGGTAATATTTCCAACAAAAGTAGATTTTTTCCACATAAATGAACTTATATAGGCATTTAAGAAAGGAACCTGAAAAATTATTTCTTCTTATCCTTGTCTCATTAGATTTCCCAATATTCATTACAAGATTTAGGACAGGGGTGCAGGTTTACTGCTAAGCAGTGAGGTTTATTTGATAATGTATTTTACGCAACCCCAGCAGAGACTATCAAGAATGGAAAATGCAATCATACAATAACTATAAATATGATGTGATCTATACATATTAGTGGTATTTTGCAGATAAAGTTAATTTTCATTCAGACTTCATTTCTACATGCATGTTGCTCATATACGTGTAGGTTATCTGTAGAGAAGGGTCATTCTAAACCTCCCCTTGACATGTGTAAGGATTTGCCCCACTTTTTCTGCTCAAAGATATGCATGGATGCTGTTTTGGTGGGAAAGAAGACCAACTTGGCGCATGTATATATGGCTCTTTGGTGCTTTCATTTCCAAAATGACTCTGGCAGATTGGGTCATCAATGGGAACAGCCAAATCTTTTACAGGTAAGGCTCGCCAGGATCCTGGCTATAGGTTGTTTTATAAGGCTTGTCACATAGTGCTCATATTCTGGATCAATGACCCAGCTGCGATGTTAGTTCTACACTCAGCAAGGGTCCACTTTTGGACCGAGAAGTAAATGGGGTAGCTGACAACACTTCCCATCCCTACTAGGTCATGATCTTAAAAGTAAAGAAATCATTATTCCTGTTTTTTTTTTTTTTTTTTTTTTTTTTTTTTAATTTTGGTTATATTATAATACAGTATGATACAATGTTCACTATAATAGCTTTTCTTGTGCAAGTTCCAATTTAACATAAGCTAGACAAGCATCAATTTAAATCTTTTTATAGCCTTTTATTAAAAAATTATATATTTCAGTTGTTACTTATACATCCTATTATGTCTGTAAACATGACCCCATTGCTAAAATAAAAACAAGTTAAGGTGTGAACCCTGAAAAGAATAAATTAATACTTTACCTGCTGCCTGTGATGATGGTTGCTGCTTTAGTGCTGAGAAAACATCTAAAGAATATACCTGTCCCCTGCCACATATTTTGGTACCTCCTTCCAACTCCTTTGTCACTACTGTATCCTATAGTGATGCAAAAATTGGGAAGAACCACAGCAGCAGCAGGGGAGCCAGGAATCAACAATTCTTGCTCTGTCAGATTTTGAAGAATCTTAAAGAGTTGTTTTTTTTTTCATCAATAGAGAAGCAATTGATGGCACAAGCAGATAGAAGGATGACAGTACAAAAAAACAGCGCAAAAAGGTTGTAACTAATCATAAAAAAAATATTAAATTATATAAACCTCAATTCTCATACATAAAACAAGTGTCCAGTGCACCCTGTGCAATTACCATCAATAAATATGAATAATAAATATATAAAGTTAAAAGATTCCTCATAACATTGCAAATAAGTCCCAAATAAGTGCTTCAGCAAGTAGCCAGTGAAAGATAGTTCATAGAAAGTGCTTGAGTGCTGAGGAAACTGTGCAGAATCATGCTGACATTGTGATGTGAAAAAGGTGAATATCCTCTCCCCTAGGATGTTCCACTTACCGGACAGAATGGACCCCTAGACAATACTGTGTAAGGGTCACTCAGGCTTAGTCCAGTAAGGAACCCAGGCAATATCCTCTAGGCTGATCGGGCACGCAAATGGACCTCAGTCAGATAATGACACACAACTGTGAGCACACATGGTGTTATCATGGTTGGGCCTTGAACTCATGACCTAGCAATCTTTGTCTATGAGCTTAGCCCACTACACCAAAGTGCTGAATACTATGACACACAACTGTGAGCACACATGGTGTTATCATGGTTGGGCCTTGAACTCATGACCTAGCAATCTCTGTCTATGAGCTTAGCCCAGTACACCAAAGTGCTGAATACTACACACAACTGTGAGCACACATGGTGTTATCATGGTTGGGCCTTGAACCTGGCTGAGTCCACATATTGGAGGTCCATTTGCGTGCCCGATCAGCCTAGAGGATATTGCCTGGGTTCCTTACTGGACTAAGCCTGAGTGACCATTACACAGTATTGTCTAGGGGTCCATTCTGTCCGGTAAGTGGAACATCCTATGGGAGAGGATATTCACCTTTTTCACATCACAATGTCAGCATGATTCTGCACAGATTCCTCAGCACTCAAGCACTTGCTGAAGCACCTTTTTGGGACTTATTTGCAATGTTATGAGGAATCTTTTAACTTTATATATTTATTATTCATATTTATTGATGGTAATTGCACAGGGTGCACTGGACACTTGTTTTATGTATGAGAATTAATGTTTATATAATTTAATATTTTTTCATGATTAGTTACAACCTTTTTGCGCTGTTTTTTTGCATTATCACTTTGAAGAATCTATTTGATTTTTGCACAGCAGCACTTTGAGTTGTATAACGTATCCCCATAGCGCAACATTAATTTTCTTCATTTTCAGATAGAAGGATGAGTATTAAATGTCTCCTTTACAGGAGCCATGCCTTAAATACTTTTATTTATCATGACTTTTAAAATGACTGCCGTTTTTTGTGAAAGGGGTTTCATTTACCATTTACAGATAGATGAGATCAGAACATAATAGAAAATAAGATTTAATAAAAGTGATATTGTAGGGAATAACAGTTGATAGCTGACTTCCTGAGTTCAGTAATCCCAAAGAAAAGAAAACTTCCAACTGCCTTTTACCTTACATGGCAGCCATGAGGCTGACAGATAAACAAAAAAAAAAAAACCCTTATTATCATTAAGCCTGGGTACTTTTACTTCATAAGTAGAAAGGTATTAGTAGCTCTTTCACATCATACATCCAATCTGTTTTTCTGTTTTAGGTATAGTGGTCTATGTTAATGAAAATCTTAATATAAAATGTAAGATATTTAAAAGAATTGTGTAATTTCAAACAATTGTATGGTGGAGATATTTTTAATATATATATATATATATATATATATATATATATATATATATATATACACACACATATATATATATATATATATATATATATATATATATATATATATATATATATTTTTTTTTTTGCTAAGCTCACCAATGGGTCAAAGTGCAGGTTAATGTACAGCATCCTATTGGTGAATGCCGACATAGGTACATTTTATGGCTCAGGAAAAAAAAAATCTGTATCAGCAAAAGTTTTCATTAGCCAAACCATCTCTGTGTCCTTCTCTTTTACTGCCTGAGGCCCCCATGCTATTTCTATGCAAATAACAACCTTGTGGTTTATATCTTATTATTTCCACTGGAGCTGCAGTGACATGACCTGAGATGTGTGTGAGGTGTGCCAAGAGAAGGGAAGTGAGAACGGGGAAAGGAGGGGGGGGGGGGACGAGCCAGTGCTCAGTGAGGTGTAAAAAAATATTGTCAGGAATGAAAGAAAAAAATGTGCAGGGATAATATGTTTATTTCAGCCCCTTCATTCCCTCTCCACCTCCTCCTCCCTTTCCATGCTAGACAGCACCTTTTAAAATTCATTGGACGTCAGGCGATCATGCACAATCCATATGCTTTCACTTTATCATTTGCATTTTATGCCTCCTGGCTCTTTATGTGCTGATACATTTGATGCGGCTACGAGCTGGGCTTTATCATTATTTCAATTTTCAAGGGGATCAGCAGGTTCATCAGGAAAAAATGGAATTAAAAGAGATGCAAAAACAATACAGTAGGTCTGCTTCTGAAGTGTACTGGGCTGGGTTCAAAACAATAATAAACTATATGCTCCTTCACCTATGCTGGGCAGCATAATGCTGAATGAAAGGAACACACAGGGAAATAATGCATGCAACAATCACAGCTATTCAGGGTAAGAACACACTTAGATCAGAGAATAACTGCAAGCCAATAGACTGCTGATGCATGGGTAGTCGAGGTGTCCTCGCAAGGATGTCTAATTTCTTTTAGGCAAACAAGTTTAGAATTATCAGTCTTCAACGAGATGATACAACCAATACTGAAAGATACTGAATGCATTGTTCTTGTGCATGCAAGCTAAACCATCTATTTGCATATATTAAAGGGAAAGCAATATAAGGTTAATATTCAATAAGAAAATTTCCAACCTGTCAATTCTGTATGCTGTATTCAGATACTGTTTTTTAAAGAACAAATTAAAATACATAACAGAATATTTATAAAAATTATATTTAATTTTAGAGGATACAAAGATTTGTTTTAAATTGATTTTTACAGTATAAAAATGTTGCACAAAGTACAACAAAAATGTGCTAAGTGCAGCCATCAAAAACAGCAAGATATTAACATGCTAAAATAAGATGATGACCTTTTGTTGGCATGTATTACTACAGTTTGCAAGCAGCAACAGATCTTTGCCTCAGCTGATTAAATGAGCCATTATATACTGTACTGTATGTATAGACAAGGAAATTGAGCTTTAACCCTGAACATCTCTAAAGCTGAATAATGTGAGATTATTCGTAAACTACATGACAATACCTGTGCATTTAAAATTGATCTTAAAGAATAGGGCAATTAAAGGGAAGCTTTGATGTTTTGCTACAGTTATTCATCATGAAATCATTGTAACGTGAGATTTTAAGTTAATTCCACTCTAAATTAAAAAATACAGTAATACATAATATTATATAACAAATCTCACAAAACCGCCCAGTGCTTATGGAGAGATCTCTGCGCTCAGGAGGTGTCAGCTGCACACGCTAACTGACCAATCAGTATATGCTGCTACTTAGAAATAAGTACAAATAGATGATAATATCGGTCCGAAATAAAAATGACAAATATTAGTAGCGCAAACAATATTGAATTGTCAAACTCTTGGCATAAAAGGTAGAAACACCAGTGAACAATGATTACATAAAATCACTAAAAGCACTAAAAAGTCCCAGAGTCCTTTCAGCCAAACAATGCAGGAAAGATGATATAAAATGCACCAGGGATCCAAATATTCGTGAAGCATAAAGGGATCACCACTGTTTCCACCACCAAGTGCCAGGGATAATGCGAAATGGCAACTCACCAGACCTCCATGCTCATTAACTCTCGTAAATGAGCAGAAAACGCTTAAAACAATATGGTCCAATGGAGAAGTATTCCTTCTAATTCACCATTCATTCAACATTAGCCGGAACTCCAAACATGTGGGAAATAAATAAAGCCTCCACTAGTACAGTATGACCAAACCGTGATTTATTAAAATACACAATACAGGTTGCACTCACTTGTAATATAATGAAAACAGGCACATTATCACATGTAACGGTGGGGATAGACAGCCGTTGCCGCCGTGACCTGGCTTCACGCCAGGGCAGGAAACTCCGGAAGTCCTCCTTCACCTCGCTCAGGTAGCCGTGTGCGTCGTCTGGCCACGCCCCGACGTGTTTCGTCACTTCCGACTTCAACAGGGGGCGTGGCTTCAGACGACGCTCCTGACCTTCTTAATAGTCCGCAGCGCATTGCTTCCACCAATCAGTCTTCCTGCTGGCTGACCGGAAGAGCAACACTGCAAATGTGAACGGACATATATCCAACACCATCTGACCCCTTATTAGCCAATAGCATGGAATGACCCCTGCCATTGAATATCGAACAGCGGAAATACCGCAAATCTATGTTAGGGGATAAAAAATTTTCACTTATCTTTAACAAGAAAGTTTAAGCACTGCAATAATGCTGTATTTTCAAGTGACCCTCTAAGGAGTAACAAAGGATGATGGTGTGTGCATGATCCAATCATATACAATACAATCAGAAATACAAACATGATAAAATAAACTAGCATATCTAAAATACACTAGCGTATCTAAAATAAAATAAAATAAAATAAAATGCAATTAAAACGAGCATTAAAGAGAATAGGTACAACTAATGTTTAATAACACTCCCCTAGATTAATGCTCTATATTGCACAATAGAGTAATATATCAAAAGCAGGTGAATATCCCATTACTCAATTGCACTACACACCCATAAAAATTGATATTTTATTACCTATAAAATCTTTAAAAGTTTAAAAATATATATAAATATATATAAATATATAAATATCACTGGATACTAAAGCAGGACAAAGTGGACTAAAAATTGATATCAAAACCAAGGCACATTTACTTATGAGTCACGTATAAAGCAATTGATATCAAGTTCTATGTTGAGCCCCACCAGGGCGAGGGATTGGGTCAGGAAAATCCACTTGTTCTCACATCTGGAAAGTTCCCTGACCCAATTTGCCCCTCGCCACGCCATACATAATATTGTTTCAGTTTGCAGCTAGCATGACTTTTTCAATGGTCAGCTGGTAGCCAAGGTAGCATGACTTTTTCAATGGTCAAATTCAAATATGGCTTCCTTGAAACTATGACAACCATGATAACAATTACTGCAAAATGTTTGCATATATCATTTTTCAAAAAATTTTAATTTTGGCTCAAACAAATTGCAGTTGGCTCACTGCTTTTCATTACCTCCCAACTTTTTGAAATGAGAACGAGGGACATCTATTAGCAAAAGTATGTAGGCATAGGACACAACCCTGCCACACCCCCTAAAAGAGGAATTATATAAAAAAAAGAAAAAAAGATTCATTAAAGCCAAAGCCATTAAAGTGCTTTTTTTACCATTATTTTTGCTTTATATTGGCATTTGACATTTACAAATGCAGCAATTTAAAAATTGGGTGAAAGGTTTTGCACTGGGAAACATTTTTTAATAGATAAAAAGTGCATTTTATATAAAACTAAATAGATAAGATCAAAAAATCATTTTATATAAAACTATATAGATCAGACCAAAATGAGGGACAAATGAGGAATAAAGAGGGGACATTGTTCCAAATCAAGGACAGTCCCTCAAAATCAGGAACAGTTGGGAGCGATGCTTTTCTAAGTAAGGCATATATTGACTTTAATGGTACTATACACAGGCTTCACAAAAAGGGGTTATCTTTAAAAAGCTATTTATTGTTCAAAAATATATAAAAAAAAAATCTCCATGTTCTGCGGGAATTCGCCACTTCTTCAGGAGCTTAATACATCATCGTATAGAGCAGAACTCAACATCTAATACTGAAAAACATCAATCAAGCATTAGTTCCCATGTTAAGGATAATATATATACATAGCAACAGACATTATATGCATATCGGTAAGTATAGAATATTCAAAATCATTCCATGCGCACCCTTACCCCATATGGAGCTCCACCAAGAGAACGCCAGAGAAAAGGAAACATTTCCCACGGCAGATGTGGGAATCCCATCCCTCTGTAAAAGGATCAAAAAAATGCAGGGTTTCATTGTCTATTGGCAAAGTATATATGTATAATGTTTAGTTGGAAATAACAACATAAACTCTTATCTTATAAAAAGAAGGTATCAATGAATACACACACCGTATTTATGTATGCTGGATAATTACAACGTATCCTCCAAAGATCAGACATCAATATGTATAGTGTCGAGGAGACTTCCTAGACGCTGACTGGCTGCCACAACAACAGTGATATAAATATACATTTTTTAGGCTTGTTCATAATAACCATCTAAGTATATTTAGGGACATTAATATATCCACAAGTTACCTTGTAGGTTGACTAAACAGGATATCTCCAGGAAAGATGTATTTTTTCAAAAATAAATTAGGGGGAAGAAACTGCGCTAAATATCTGAAAAATGGTATAGCAGCAACTTAATATGTGACAAACATCAAATAAACATTAAAAAGGGAGAAGCTGCGCTAAATGACACAAAACATAAAAAGTCCAAAAAGTCCAAATGTTTTGATAAATGTGTAAATATTGAAAACAAAAAAAGTCCAAAAATATTCAACCGAATATCCACCCGTGCAGAAATTGAATAAATTTACTGCTTACCAGAAGTAGCAGTGGAATGCGCCTTGTATGGAATTTAGCCGAGCCAGCTGAAAATCTGTGAAGGATTCCTCACCAGCGATGGCCGTCCCAGGATCACGATTAGATGGGTGTAGGAAAAGAAAACAAATACAACATAGCGTGATACTGTATACGATATTGAGTGAATCACTCCCGAGTGTGTCAGAAGGAAAAAGAAAAGTGCTAGTAGACCCACCACCAACACAGGCTGCTTACCAGATGAATATTATATGTAGGCAAATAAACAGCAATCCAAAGAATGATATAAGCCTTAAATAGACCACCACCTTTAATGTGTTATAATTACCAAATGAATGATAAGTGAAGGCAAATCAATAAGCAGCAATTCCAAATGAATGTTAAAAGCCGTAGGATAAACCACCACCTGGCTCCAAGTGTAATTACCAAATATAAAAAGTGGATGAGCATAAAGGGTAATTCCGGATGGACTCAAGACCTAATGAGGAGTTTCACCAAAATCACCTGCTTACCAGAGATAAGCACATTCAATGCCAAAGAATGACGTTCTCAATGTGAGCTTGAGAACGTCATTCTTTGACGAAACGTACGTCGGTCGCGGCGTGCTGACGTCACCATTACGAGACGCTCAGGCGGGTGTTTGGAGCTGTCCGGCCGGCGACTTCGATTTAGCGCTTTTCTAAGAATCTTGATCCATACTTGTGGATCGGCCTTTTCATCATTGGGGACCGTTTTGCCTTATGAGACTGGGACACTTTCCAGGGACATCTGAATCCAGGATTTGGCATTGAATGTGCTTATCTCTGGTAAGCAGGTGATTTTGGTGAAACTCCTCATTAGGTCTTGAGTCCATCCGGAATTACCCTTTATGCTCATCCACTTTTTATATTTGGTAATTACACTTGGAGCCAGGTGGTGGTTTATCCTACGGCTTTTAACATTCATTTGGAATTGCTGCTTATTGATTTGCCTTCACTTATCATTCATTTGGTAATTATAACACATTAAAGGTGGTGGTCTATTTAAGGCTTATATCATTCTTTGGATTGCTGTTTATTTGCCTACATATAATATTCATCTGGTAAGCAGCCTGTGTTGGTGGTGGGTCTACTAGCACTTTTCTTTTTCCTTCTGACACACTCGGGAGTGATTCACTCAATATCGTATACAGTATCACGCTATGTTGTATTTGTTTTCTATTCCTACACCCATCTAATCGTGATCCTGGGACGGCCATCGCTGGTGAGGAATCCTTCACAGATTTTCAGCTGGCTCGGCTAAATTCCATACAAGGCGCATTTCACTGCTACTTCTGGTAAGCAGTAAATTTATTCAATTTCTGCACGGGTGGATATTCGGTTGAATATTTTTGGACTTTTTTTGTTTTCAATATTTACACATTTATCAAAACATTTGGACTTTTTATTTTTTTTCAAAAATAGAATGGTGGGCTCTGCAATCATCTTCCAATGGCCTGGAATAGATGAGCATAGAGCATGCAAACTATGAGGCCAGGCCCGGTGACGTCGCACGCTCCTTATGATGGGTAACTTTGTCCTTAAAGATCCCAATGAATCACCACACTGTGCTGACCTGGTTTAGTGGTTTTTCTGGTATTCATTTATAGGACGCTGCCTGCCTTCGTAAGACATTGCATATGGCTTAAAGAGATCTCGGGGATCACTCTTCTTACCCCCCTTGTTTACATACATGATCCTTTTACAGTGAGCCATGTCTTATCGGGCATATTTATAATTTTGGGAACTTTGTAATGATCTAATAATGACTTGCCCACTTTGCTTTTCAAACCGTTGCAAATAGTACAATTTTATATGTCATGACACACCTCTATGCTCATCTATTCCAGACCATGGAAAGATGATTGCAGAGTGCAGCGTTCTATTTTTGAAAAAACACATCTTTCCTGGAGATATCCTGTTTTGCCAACCTAAAGGAAAATTGTGGCTCTATTAATGTCCCTAAATATACTTTGATGGTTAATATGAACAAGCCTAAAAAATGTAAATTTATATCACTGTTGTTGTGGCATCCAGTCAGCATCTAGGAAGTCTCCTCTACACTATACATAATAAAGTATGATCTTTGGAGAAGATGGTGTAATTATACAGCATACACGAATACGGTGTGTGCATTCATCGACACCTTCTTTTTATAAGATAAGAGTTTATGTTGCTATTTCCAGCTAAACATTATACATATATGCTTTGCCAATAGATAACGAAACCCTGCATTTTTTTGATCCTTCTACTGAGGGATCGGATTCCCACATTCACCGGGGGAGAGGTTTCCTGTTCTCTGGCATTTTCTTGGTGGGGCTCCGTATGGGATAAGGATGTGCATGGAATGATTTTGCATGTTATATACTTACCGATATGCATATAATGTCTTTTGCTATGTTAACATGGGAACTAATGCTTGATTAATGTTTTTCAGTATTTAATGTTGAGTTCTGCTCTATATGATGATCTATTAGGCTCCTGAAGAAGCGGTGAATTCCCCACCAAACATGTTGAGCACAACAAATCCAGACGGTATTCACTACAATCGATAGTCACGATACCCTTTGGGTGACCCCATCTGTGATTCACTACCTGTAGAGCATAATTGTAAACGATATAGAATATCTGTACTTCTGTTTTAAATATGGAGATATTTTTTATATATTTTAGAATAAATAGATTTTTTTTAAGAAAACCCCTTTATGTGAAGCCTGTGTACGGTATTAACCACTTCCCGCCCGCCCTATTACAAATTGACGGCGGGAATGTGGTTGAGTTATCCTGACCGGACGTCATATGACGGCGGCAGGATAACACCGCTCTGGGCGCCCCCCGGGGGCGCGCAGAGCGGCGATCGGTGATGCGAGGTGTCAGTCTGACACCCTGCATCTCTGATCTCGGTAAAGAGCATCTGACGGAGGCTCTTTACCATGTGATCAGCCGTGTCCAATCACGGCTGGTCACATAGTAAAACAGGAACAGCCGTTGATCGGCTTTCCTTAGTTCGTGCCTGACAGGCACGAGTAAAGGAGCGCCGATCGGCGGCTCCCCTGACAGGGGGGGGGGTCGGCACTGGTAATCAGATCATTGATTACCAGTGCAGACCCTCGGGGGGATGCCACTATGACCCCAGGGATGCCCACTATGGCCACCAGGGGTGGCAATCAGGGCTCAGGGAGCCCCCCATTGCCCTCCCCATCAGTGCTGCCCACCAGTGCCCTCCCTATCAGTGCTGCCCACAAGTGCCCATCATTGCCATCCTTTAGTGTCGCCCACCAGTGCCCATTATTGCCCACCAGTGCTGCCTATCAGTGCCCATTAGTGCCCATCAGTGCCGCCCGTCAGTGCCGATCAGTGCCGCCCATCAGTGCCCACCAGTGCTGCCTATCAGTGCCCATTAGTGCCCGTCAGTGACACCTATCAGTGGCCGTCAGTGCCGCCTATCAGTGCCCATCAATGCCGCCTATCAGTGCCCAGCAGTGCCGCCTATCAGTGCCCACCAATGCTGCATATCAGTGCTACCTATCAGTGCCACATATCAGTGCCTATCAGTGCCACCTATCAGTGCCGCCTATCAGTGCCACCCCATCAGTGCCACCCCATCAGTGCCACCCCATCATTGCCCCCTCATCAGTGCCTGTCAGTGCAGTCTCATCAGTGCTCATCAGTGCAGGAAAAAACTTATTTATTTACAAAATTGTATAACATAAACAAAAAAACTTTTTTTTTTTTTCAAACTTTTCTGTCTTTTTTTATTTGTTTAGCAAAAAGTAAAAATCGCACAGGTGATCAAATACCACCAGAAGAAAGCTCTATTTGTGGGGGGAAAATGATATAAATTTGGTGTAAGTACAGTGTTGCATGACCGCGCAATTGTCATTCAAAATGCAACAGCGCTAAAAGGGGAAAATTGGCCTGGGCGGGAAGGAAGGGAAGTGCCCTGTATTAAAGTGGTTAAAGTCCATATATGCCTCATTTCCTCCTGTCTTCCAAATAATAGGATGTAGATACCCATATATCTAAGTGATATTACACTGACACCTTCTTTGTTCCAATATGCTTTACGAAGTATTTTTTCTCAAATTACAACAAGAGAGGGGATGATTATTGAACTATAGCAGGCAGACACATGAGGTTATCACAAAGTAGGAAATGACTTTTGCGATTCGGCACTGCGTGACTTTAACAGACAATTGCAGGGTCGTGCAATGCTGTACCTAAACAAAATTGGCGTTGTTTTTTTCCCACAAACAGAGCTTTCTTTTGGTGGTATTTGATTTTTACTTTTTGCGCTATAAACGAAAAAAAGAGCGTAAATTTTGCAAAAATAACAATATCTTTCACATTTTTTTATATGAAATTCCCCCCCAAAAAAATGTAAAAATCAAAATTTTTTAACATTTTAGGCCAATTTGTTTTCTGCTACATATGTTTAGTAAAAAAAATCGCAATAAGCGTATTTTGATTGGTTTGCGCAAAAGTTATTGCGTTTACTAACAAAGGGAAAGATTTTTGTCATTTTTGTTGTTTTTTTTAACGAGTAATGGCAGCGAGCTGCGATTTTATTTGTGGGACTGCGACATTGCGGCGGACAGATCGGACCCTTGACTGACATATTTTACACTTTAGGGGGTACCAGTGACATTACTACAGTAATCAGTGCTATACATATGCACTGTTACTGTAAAAATGACACTGGCAGGGAAGGGGTTAACTTTATTAGACATCCAGGGGTTAAGTGTATCCCTACGGGCGTGCTTCTAACTGTAAAGGGGCATGGCTAGTGGTGTAACAACAGAGACACACGATCCTACATAGCAGGACCGTATGATCTCTGTTCTTACACAGGGGAGAATGACAGGCGGCTTTGTTTACATCAGCCGCCTGCCTTTCTCCCTCTGCACCGGACGATCGCGAGTGACCGGCGGACATCGGGTCCGCCGGTCACACGCACAGGGATGTGCAGGAGAGAGCGGGGGCGGGAGCACGCCTCCGGTGGTGCACGCTCGCCCCCTAGAGCCTCACAGGCTAGCGAGGTAGTCCTACATCACTTTGCCTGTGAGGGGCTGAGTGCCGCAGTAAATATACTGTGGGTGGTCGGCAAGTGGTTAATAAGGAAAGCTGCTGGGCCTGCATCTCTTTGAACGTGTTCCTATTGGGAGTATCTCACCAAAAAGAACATTTTGGTTTCAGGGGATGCCAGAAAGCTGACTTGTATCTTAGGCAGACTTCTGGAAAAATTGGTGAGCCAATCACACAAGCAGGAAATTATGTTTCTGGGGTGTGGTCAGTACACATTCTGTGTACAGAACAACTCCAGGTAGCCATATTGCATTGCATTTTCAGAAAATTGCAATGGCTGCAGATTGAAAAAGAAAAGGAAATTTTGAATAACATTCAATTACAATCTGATTTGTGTCACCATTGTATACGCTACATTGTTTTTTCTTTACTTGCTATTTTTTCCCCCACGAAATTGGAGTTAGCCTTTAATTCACAGAAAATGTACTTTGTCTCTTCAAAACAAAAAGTGATTTGGTAATACTGAACATGTCTTTGTGATTTACGTAAAGCCTGGTATTTGAAGACTTAAGTGAGTGATCCTGCGAGTTACTATGTAATACAGTCAGGGTTATGCTGCTTGCACTATTTACTCCCCTTAAGGTAAGTGTAAATTGAATGTTGAAAACTAAATCTGTACTGTCCAAAATTTTATTAATTTAAAAATAGTGTTGTTGAATATGTGTATAAATATCCGTGATTGCCTATAATGATGTATTATCATAAAACCCTTTAAAAAAAACACATCATTAAATAAATAAATATCATCTGTGAATAAATATTGAAATATATAGATACAAAATGATGTTAGAATTAAAAATATAAATATGATCTGTGATCCAAAGATAAAGAAACGGTCCCAATCACCAGTGCTCAAAAAAAATTGACAATCCATAAACTGTAGTTGTTATAATGTTTTTTCCAATGTATCACCTCCACTCTTGTGACCCCCCGCAAGGTGGGTTCTCACCTTATGGAGCGTGACCTCGCAATTAAGCTTGGTCACTGAAACCCCAGCAGGGAAAGGGTGGATGATCCCCTTCAGTGTACTGGCTCCCAGTCTGATTAAGTGAGCTCAGCAGCTCTCATACATAGGGAAGAAACATAGATCCATGGTGCAAATATTGTTTTATAAAAATATATATAACACTCACATGTGCCAGGTGCTTGAAGTGCACCAGACTATCCAAGCGGCATATATAAAAAGCCAGAATAGTGACAGAGAAGCTCGATGGGTTTCCCACTGTTATGGTTATGATCTTTTCACTACTGAACGACCTGTTTCACCAATGTGGACTTGGCCCCTCCCCTACGATCCCCCTGAGGAAGACACGTAGTCCCTGTGTCGTCATGCGTAGGGGAGGGGCCAAGTCCACGTCGGTGAAACAGGTCGTTCAGTAGTGAGAGGAAGGCTAAGATCATAAGCTTAACAGTGGGCAACACATCAAGCTTCTCTATCACTATAATGGCTTTTTATATATTCCGCTTGGATAGTCTGGTGCACTTCAAGCACCTGGCACATGTGAGTGTTATATACATTTTTAATAAACATATACTTTTATAAAAAAATATTTGCACTATGGATCTATGTTTCTTCCCTATGTATGGGGTTCCCCACTGAGCTCACTTAATCAGACTGGGAGCCAGTACACTGAAGGGGATCATCCACCCTTTCCCTGCTGGGGTTTTTGATGCTTTCACTGACCAAGCCTAATTGCAAGGTAACACTCCATAAGGTGAGAACCCACCTTGTGGGGGGTCACAAGAGTGGAGGTCATATGTTGGACAAAGCGTTATAACAACTACAGTTTACGGATTGTCAATTTTTCATCAATTTTATGAGCTCTGGTGATTGGGACTGTTTCTTTATCTTTGGATCACGGATCATATTTACATTTTTAATTCTAACATCACTTTGTATCTATATATCTCAATATTTATTCACAGATGATATATATATATATATATATATATATATATATATTTATTTAATGACGTGATTTTTAGAGGAGTTTTATAATAATACATCATTATAGGCAATCACGGATATTTATACACATATTCAACAACATTATTTTTGAATTAATATTTTTGCGCAGCACAGATTTACTTTTTAACACGGTATTTTTAAGGCCCAACTTTTATTTTGTTTTTGAAAGACTTCAGAATAGATCACTTCTATCAAGTGTTGATTATGGTCCATGACCATGTTGGGGACATTTTGACTTCTTTCCTGTACCTGTGACTAAAGGAACAGAAAGGATAGGTCCCGCCTGGTACAGGAAAACGGATAGTAGAAATACATTTGACAGAGGTCCTTGCCCTGTCCCATTTTACTAAAAAAGTGTTTTGTTGCTTAGTTGCCAGTCTCTTCAATGGAGGATTTCCAGTCACTTCCTTTCCCAACAGAGTGAGAGGAAATCTCCCCATTGGGGAAACAAATAAAATCAAAAGATGTTTTAACTCTAGCCTACTCATTTTAAAATTGAAAGAAAATGTTTTGGCTGAGTCCACTTTATTTCTTTAAACAGTTGCAGTCCGGGACAATTCTGACATTTCTCTCATACATGTAAAAATCAGCATTTATTTGCTACAAAATTACTTAGAACCCCAAACACTATATACATTTTTTTCTCATGACGTCCAGCAGAATATACCACGTGGGCACGCAGTGCGGCGATTGGTACACACGCTCTGACACACCGCGGCTCCAATCTCGGTAAAGAGCCTATGATGTAGGCTCTTTACCATTTGATCAGCTGTGGCTAATCACAACTGGTCATATCGTAACCAGAAAGTGCCGTTTATCAACTTTTCCTCTATTTGCGGGTAGAGGAGAGCCAATCAGCGGCTCTCCTGACAGGGGGTGTGCACTGATAATCAGCCCATCAATTATCAGTGCAGACCCATCAAAAATGCCTACCAGGGATGCCAACTTGTGCCCAGCAGGGATGCTAATCAGTGCCCATCAGGGATGCCAACCGGTACCCATCAGTAATGCCTGTCAGTGCCTCCTCATCAGTGCTGCCTATCAGTTCCCATTAGTGCCCATGATTGCCACTCATCAGTGCCACCTATCAGCGACCATCAGTGCCACCTATAAGTGACCATCAGTGCCACCTATCAATTCTGCACATTAGTATCTTATCAGTGCCATCTCAACAGTGCCGCCTCATCAGTGCCCATCAGTGCAGCCTCATCAGGGCCCATCAGTGAAGGAGAAAACTTACTTATTTACACAATTATATAACAGAAACTAAGAAAAACTTTTTTTTTTGAAGATTTTCAGTCTTTTTTTTATTTGTTTGTCAAAAAATAAAAAACCCAGTGGTGAGCAAATACCACCAAAATAAAGCTCTATTTGTTGGAAAAAAAAGGATAAAAGTTTCATTTGGGCACAGCATTGCATGACTACGCAATTGTCATTCAAAATATGACCGCGCTGAAAACTGAAAATTGGCCTGGGCAGGAAGGGGGTGAAAGTGACCGGTATTAAAGTGGGTAATGAGTTTTAGTGAACACAATATAACACCCAATTTTTCGTAAAACATAAAAGATGTTATGCAGAGTAAATAGATACATGTCACATTTTAAAAGTGCATACGCCTGTGGAACTGTGCCAAACTATGGTACCTTAAAATCTCCATAGGTGACCAGTTTATATGTAGATACACAGGAGGTTTGGAGCTAGAATTATTGCTCTGACATTCGCAGAGATACCTTACTTGTGTGGTGTACTCATTGTTTACGTATGCGTGCAGGACCTGAGCACCATCCCTTGTGATAGCATAAATCGTGACAGCTCCTCTTTATAAAAAGATCTAGGGTCTATTGGACCCCATATTTCTCCTCTGGCCTCCAAAGCATCTGATGAGACTGGTTCTTTCACAAGCCGGTAATGTTCACATCACACCAAAACTAGAAGTGACAAAATCCTCATCGGTTTCAGTTTCTGACATCACACAGTGGGATGAAGCACATTAGTTCCTCTCACTGTGTCCCAACAAGCCAATGCCACCAGTCAAATTTTTACTGGGCTCAATGATGGGACTGGAGAGCCTGCTAAATATGGCAGCAGGAGGGGGGGGGGGCCTCTTCTGCCACCTGTAAAAGTTATTTAGTGGCTCCCCTGAATACTTTTACCCAAAATAAATCATCGGCTGTAGTCATGATCCTGGTATAAGCACTTCAACTCAAGCCCGTTTATAGGTTGCCTAATGATATGGGAAGTGGATAAATGAGCTCATTCGAGATAGTAAGGAGGTGAGGCTTAGAATCCTTCCTGTCATACAGTAAAAGTGGCCATACTCAAGAAAACTTGTTCTGAAAAAAGAAAACCTGAACTGCAAATACAGAATGTAAAATTGTGATAAACCGGGTCTGTCCATTTTTTTGTCTGTTCTATTTTTGAATGTTTACTATAGAAATTCTCATAATTTGCAGCAAGACAACTGGAAATTGTTTTCAAGGTATATCTCTCTCCATGTATGGCCAGGCTAAAGTTTACAGATAAGGTCCATGTATAATACAGCAAAGTTAAATGTAATTAGGAAAGGACAAAAGGCACCACAAACACTACTTAGTCATGATCTATTAAATTGATTCAGGGAACAAGAAGATCATCCACAGTTCTCAAGTACTCAAAAGGCAACTGACCTCATCACATTTTGCTAGCTTTGATGGGGCTGTCTCCTCTACTAATCAGCCATGGTCAAGGAAAATTTTAGAGTTTAAACTCTTTATTCACTTTTCATAACTTTTATCACCGAAATATTAGCCAGTATGAACGACCTAAATTAGCAAAGCAGGTCAAGTAAATGTTATTATTCACTTCACAAGGTACTTGAAAGAATAAAAGTGGTGTGCTCCTATACCAGGTGTGTAACACTTTTGTAACATACAAGAACTAAAAGAAATGATTGCATATTAGCATTCATAAAAAATACATTTGTAATAAGGGACCAACTATTCTTTGGTGGGGGGGGAATCTTTTTTATCCAGATTAAACTGACTGACAGCTAAATGGAAGAAAAAACATTACTGGCAATAAAAATAGTAAAAAAAAAAGTGGAAAAAAAACAGTGTGGAGGTTCCCCCCCAAATACAGGTCTGGTATGGATTTAAAGGGAACCCCCTGCGCCCAATTTTTTTTTTTTTTTTTAAAAATGGCGTGCCCCTCATCCCCAAAAAAATCCATACCAGACCCTTACCCAAGCATGCAATCTGGCAGGCCAGGTAAGGGGGGGGGGTGACGAGTGAGTGCCCCTTCTCCCCCTGAACCATACCAGGCCACATGCCCCAAACATGGGGGAGGTGCTTTGGGGCAGGGGGGCTGTGTGGGGGTCTATGGGCAGGGGGCTTATTGGAATTTGGAAACCCCTTGTTACAGAATAGGTTTATGTGAAATCTCCATTAAAAGTTACAAATATTATTGTAATTAGAAATATATTTCAGTTAGAAGGAAATGGATGAAAAGCATGGAGTGTTGTGGTGGTGTTACTGAAATTAGTTCGACATCAAAGGTTGGCCTTTTGTTTACCCTGATTACTACACGGGTAGTAAATAGCAGCCTTCTTTAACTCATCCAATCAGGCTGTAACCAATATACATTTGCTAGGTACAGTGACCAATTAGGGAGAGTTATATTAGCCACAATACAGAAAGGAGAGGGGGATAGAATGCTTTGTCACCAAGCTATGCTCTCTTTTGTGTGGGAACCATGCCCCGACTTGAAGTGGAAAGGCAAACTAACTCCATGCTTGTACATACATTGTATTGTAAATATGGTTGTTGTGGGTAAATTGTAAATATATAAGCCAGGGGACTTATATTGTTAATGTGTTGTAAATACTTAGGCCCCTTTCACATTAGCGGACCGTTCAGATCCGCCTGTCAGTTTTTCAGGCAGATCTGAACGGATGCCCCATGCATCTCTATGGGGCATCGGATGTCAGCGGAGACATGTCCACCGACATCCGATCCGGTCCGTCAAATCTGGACGGATGGAAACCCTATTTTCCATCCATTCAGCGGATCGGATCGGATGGGATTGCATGAGAACGGATCATCCGATTCCCCCATAGAGAAGAGCGGGGACCTGACAGCTCTGTCTCCGCACACAGCGCGGAGACACAGCTGCCATCCGCCTGCTCAATGTGTATTGCGGATGGAATTACCTCTTTTGTGTAAGATCCCTCAGGATCTAGATGTGTATAGATATAGTACATACTTCTACAATGATTAGGGTGTATGCACATTTAACAAGGGGCCCCCAGAATCCCGCCCCCTCGTGTGAATGAGTAGGGGGTACATAGTACCCCCTACTCATTCACCAAAAAAAGTGTAGAAAGTAAATAAATAGTACACATGTTTTTGACAAGTCCTTTATTAAAAAAAAATGTACCCCGGTGAAAATCCATCGTCTATCACGATGTCCACCACTACCACCGACCCCAAAAAAGAAAGAAAAAGAAAAACCCCTCAGATCCTAACGAAGGCTCCTGCCATCTGACAGCTCTTAAATAACTAAGAGACGGGGCCACCCTCCCCCTGAGTTGTTTAAGAGCTTTCAGATGGCAGGAGCCTTCGTCTGGACCATTTTTTTTCTTCTTTTTTTTTGAGTCGGCGGTGGTGGTGGGCATCCTAATTGACTTTGGATCTACACCGGGGGACATTTTTTAAAATTTTTAAATAAAGGATTTGTCAAAAACTTATGTTATGTTTTTATTTGTTTTTACAATTTTTTGGTCAATTTGAGGGGTGCTATGTACCCCATACTCATCCACATTGAGAGGGGGGGCACCAGGATTCTGATAACTCCCTCCCCCGCAGAACCCCACAACCACCAGCCAGGGTTGAGGGGAAGAGACCCTTGTCCCCCCCTGCCCCAAAGCACCCCCCCATATTTAGGGCATATAAACTAGTATGGTTCAGGAGGGAGGGGTTTTAAGGATGCCGGTGGCCCCTAAAACGTAGCTCACACATTAGGCAAAACCCTGCTACACGCCAGCAAAAAAACGCTAAAACATTCAAGTTTTTTTGTCCAGCATTTCTAAAGAAGATTTTAGCTTTCTAGTGTGCATGAAGCCTTAGTGCTCTAATATGAGGTTCTACTAAACCACTAATACTGTAGTCTCATTGGACAGTGCTCTCTATCTGTTTTCTGCCTTCAATCCAGTGAAGAAATAATCACATCCAATACATGAAAGAAAAAAATCAAATAGTGGGCACCTCAAGAGTGTTCCTGAATGAGGGTCTATGTGGTCCTGAATGAGGCTCCAAACACCTACATTATATTGTTTACACAACGAAAAATTGAACCTGTCTTTCTGGCACAACAATATATGGCGAGCCACGTGCAGGGAAGGAATGTCACAACATGTCAACTTTATTTAACCTCATTTGTACTCTAAAGAAAAAAGGGCCCACCAAAAGATTTGATACATTTCTGTTAGTCAAGGCTAGGATACTGTGTACCAGGTTTTAAATAAAAGAACCACTGCTGGATCATGTAGAACAGAAGTCACGCAACAAAAAATGATTTCCATTTTGGGTACAAATCATACAATATTAACGCATATAAAGTATAAATATTTATAGCACATCTACCCTTCACAGACAGAAATATGGTTTAAATACGCAATAAATATTAATTTTTACAGATAGAGGGAATTACAACCAACATTCAAAAGAAGATATACGATACTCCAGTGCTAATGTAATACTTTAGGATGCAAAGAAAGTTTTAAAGGAAAGAGTCCCATGCACAAAATTAAAATATAGACAAAGCCTGGACTTCCAGGGTAAAAGAAATTGCCTCGTCTAGTGTACATTACAAAGACACAATCTATAGATGGCGAATTTAAAGCAGTAAACAAATAAAAAAATGACTACACCACCTATCAGCTATACTAGGAAACCATACTGCTTCTGTATATACTTTATGCATTCATTATTATTATTATACAGGATTTATATAGCGCCAACAGTTTTCACAGAGCTTTACAATATGAGGGAAAACAATACAGTTACAATACAATTCAATACAGGAGGAATTTGAGGGCCCTACTTGTTAGAGCTAACAATCTAGAAGGGAGGGTCAAGAAAAACAAAAGGCAATAACTGCGGGGGATGAGCTGATGGAGAAATTGGAAGTACAGTTGTTACGTGTGGGTAGGATAGGCTTCTCTGAAGAGGAGGGTTTTCAGGGATCATCTAAAAGCTAATAAAGTAGGAGATAATCGGACAGATTGGGGTAAGAAGTTCCATAGGATTGGAGAGGCTCTGGAAAAGTCCTGGAGGAGAGTATGGGAGGAGGTGACCAAGGAGCTAGAGAGCACGAGGTTTTGAGAGGAACGAAGAGAGCGATTAGGTTGGTATTTTGAGACTAAGCTAGTTATGTAGCCGGGGGCTAGATTGTGGATGGCTTGGTAAGATGTTGTTAGTATGTTGAATTAAATTTGTTGGGTGAGCGGATCCAGTGGAGGGATTGAGAGAGAGGAGTAGCGGACACTGAGCGATTGGTAAGGTGGAGGAGTCTGGCAGCAGCATTCATGATGGATTGAAGGGGGGATAGCCTATGTAGAGGTAAGCCAATGAGAAGGGAATGGCAGTAGTCGAGGCGCGAGATGACCAGGGAGTGAACTAGGAGCTTTGTTGTGTCATTGGTTAGAAAGGGGTGCATTTTGGAGATGTTGCAGAGATTGAGGTGGCAAGATGTGGACAGTGATTGGATGTGGGGCTTGAAGAAGAGTTCAGAGTCCAGGACAACACCTAGGACCTTGGCATGTGGGGATGGGCTGATAATTGTGCCATTGATTTTGAAAGAGAGATCAGGGGAAGGGGCACGTGGTGGAGGAAAAATTATAAGTTCGGTTCTGGATAGATTGAGTTTGAGGAAGTGGTGTGACATCCAGGCTAATATATCTGCTAGTAAATTAGTGATACGTGAGGAGACTGAGGGAGTGAGCTGAGGGGTGGATAAATAGATTTGGGTATCGTCAGCGTAGAGATGGTACTGGAAGCCATGGGAGGCATCAGCTGACCCAGAGAGGAGTGTAGATCGAACATAGGAGAGGTCCAAGACATACATTAGCTGATAACCTTAGTTATTAAAATAATAGGATTTTTACTCACTTCCATTTTCTTACTAAGGGACACAAGCATTTAGATACAGCCATCTAGCGTTGGGCTCTGAGATTACCAAGTGGAGAATCTTAGTCTTTTTTAGATTTAGAAAAGGCCTTTGATTCCGTAGATTGGAACTATTTGCAGGAAGTATTATGGCAGTTTGGCTTTGGCCCTACATTTCGTAAATGGATTACGCTACTATATCATTGCTCAATGGGATGGTTTCGGAGTCTTTCCTGGTAGCTAGGGGGACACGCCAGGGATGTCCACTGTCTCCCAGTTTATTTGCTCTACTTATAGAACCCTTGGCTTTAGCCTTGCGTGTGTCCTCCGGGGTGAAGGGGATCCAGGTGGGTGTGTTGGAGGAAATAAACATAATTATATGCTGACGATATGGTACTTTTCCTGGGAGATCATTACTAGCCATTGACCTCAGCCTTATCCATATTAGACACCTTTTCCCAATTTTCTGGTCTCAAAGGAAATTGGGGTAAGTCACAAATTTTGCCATTGAAGGTTCCATCTCTGACCCTGAGGGTCTCTGATTTTATCCCCCTCAATGTCGCTTCAATTCGTCAAACTCTTAAACATTGTATGCAAGCCTGGTGTATCCTACCGCTATCCCTGATCTATAAAATTAATTTGTTGAAAATGTAATTTCTCCCCCTATTTCTGTATATCTTCAGGAACTCTCCAGTTTGGATAGTCAAGACTATTTTCCAGACCATTGAGTAAATTCAGACTTCCTCTGGGGTGGGGGGACACCGCGTCTTGAGATTGCAAGTGTTGCAACAGCCCTGGAAAGAAGGGGGGTTGGTGGTAAC
Organism: Pelophylax lessonae; assembly: GCF_965119305.1. Classification (NCBI taxonomy): domain Eukaryota; kingdom Metazoa; phylum Chordata; class Amphibia; order Anura; family Ranidae; genus Pelophylax; species Pelophylax lessonae. Next base: position 305,624,203 of record NC_138769.1, on the reverse strand, counting down.
CAATTTTGCCAGGTATTTCTCAGTGGGGCAGTTGGTGTTTGCGCACAGGTGGTTGCCAGATGATGATGCAGCAGTAACTCTAGAAGCTGCAGTTTTAGGATCCTATGATACATTGTTCCATTTGTTGTACCGGTGGGTGCCCTTATCCCCTTACGGGTTCCATGCGATCTGTCATCATGGTGTGGGATTTGACTAGAAGGGCTGAACTCCAGGGCAGCGTGGTGTCTCCATATACTCCTCTTTGGCTCATTTCTCACTTGAACCAGATATGGGATAAGTATGGGTGCAGTGGTCGGAAATAGGGTATTGTTGACATTTGAAGGGCTTAAATGCACATATCAGCTCCCTATCTCCCACCTATTGTGTTTTCTGGCCAATTTGGGTCTTCCAATCTGAATGTGCAGGTTGGTGACCTGGAATCCCTCCTCAGAGATAAAGACCTATCTAAAGACCTGTAGCCCTATTATTTATAAGAAATGATTCACAGACCCTACCAAGGTTTTGGCCTCCTGCCGCGCTGCATGTTTGTCGGATTTCCCACAGCTTGATAACGAGGATTGCGTTGATGTATGGAGCACCACGCTTACTAGATTGGTGTTGGCACGTGATCATTTGATACAGTTCAAATTCCTCCACAGATTATACTACACTCCTGTTAAAACTGGCAAGGATTTTTCCTGCGCATCCTTCGAACTGTTGGAAGTGCGATGCCCCTGGGGCACATTTTCTGCACATCTTCTGCCATTGCCTGCACGTCCGGGAGTTTTGGGTGGAGGTGATGGATTGTGTAAGGTTAGTCACGACAATAACCATAAGACCTTCTATAGCAGTTTGTCTGTTAGGCCTGGTAGACAAGTTAGAATCCAAAAAGGTGATCTGTACTTTGCTCACCCTGCTCCGGTGTTGTGCACGTAAAATGATTATTTTGTCATGAAAGAAACTGATGGCCCCCATCATAATGGCCTGGAAGGCATTGATAAATAGGGCTTTGCCGATGCATGAAGCCACATATCTTAATAGAGGGGTACCTAATAAGTTTAAAAGGTATGGGGTGGTTGGATAGAGGACAACTCCACCGTGTCAGAATAATCGCTCCCTGGTTACGGGTTCCTTTTGTGGCTAGATTTCAATTACCCAGGATTTTGCAGGAGGGATGTGGTTTTGTGTACCCTTTTTTTTATGGGAAGATTTTTGCTTTCATTGATCCGGGAGTGTAGTGCTGAATATTGAACTTGTTTCTCTGTAACGTTTATGTTAAAAACTTCTAATAAAAAGAATTTTAAAACATTTGGATTTAAGAAGGGATTGCAGGTATGGGTCAGTAGAATCCTTATAGGTAAGCACACCTTCTACCTGTCTAGCAGTTTTCCTTTTAAGGTCCATCCAGTTCAAACCAACAAAGGAAAAAAAAAAACACACACACAAATAGAAAACCTTCATATATAAAATCCTATACCCACAGTTGATCCAGAGGAAGGCAAAAAAACCCCCCAATAAAGCATGATCCAATTTGCTTCATCGGGGGGTGGAAAAAACTCTTTCCTAAACCCCCAGCAGGCAATCGGATATTCCCTAGATCAACTTTACCTAGAAATATTAGCATCCAGTTACATTATGTGCATTTAGGGAAAAAAAAAAAAACAAGCCTTTTTTTAAAACAATCTACTGAGCTGGCCAGAACCAGCTCTTGAGGGAGTCTATCTACATTTTCACAGCTCTTACTGTGAAGAAGCCTTTCCTTATTTGGAGATTAAATCTCTTTTCCTCCAGACGTAAAGAGAGCCCCCCTGTCCTCTGTAATGACCTTAACTCTACACCGAGTTCACTATATGGACCACTTATGTATCAATACATATTAATCATATCCTCCTTAATCTCCTCTTCTCCAAAGAGAATACATTCAGTTTAGCTAATCTGCCCTCATAGTTGAGGTCTTCCATGGCTCTTATCAGTTTGGTTGCTCTTCTCTGCACTTTCTCCAGTTCCCCAATATTCTTTTTGTGAACTGGTGCCCAAAACTGAACTGCATATTCCAGATGAGCCTTACTAATGATTTGTACAGGGGCAAAATGATCTCTCTCTCTCTCTCTCCCTCTCTGCAGTCTATACCTTTTTTAATACAAGAAAAGATTTTGCTCACTTTGGAAACCAGAGCTTGTCATTGCATGCCAATATTAAGCTTATGATCTACCAGAACACCCAAATCCTTTTCCACCATATGTTGTAACTCCCCCTAGTATATATGAAGCATACATATTTTAGCCCACAATCGCATAACTTTAAATTTTTAAACATTAATCCATTTGCCACACATTTGCACAATTAAACAGTGCATTGAGGTCAGCTTATAGGTTGAAGACATCCTGTAGGGATGTTATTCCACTGCATAACTTGGTATCATCTGCAAAGACTGAAATGTTACTTTATATAATTTATAAAAATAATAAAAAAATGAAGGGTCCCAGCACTAAACCTTGGGGTACACCATTGATAAACTAAAACCATTCAGAGTATGAATTATTAACCACTACTCTCTGAATACGGTCTTTTAGTCAGTTTTCTATCCATTTACAAACTGATTTTTCCAAGCCTGTAGACTTTACTTTACACATTAGCTATATGTGGGGAAATCAGATTGGTCTTTCATGAACCCATGCTAACTGTTGGTCTTTTATTGAACTCTCCAGTATCTTCCAAACTATAGAAGGTATATAAAAAATTTGCCTTCTATTTGTCCCCAGTCACCCACTCTAGATTATTTTGTAAAATGCCTACATGCTCAGACCTGACCCTTTTTACTATTAATATATTTAAGATTTTTCTGATTTTACTCTCTTTTGCAGTCTGCCTTTTGTTTTGAATGTTTGAGGCTGTGATCTCCTTATTACATATTCTATTATATTCCTTGTAACAATTAAATGATCATAGTGTTACTTTTTTCTATATTTTTAAAAGGTATTTTCTTATAATTTATAGCTTTTTTAATCATTTCTGTTCGGTGTTCATTGATGCCAATAAGAAATGGGAATTCTTCAAAATGACTGTGTGAGAACACACTGCAAAATATATTCCTGTTTGCCTCACATTTTGGGCTTAGTTGCATCATTGCCAATCTCAGGAATTCACAGACCTAGGCAGGTACAAGACATACTCAAACAGCAAAATAATGAGGAATCTTGGCTGAGGTTGAAGAATCCAAAGGAAGAAATAAAAGTAAAGGGAAATGCTAGTAAAGACAAAAGTAAAAATGTCCATGGTCCTAGGACACTAACAAGAAACTGAGGTTTTCTATGTAGAGGATGAGTCATTCTAGGGTTGGATTGCAGTTCTTCTGTTTATTAGTGTCCAGTCTTCCTGTTGGCGGCAGTATAACTGATTATTTGACTTCCTGTGTGCCTCACTGGGTGAGAATAAAAACTAAACCTGGCCAAACACACATAGAATTCTTTCGCTCAGCTTGTGGCTGTGGTAACAGATTCCTCCACTAAAGCTTACAGCTCAAAGGGACAAAGCGGTTATACACCTGCAAACGGCGCCAGCCGGCTGTGAGAATACCTGAACAGCGTATGTATCATCTGGTTCACCAGAAACTGGCAGAAATTCACTCAGTGTACAGCCAGATTTATCAGTTTATTAAAGATAACTTCCACAAAATGAAAAAGATATGTTCTAATGACACGACTATAAAGAAGTGTAGACTGATGAACTGCAAGTAAATTCTGGATTAGCAGTTTTATCTCACAGACACTCTTTAAACCCACCTTGCCAAATTTGGTCATTATGACCCCTGACAGTCCATCAAAACATTTTTGAAGAAAATGGTCAGCATCGTCTTTGAAAACATAAACTCCAGAGGAAGTCCATTTACAAAATGCGTCAGCGGGGTGGATATGCATGATGTCACACGCTACAAGTAATCTTGTAAACTATGGTACAGGAAGGAGGTAAATAGCACTTGGAAGGAGGATTGAATACACAGCGGGGCGCTTTGGGGTGATTTCCTGTGGTGGAATCACAAGTTGGATAGGACTTCTTTTCACAATTAAACTGTGTGGACTTTATGTCAAGAAGACTGAGTGTTACCATATTACACAGTTTGTTATTGGGCACATGTTTTCTGACTTTTTTTTATATTGTGGTTTGAATTTTACATTTATGTAGAGAAGTGTTTAAATATTTTCTCTTAGTGCTTTGTATTTTTTGCAAATGATCACAGGGTTATCCCAGGTGATAATTTAACCACTTAAGGACCGAGCCTATTTCTGACATATGTTCTATGACACGTCAGTTTTTTTAGCTAGAAAATCACTTAGAATCCCCAAACATTATTAATATATATATATATATATATATATATATTTAGTAAATACTCTGGAGAATAAAATGGCGGTCGTTGCAATATTTTTTGTCATGCGGTATTTGTGCAGCCTTTCAAATGTCTATCAAATGAATATTTTTTTGGAAAAAATACATTTCACTGCATTTAAAAAAAACTAAACAGTAAAGTTAGCCCAATTTTTTTGTATATTATGAAAGATGATGTCATGCCGAGTAAATAGATACCCAAAATGTTACAGTTTAAAATTGCGCACACTCATGGAATAGCGACAAACTACGCTACTTAAAATTCTCTATAGGCGACAATTAAATTTTTTTTAACGGTTCCCAGTTTAGAATTAAAGAGTAGGTCTTTTTGTAGAATTATTGCTCTCGCTATGGCGATCGCTGCGACACTTCACATGTGTAGTTTGAACACCGTTTTCATTTGCAACTTACATATGCGTTTTCTTTCGTGCGCGAGCTCTCGGTGACGGGGTGCTTAAAAATGTTTTTTTTTCTATTTATTTTAATATTTTTAGCACTGTTTAAAAAATAAAATAAATAAAAAATCTGATCCCTTTTATTGTGTCACAAGGAAAATCCTTTGTGACAGTAATAGGGAGTGACAGGTACTCTTTATGGAGAGATCTGGGATCTTAAAGATCCCAGACCCCTCCACTGCACTTAAAAGTATTCAAAATGCCGAAATAGGCATTTTTGAATACTGAAAGTTTCTTAAATTTTGCGCTGTTAGCCGCCGAGTAAACCGGAAGTGGCGTCATGAAGCCGCTGGAGGGGGAGCCCCCTCCCACTCGCTGGGATAACAGCCGAGCGGCTCTCGAGCCAAATCGGCTGTTGACTTCTGAAAGCCAACCGCCGGCTCTAAAAAAAAGTACCAATTCTCCGAGCCAGCGTATGTATGTCCAATCCAGCAGGCCCTCAAGTTCCCCAGTTGTTGGTGAACCTAACGTAGACATGACTATAAAATTGTAAAGAGTTTTACAGCCTCACCCTAAAATAAAAAAGGTCCTCCTATGACACAAAGGAACTGATGTAAAGACAACCACAGAATGCCTACACATTATCAGTAATAGTTCATACACTTTGTTGGACTTGACTGTAAATACTATAATAAATCTTAATTTTTAATTAACATATAGTGGAGGTAAAGAATTTACTGTCCACAAAACGTTTGGCTCATGAGATTCCATCAGTTCTTTCTGACATTTAAAGTGATAATAAGCAAATGCTGTTTAATTTGCATTGTCTGTTCTATTTCTGTATGTGGATGATGGCACTAATTATTTTTATTAAAAAAAACCCATCTAAGTACCTTTTTTCCAAATCAATATACAACTGTCACATGACCCATATCTTTCCCAGCCTGTCTGAAGGGAAACAGAAGCAGGAGGAGCTTCTAGACCTTTGCTGCTGGTCACATGTTCAAAAAAAAAAACGGTCTTTGGAATACAGAGTGAAAGTAAATAAATAATATCAAAAAAGTGTTGTAAATTCGCATACAAATATATATTTGAAGCAAAATCTTATATTATTTTGTGGAAATAACACGGCGTGGACAAAATTCTGCCAGTCACAGGCTGTGTCACACCCCTCCAACCTGTGTCCTCGAATAAAAGAGAGGCGAAGCCTCCACTAATCTACAAGTAATATGCCATCCCTATTGCGTTTAGCTGATTAGTGGGCATGACAGAAGAGGGAGTGGGCTGTTATTTACCACTGTGTATACGCCAACATGCGTGACTCTATATTCACATGGGCTGCTCAGATGTGATAGGGAGGAAGTGCTCAGCATAGAAACTCACTGAAAACTGAGCATGTGTAGAGTTGCCACCACAGCTGCAAATTCCCTAGCTGAATTGGGGACATGAACAGAAGGTGGAGATAGAGAACAGAAGGTGGAGATAGAGAGCAGCAGGATCAACCAGGTTTTTTGCAGAATACAGAAAACTAATCTCATAGTGACTGAGTGAGTATGAACTGCATGTAATACATCATTTATTGATAGTTTTTTATGATGTGGGTCTAGTGACACTTTAAGGCTACCGTCAAAATATGGAAATTCATTTAAATAAGAATTGACAAGCTACAGGGAATAATCAGATTTTCGAGGAAACAATGCAGCCACGAAGAATGGGCTTAGATGATCAGATGTCTCATTGCCCATCATTCTCCAAAAGTTTTTAAGAAAATAAACTTCTGCACCTCCGTTTTAAAATTAAAAAAAAAAAAAAAGCATAACAAAACTTTTGGTTGCCTATGAAACTTATGTCTCTGCCTTTTGTCTTTTTTTGATTTTGTCATCATGGTTTATAAAGCTTTTGAAAAAATATATCATTCTGCAAAAATACTTCAGCTCAGCTCTGAGCACATTTGAAATAACACAACAAAATATCAATGGAACAATGCTGCCTTACTTTGTTTAGTGCTCCAGCTCCCGTCAGAATGATATGAGAGTTTTCAACCTGAATTGTTCTTTGACCCAGTCTGACCAAATATGCTCCAATCCCAATTGCTCGACAAGTTACCTATAAAGGCACACAGAAACAATATATTGTATAACCAACATAATAAAAGAGGATATCTAAACCCCAGAATAAACATATATGACAGTCCTTGGATGTAGTGACTGCATTTGTTTTCTTTTTTTTCTCAAGCTAAGAACATTTTCAGCAAATAAAGGAAATTCAATTTACTCCTGTAGATTACATATAACCTGTTTATAATTGTTTGCTAAAGTCTGTATATTACAAGCAATGCAATATCTCAAGTAATAAAAATGTAAAAAAAAAAAAAATGTCAGTTTAGTCAAAAAAATGCATGTACCCAAAAAACAAGAGGTTAAGATGAGTAAATATATTTTGTCCTAATTTTCAACAATTTGATATTGATTATTTAATTAACCAATATTTAGATGAAATCCTTCTCAGTAATATTTAATATGAAAATAGTTCATATTTAATGTGTCTACTGTCTGAACATTTAATGGAAAATGACATAGGAGCAGACACGTTACATGCGATTCCAGTGTTGGTCAAGCTAAAAGATGCTTAGAAGCCCCAAAAAACACTGCTCTATGTGCAGTATCCATTTACTCCTAATCCCTCTGTTACTCTATGATTCATTAAATGTCTTTAATTACTGTTGCTTGTGCGTTAATGTTAAGTTACTTACTTTCATTGTCACATTGATATTTGGCACTGAATGCCCAGAACATACAGTATATCTCATTTATTAGTTATACGGTATCTCACAAAAGTGAGTACACCCCTAACATTTTTGTAAATATTTTATTATATCTTTTGATGTGACAACACTGAAGAAATTACACTTTGCTACAATATAAAGTAGTGAGTGTACATCTTTTTATAACAGTGTAAATTTGCTGTTCCCTAAAAATAACTCAACACACAGCCAATAATGTCAAAACTTCTGGCAACAAAAGTGAGTACACCCCTAAGTGAGCATGTCCAAATTGGGCCCAAAGTGTCAATATTTTGTCTGGCCACCATTATTTTCCAGCACTGCCTTAATCCTCTTGGGCATGGAGTTCACCAGAGCTTCACAGGTTGCAACTGGAGTTCTCTTCCACTGCTTCATGACAACATCACGGAGCTGGTGGATGTTAGAGACCTTGCACTCCTCTACCTTCTATTTTAGGATGCCCCACAGATGCTCAATAGGGTTTAGGTCTGGAGACATGCTTGGCCAGTCCATCACCTTTACCCTCAGCTTCTTTAGGAAGGCAGTGGTTGTCTTGGAGGTTTGTTTGGGGTGGTTACCATGTTGGAATACTGCCCTGCGGCCCAGTCTCTGAAGGGAGAGGATCATGCTCTGCTTCAGTATGTCACAGTACATGTTGGCATTCATGGATCTCTCAATGAACTGTAGCTCCCCAGTGCCAGCAGCACTCATGCAGCCCTAGACCATGACATTCCCACCATCATGCTTGACTGTAGGCAAGACACACTTGTCTTTGTGCTCCTCACCTGGTTGCCGCCGCACACGCTTGACACCATCTAAACCAAATAAGTTTATCTTTGTCTCATCAGACCACAGGACATGGTTCCAGTAATCTATGTCCTTAGTCTGCTTGTCTTCGGCAAACTATTTGCGGGGCTTTCTTGTGCATCATCTTTAGAAGAGGCTTCCTTTTGCGACGACAGCCATGCAGACAAATTTGATGCAGTGTACTCTCTTATGGTCTGGGCACTGACAAGCTGATCCTCCACCCCTGCAACCTCTGCAGCAATGCTGGCAGCACTCATATGTCTATTTCCCAAAGACAACCTCTGAATTTGATGCTGAGCATGTGCACTCAACATCTTTAGTCGACCATGGCAAGACATGTTCTAAGTGGAACCTGTCCTGTTAAACTGCTGTACGGTCTTGGCCACCATGCTGCAGCTCAGTTTCAGGGTCTTGGCAATCTTCTTATAGCCTAGGCCATCTTTATGTAGAGGAACAATTCTTTTTTTCAGATCCTCAGTGAGTTCTTTGCCATGAGGTCCCATGTTGAACATCAAGTGAACAGTATGAGAGAGTGAGAGCGATAACACCAAATTTAACACACCTGCTCCCCATTCACACCTGGGACCTTGCAACACTAACGAGTCACATGACACCAGGGAGGAAAAACAGCAAATTGGGCCCAATTTTGACATTTTCACTTAGGGGTGTACTCAGTTTTGTTGCCAGCGGTTTAGACATTATTGGCTGTATGTTGAGTTATTTTGAGGGGACAGAAAATTTACACTGTTATACAAGCTGTACACTCACTACTTTACATTGTAGCAAAGTGTAATTTATTCAGTGTTGTCACATGAAAAGATATAATAAAATATTTACAAAAATGTTGTTAGGGGGTGGCATACTTTATACAGTGTGTTACCCGCTCAGTTGAGCTTGTATGTTTTTATAAATAAATCTACACAAAACCATTATAAGGCAAACTTTAATTAATTACTATTTTGGAAGGAATATTGTTTTATTTATTTTTGGCGACAATGGCTGAACAAACCTCCATATCTTTTCACCTTCCTTCCAGTCACACTCCACTTGGTGCAAGGGTGAGGGCTCATCCATCCTACTGCATTTTCCATATTGTATACAAAAAAACAAGGCCCCCTTCTTCTGGACTGTTAAAGGAGGATAGATTTTGCAACTTATGTTCAGAGATTTCACCAATAGAGAACCAGTGCAAGACTAAGCTCTCCAGTATCTCACTTTTGGATTAAATTACTTTTTTAAATACCAAATTCGTTCAACTAAATAAACTGGATGATTCACAAATTGGTTAAATGTAAAGTTGTAGCTATAGTGCAGGTAAACTATTAATATGTCTATTAGGTGAATATACAGCTTATGGTTTAGTTGTTACTCTCCATTAGGTGTCACTGTTTGTTTAGTTTTGTTAGCATCCTGTTCTTGTGTCTAGCTCTTTAGATGATTACATTGGGATCAGAGGTTTACAGATATAAATATATATATATATATATATATATATATATATATATATATATATATATATATAATTTTTTTTATAAGGTGGATTTTGTGTCTAGTTTACACTACAGCTCATCTCAATTTATTTTCAAATATTTTAAAGTGAGAACCATAAGAATTTGCGTGAAAAAATGGTATATGCTAAACCTGTCCTAAAATAGAAATTATGGCTGGAGCACATTATTATCACTGGTAAACCAAATAGCATGTAACTGATCATTTTACATGCTCAATACCATTAGTTTAGCTAACTTTACACTTAGAGCCTAACTCCAGCTTGTTTTTTTGTTTTTTTTTTATAACGTGCAGAAGACTTAAAATCTAAAAATCTTAAAATATTTATGTTTTTCATTTTTCTCTGAGATTCCATTGATTAAATTTCCTTTACTTCTGGCCCTGTGACACCAAGACAAGGAATGTGGAAAAAGGCTCTCACCAGGACTGGAAGATAGGGGCAGCTATAAAATTATCAGAAGTTGTTCACTCTACTAAATATGTGTTGTTTGGTCTCTATGTTGATGCTGGAGATTTCCCCATCACTTCCTATCCTAAAAGAGGCATAAATAGCAATAAAAACCAGATGGGAATGTTTCATCTATTCCTCACACTATCCAAAATAATAATAAAAATAAATAATCTGGGTTTTAGGACTTTTAATAATATAGGTAATTCCCTTTCACACAGCCTGAAACCTGGATCTCTATGGATGAGCTAACATTTCATTGCTAGCACATTTAAATGGTCCCCGTTGGTGCCTCTCCACTTCTTGTATTTTCTTACAGCTGTGTAGACAGTAGAAATTTTTTGCATCAACATTACTCATTCCCTGCATAGTTACTACCCTGCTTTAGGATCAAAGCCTGTTTTTTTGTAAGAATGTGATAAAATACGGGGACAAATCAGGCTCGCATGCACAAAATCCTTACGCTACATTCAGCTTGTGTGTTTTTGTTTCTTTTGGAAATGTGCTTTAATACAATTAATACACTGCTTTTTGCGATTACCAGATTAATCGTGATGACTTCTTCATAAGCCAATGAGGATTCTCCAGCAATCATACCAGATCCTCGAAGATTCTCCACTCCGAGGCCTTCTTCCTTACCAATGATATCTGTTATTTTATACCTGGAGGTAGAAAACAAATTAATAAGATTGTTGTATTGTGCAGACAGTAAATGACATTCCAAATTGGCTTCCTAAGAGACAAACATGCAAACCATTTAGTAACACCAACATCTTTCAAAGCTCTTTATAAAAGTTGGGACATTTAAAGCGTTAAAGCAATATCACTTTGCCCTTATTTACCCCTAAGTGTTTTGTAGCTTGAATCTCCAAAACGCTTAACAATCCAAATCCCATACATTTTAATTGTCCCTGTTCACATTTGAGCATTCAGATGCCTGTAGCTGAACATGGTACATGAGCAATGTTTTAGAAAGAATAGGGCATTGTTGGCTCCAATGACTTCAATGTAGTCCAGCCTTTTTCAACCAGGGTGCCCTGGCACCCTGGTGTGTCTTCAGGGGTGCCTTGGCCAAATGCCTAGAAATTGCCCAAAAATTGTATACAAGCCAGTAGAAGGATCAAGCCTGCCTATTACTTACATAAGGCCTTATTATTATTATTACAACCTTCCAGCCGCCAGTGTCCTAACAACCAATGACATCATCAGTTAATAACGAGGATGTTGGATATTTGCACAGCATCCTTCCCCCCTGCCCCCTCCATCAGCTCTGGGATCACATTAGCTGAGTGAGAGAAAGAAACTGAGGGAGAAGAGAAACATTGGAATACTAGTCAGCACCAGTGTGCAAAGGCGTGTGTCTCCTCTAACGTTGGGTGTTCTACATGTATGGTTGTTGCTGTATTATGTAAAACTATTAGTTCAGTTTTTAGGCTTTAGAATGGGGTGCCTCAAAGTTGTGCGGAATTTTAAAGGGTGACTTGTCTGAAAAAAGGTTGAGAAAAACTGATGTAGTCATACAACAAAAGCACAAAAACCCATGGTACGCGTGTTTTTCAGGCACTCCCAATAATAAGTCTAATGGGCCAAAAACGCACAATCCTGCCCCAAAAGAGAAGTATGGCACTGCACTCTTAAAAAACAGTCAAAATCGCAAACAAAATGCCTCAAAATCACCTACATACACAGTGCTAAAGTGTGAATGTGGATTTAAACTTAAAAAAGGTTTTGCAGTGTTTGGAGATAGCGACAGAATCACCAGCTTCAGTAGCTAGTAATGTGATCAAATGCAGCTGATGATGATCATTGCACACTAGTAATTTGTAGCTGCCTGGAGTAGAATTTTAGCCAGCTATGATGGCAAATAAGCAGAGAGATTCGTAGTAGATACAAACTAGTGTTGCTAGTGTGACATGGACCTAACAATTTTAACAATTTCTGCATTATTTGTCATTAATAATAGAAAATATTGGAAAATTTTGCATGTGTAATACAGCTTTTGTGCCATACCTTAGAAGCACTTCTCCCCTGAAACCTCTCAACTAATGGAACTTTAGTCAGAAAATGATGTCCTGCTACATCACTCCAGGCTGGCCCCTTTTGTAGATATGAATATGTAAAACATTTTAAAAAGTGCCTATACTGTTTAAAATCCAGTAATACAGTCTCATCCTGCTCTGCACATGCTCAGTTGCTCTCTACTTTTAGGCACTGTGCCAAATTTTTAGAGGCCAATCTGCTGCCTAAAGATTTACTGCTGCTTAGGGGCTATGGGCTTCAGCAAAATGGCAGCCTCCAGCAAGAACAACCAGGAGCAATGCTGTGGACAATTTACAGAAAACACTCATTTTGGTAGCATGATTATTAATATGGAATGCATGTTCCTTGCTAAGGAACATTATTTTTATGAAGCTGTTATGGCTAAAAATCTACTTTAACTTCATTATATAATGTTAACCAGCTGAACCTCTGATGTATTTTCCTACATGTAAACGTCTGCTTGCATTAAAACAATATATGTTGATCAATATGTTTTCACCGATACAGTATGTGTGCTCTGAACATACCACACAAAAAAGATGCTTAATTTAACTTCTCTCAAAAACTGTATATCTTTGCTTGTTGAAAACAATTGTCTCAAAAAAGAACTTTCCATTCAGCCTTGATATGTAATGCAACTGGGTAAAAAAAAAGATGATTTTTTTTTTTAGGTATAGCAGAGACTTGAAAAAAAAGAAAAAACGAGTGAAGTAGAATTTTGATTATTTGTAGATAGTGTTGAGCGAACACGGACTGTATTATTCGTGTTCGTACCGAATAATTGGATTTTTTGTACCCGAACACGGACACGGACACTTTACTGTATGTTCGGGTAAAAATCCGTGTTCGGTCGTTTTATTTCCGGGTTTTGCATGCTTTGGCGCTCTTTTCATGGCGGGCTTTCAACAGCCAATCAACAATCGTTTAACTGGTGTGCCTTAAGCCATCCCAGCCATGCCTGCAAATGTCTCAGTAGCTGTGATTGGCCGTCTGAAGCATGTGACCAAGTCTTTATAAGTTCGAGGCAGCCGCAGCGGCGTCATTATGCTGCTTAGATTCAGGGACAGAGCACACATCAACGTGCTGGCTGCTGATTAGGGAAAGATAGGCAGGAAAAAACCATTTGTGTCCGGATAGAATTGAGGGACAGGTCGGAGTGTTTAGGCAGGGCGAGTTGTAGGCATTTTAGGGATAGAGTCTGCTGAATTATATAGGGTCAGTGTCTTCTACAAACTACAATCGATATTGCTGTGTGGGGGGTGGGGTCTGCACTCAATCCTGATCTACGATCTCTTCTCAATCCTGTTAGGGACAGAGTCTGCTGAATTTTAGGGAAACTGTGTTCTACAAACTACAATCGATATTGCTGTGTGGTGTGGGATTGGAGATAGGCAGGTGTCAGTGATCCACATCCATTTTTCTGTGTGTGAGCTGCAGTGAACACAATCTTTTTGGGCTGCAGTGAACACAATCTTTTTGGGCTGCAGTGAACACAATCTTTTTGGGCTGCAGTGAACACAATCTTTTTGGGGTGCAGTGAACAAAATCTTTTTGGGGTGCAGTGAACACAATCCTTTTTGGTGTGCAGTGAACACAATCTTTGTGGGGTGCAGTGAACAAAATCCTTTGTGGGGTGCAGTGAACACAATCTTTTTGGGGTGCAGTGAACAAAATCCTTTTTGGGGTGCAGTGAACAACATCCTTTTTGGGGTGCAGTGAACACAATCTTTTTGGGGTGCAGTGAACAAAATCCTTTGTGGGGTGCAGTGAACACAATCTTTTTGGGGTGCAGTGAACACAATCTTTTTGGGGTGGAGTGAACAACATCCTTTTTGGGGTGCAGTGAACAAAATCCTTTTTGGGGTGCAGTGAACAAAATCATTTTTGGGGTGCAGTGAACACAATCTTTTTGGGGTGCAGTGAACACAATCTTTGTGGGGTGCAGTGAACACAATCTTTTTGGGGTGGAGTGAACAACATCCTTTTTGGGGTGCAGTGAACAACATCCTTTTTGGGGTGCAGTGAACACAATCTTTTTGGGGTGCAGTGAACACAATCTTTGTGGGGTACAGTGAACAGAATCTTTGTGGGGTGCAGTGAACACAATCTTTGGGGGGTACAGTGAACACAATCTTTGTGAGGTGCAGTGAACACAATCTTTGTGGGGTGCAGTGAACACAATCATTGTGGGGTGCAGTGAACTCAATCTTTGTGGGGTACAGTGAACACAATCTCATACTGAAGGTTTGAGGGTGCTGCCTGTTCCATACTCCCCCTACTCCTCATCTAGCCTTTTAGGGGTACAAACAATAGTAATTGGGGCCTAGTGTGGTTGTGTACGTGTGATATACATACACTTTTTTGGGATCATATTTTCTATTCCGCTATTTAATCAAAAACCTTTGGGGATCAGTTAAATTGGGGGATAGTCTGTGTTGGTACGTGTGAGAGAGATCCACCTTTCCAAGTTGTTGGGGTTCATCTCATACTTCTGAAGGTTTGAGGGTGCTGCCTGTTCCATACTCCCCCTACTCCTAGCCTTTTAGGGGTACAAACAATAGTAATTGGGGCCTAGTGTGGTTGTGTACGTGTGATATACATACACTTTTTTGGGATCATATTTTCTATTCCGCTATTTAATCAAAAACCTCTGGGGATCAGTTAAATTGGGGGATAGTCTGTGTTGGTACGTGTGAGAGAGATCCACCTTTCCAAGTTGTTGGGGTTCATCTCATACTTCTGAAGGTTTGAGGGTGCTGCCTGTTCCATACTCCCCCTACTCCTAGCCTTTTAGGGGTACAAACAATAGTAATTGGGGCCTAGTGTGGTTGTGTACGTGTGATATACATACACTTTTTTGGGATCATATTTTCTATTCCGCTATTTAATCAAAAACCTTTGGGGATCAGTTAAATTGGGGGATAGTCTGTGTTGGTACGTGTGAGAGAGATCCACCTTTCCAAGTTGTTGGGGTTCATCTCATACTTCTGAAGGTTTGAGGGTGCTGCCTGTTCCATACTCCCCCTACTCCTAGCCTTTTAGGGGTACAAACAATAGTAATTGGGGCCTAGTGTGGTTGTGTACGTGTGATATACATACACTTTTTTGGGATCATATTTTCTATTCCGCTATTTAATCAAAAACCTCTGGGGATCAGTTAAATTGGGGGATAGTCTGTGTTGGTACGTGTGAGAGAGATCCACCTTTCCAAGTTGTTGGGGTTCATCTCATACTTCTGAAGGTTTGAGGGTGCTGCCTGTTCCATACTCCCCCTACTCCTAGCCTTTTAGGGGTACAAACAATAGTAATTGGGGCCTAGTGTGGTTGTGTACGTGTGATATACATACACTTTTTTGGGATCATATTTTCTATTCCGCTATTTAATCAAAAACCTTTGGGGATCAGTTAAATTGGGGGATAGTCTGTGTTGGTACGTGTGAGAGAGATCCACCTTTCCAAGTTGTTGGGGCTCATCTCATACTTCTGAAGGTTTGAGGGTGCTGCCTGTTCCATACTCCCCCTACTCCTAGCCTTTTAGGGGTACAAACAATAGTAATTGGGGCCTAGTGTGGTTGTGTACGTGTGATATACATACACTTTTTTGGGATCATATTTTCTATTCCGCTATTTAATCAAAAACCTTTGGGGATCAGTTAAATTGGGGGATAGTCTGTGTTGGTACGTGTGAGAGAGATCCACCTTTCCAAGTTGTTGGGGTTCATCTCATACTTCTGAAGGTTTGAGGGTGCTGCCTGTTCCATACTCCCCCTACTCCTAGCCTTTTAGGGGTACAAACAATAGTAATTGGGGCCTAGTGTGGTTGTGTACGTGTGATATACATACACTTTTTTGGGATCATATTTTCTATTCCGCTATTCAATAAAAACCTTTGAGGATCAATTGAATTGCGGGATAGTCTGTGTCGGTACGTGTGAGAGAGATCCACCTTTCCAAGTTGTTGGGGTTCATCTCATACTTCTGAAGGTTTGAGGGTGCTGCCTGTTCCATACTCCCCCTACTCCTAGCCTTTTAGGGGTACAAACAATAGTAATTGGGGCCTAGTGTGGTTGTGTACGTGTGATATACATACACTTTTTTTGGATCATATTTTCTATTCCGCGATTTAATCAAAAACCTTTGGGGATCAGTTAAATTGGGGGATAGTCTGTGTCGGTACGTGTGAGAGAGATCCACCTTTCCAAGTTGTTGGGGTTCATCTCATACTTCTGAAGGTTTGAGGGTGCTGCCTGTTCCATACCCCCCCTACTCCTCATCTAGCCTTTTAGGGGTACAAACAATAGTAATTGGGGCCTAGTGTGGTTGTGTACGTGCGAGATACATACACTTTTTTTGATCATATTTCCTATTCCGCTATTCAATAAAAACCTTTGAGGATCAATTGAATTGCGGGATAGTCTGTGTCGGTACGTGTGAGAGAGATCCACCTTTCCAAGTTGTTGGGGTTCATCTCATACTTCTGAAGGTTTGAGGGTGCTGCCTGTTCCATACTCCCCCTACTCCTCATCTAGCCTTTTAGGGGTACAAACAATAGTAATTGGGGCCCAGTGTGGTTGTGTACGTGTGATATACATACACTTTTTTTGGATCATATTTTCTATTCCGCTATTTAATTTAACTGGGCCTCCATGCGAGACCTGTGTGCCTTGTTGCGCTGTTTTGAGTACTCCACCAACATGGCCAGTGGCAATGACGCCGTTCTCAGCTTAACTATCCCACTTCTATGCCTCCTTGAAAAAACAATTCGGGCGATGATGGAAGAGGATGTGGCACAGGATGAGGAGGAGGAGGAGGATGAAGAGGTAACATTTCCAAGGCTTTCAGGGCAGTCATTCGCAAGGGGCTCCGAGGGTGGGTTCCTGCACACGCAAACGCCAGGGACGCAATTGTCCAGCAGGGGCACAGTTCTGGAGGATGAGGAGGATGAGGAGGAGGAGGAGCTGGAGGAGGAGATGGAACCATGTTCACAGCAGGGTGGCACCCAGGCCAGCTCATGGCCATCACTGGTGCGTGGCTGGGGGGATACAGAGGACACGGACGATACACCTCCCACAGAGGACAGCCTTTCGTTGCCTCTGGGCAGCCTGGCACACATGAGCGATTACATGCTGCAGTGTCTCCACAACGACCGCCGAGTTGCCCACATTCTAACTTGTGCTGATTACTGGGTGGCCACGCTGCTGGATCCCCGTTACAAGGACAACGTACCGTCCTTAATTCACTCACTGGAGCGCGATCGCAAGATGCGCGAGTACAAGCGCACGCTGGTAGACGCCATGCTGCTGGCATTCCCATCTGACAGCGGGGCCACAGTGGAAGCACAAGGCAGAGGAGGAGGAGGAGGAGGTCGCCAACGCAACCAGGGCACCGCCAGCACCTCAGAAGGCAGGGTTAGCATGGCCGAAATGTGGAAAAGCTTTGTCAGCACGCCACAACAAACAGCAGCACCAGCAGCTCAGATGGAACGTCTTAGCAGGAGGCAGCATTTTACCAACATGGTGGAGCAGTATGTGTGCACACGCCTACATGTAGTGAATGACGGGTCTGCCCCCTTCAACTTCTGGGTCTCCAAATTGGGCACATGGCTTGAGCTTGCCCTTTACGCCTTGGAGGTGCTGGCGTGCCCTGCAGCCAGTGTATTATCTGAACGGGTATTTAGCACGGCTGGGGGCGTTATAACAGACAAGCGCAGCCGCCTGTCCAGAGACAATGTGGACAAGCTCACGTTCATTAAAATGAACCAGGCATGGATCCCACGGGACTTTTCCGTACCTTATGCAGAATAGCAATGGATACCGACCTTACCCACCCATTGTTCCATTTTTGCTCTTTCTCACTCTTTTGGGGTGTACCCTCATTTAAAATTTTTGAAAAGAAGCAGTGTTGGCTACCTCGTCCTCCTCCTCAGGGCCAGATTAATGTAGGGGCTATTGGAGCTGCAGCTCCAGGCCCCTACCTTTTATATAGGCCCCGGGTTGGCCATATTCACTGTTACCGCTCTTCTGTCACTTGTAAACACAGAAGTCTGGCTTCTATGCTCGCTTCCCCAGGCAGCACCCTCAGAACCTCCCCACACAGCGTGAAGGCCGGACAAGGAGGGACAGTTGGCGATGCATGGATGTGTTTATGGGCTTCAGAGACAGCATCCCATGTTGAATTAGGCATGCATGGCTGCACCCTTCCTCCTCTGGGTGCATGGCAAGGCACGGCCCTTAAGGCCCTTCAAAATCCTCAGCACCAAGCCCATGATGCTGTTAATCCGGCCCTGGTCCTCCTCCACCGCCGCTTCCACCTACACCGCCCATAGGTGTGCGCAGCCTATTGCATTAAGGTGTGCACCCCAAAGTTGAAATACACATGCATGTGTTTGCCAGCAGGGAGAGTAATGTATCGGGGCCATGTACCTGTAGGCAAGGAGAAATAGAGCAGAGCAGGTCCCAGGGAGATCTTTCCCATCTCCTCACTGGCAATGCTATGTGCCCTAGGTGATTAGGGTGTGCCCAGGCACACCCAGCACACCCTGTGCGCACGCCTATGTCACCGCTAGGCTTGTGACGGTATCAGATTTTCATGCTGAGATTAATTGATTAAGGTTTTGCCACGGTATACGGTATTATCACGGTATTCTATTATTAAATTTAAATTATTAAATTTCCACCTCACTTCAATTTCATTGCTGAATTTAGGGGCTTTGGTTCACTTATGCACATTATTATATAGTCAGTCAGTACAGACTCTGTGAACCAGGCCTAAAATAGGTCATCAAGCAGTGTCTGGCCTAACTGGTGATAACTGGTTCTGGCGCTCGGCTCCGATCCGATGGCCTGGTCATTAAGAGGGCAAATCCTTGTGGTCAAGAAGTGGTTAAACCTGAAGGAGGTGTTGTTTATAAATTACTTTACTATTGCTTTAGGCCTGGTTCACATGTATGCGGGTTGGTGGTTCACATTTGCACAGGCATAGCAGCCCATTGATTTGAATGGGCTGCTATGCCCTCATTTTCCGCAGAAAAAAGGTGCATGCAGCATTTTTTTTAAATTCAGTGGCCTTGAAATCCATCCTGCTTTTGCACCATGCGACTAACCTGCAGTTCCTGCTCTGGCAAGCTTTCTGCATTTTTTGTATACGTGGGCACGGCATTTAAAAATAAACAGTTTGCGTGTGCAGCAACGGCAGGTAAGTCGCATGGTGCAAAAGAAGGATGGATTTCATGGCCACTGCATTTTTTTAAATTCTGCATGCACCTTTTTTCAGCTGAAAACGCAGGCATAGCAGCTCAAGCCCATTCACATCAATGGGCTGCTATGCCTGTGCAAATGTGGGCCCCCAACCCGCATACATGTGAACCAGGCCTAAAGCAATAGTAAAGTCATTAATTGGTTAAACCTGCAGGAGGACCGGTGTTTTTATCTATTAATGACTTTACTATTGCTTTAGGCCTGGTTCACATGTATGCGGGTTGGGGGCCCACATTTGCACAGGCATAGCAGCCCATTGATGTGAATGGGCTTGAGCTGCTATGCCTGCGTTTTCAGCTGAAAAAAGGTGCATGCAGAATTTAAAAAAATGCAGTGGCCATGAAATCCATCCTTCTTTTGCACCATGCGACTTACCTGCCGTTGCTGCACACGCAAACTGTTTATTTTTAAATGCCGTGCCCACGTATACAAAAAATGCAGAAAGCTTGCCAGAGCAGGAACTGCAGGTTAGTCGCATGGTGCAAAAGCAGGATGGATTTCAAGGCCACTGAATTTAAAAAAAATGCTGCATGCACCTTTTTTCTGCGGAAAATGAGGGCATAGCAGCCCGTTCAAATCAATGGGCTGCTATGCCTGTGCAAATGTGGGCCGCCAACCCGCATACATGTGAACCGCCAACCCGCATACATGTGAACCACCAACCCGCATACATGTGAACCAGGCCTAAAGCAATAGTAAAGTCATTAATAGATAAAAACACCGGTCCTCCTGCAGGTTTAACCACTTCTGGATCGCAAGGATTTGCCCCTTTAAAGACCAGGCCATCGGATCAGAGCGCCAGGACCAGTCATCACCAGGTAGGCCAGACACTGCTTGATGGCTATATAATAATGTAATGTGGGCTGCTAGGCGTGTGTGTGTGTATATATATATTTATTAGAGCTGCACGATTCTGGCCAAAATGAGAATCACGATTTTTTAGCTTGGAATAAAGATCACGATTCTCTCACGATTCTCTGTGTAACAAAAAAAAAAAAAATTGGGATAACTTTACTGTTACGTTTTTTTTTTTTTTTTTATTCATTAAAGTCTAATCATTGCGTTTGAAAGACTGCTGCGCAAATACAGTGTGACATAAAATATTACAACAATCGCCATTTTATTCTGTAGGGTCTCTGCTAAAAAAATATATAAAATGTTTGGGGGTTCTAAGTACTTTTCTAGCAAAAAAAAAACTGATTTTAACTTGCAAACAGCAAGTGTCAGAAAAAGATCCAGTCTTTAAGAGGTTAAACTTCCTTTCTCCCTGGCAGAGGGAAGGAAAAGATACAAATGTAATCATTTTTGTTTATAGTTAGGAGACTTAATGCTGAAAGGTGTTAGCTGAGTGAGTGAATGAGTCATCCAGCTCACTGAAATGTATCAATTCACAAGTCAGGCAGACTTGACAGAGAAACTCGGTATTTTAAAAATGCCACAATAACAATACCGTGGCTATGCAATACCGCGATATATCGAATTACCGAAAACCGGCATATGTCTAGTCACCGCCACATCCACCACCACCTCAACCTCCCTCCTACTCCATATGGGCCTCGTCCTTCAGAGATGAAGAACATTGTTTTATTTTTCTGTTTTTTTTTGTTGTTTTAAGTTATTTCCCTATCCACATTTGTTTGCAGAGCACTTGCCATGCTCTTAATTACGTTTTGCTGGCATTTGCAGCACTCTAGCCCTTTCCTTTGGTGTTTTAGAGCCATTTTAGTGCCTTAAAGTTCGGGTCCCCATTGACTTCAATGGGGTTCGGTGTCCGGGAAAAGTTCGGTAAAAGTCCGGGACACGGACCCGGACTTTTTTTTAAAGTTCGGCCGAACCCGTCGAACACGGACATCTAGGTGTTCGCTCAACCCTATTTGTAGACAGACAATGTCACCAAACATCTGGAATATAAAGGAAAAGTTGAGCCCCCTGCCTTTAAAGGCCCAGAAGGAGCTCACTTTATTTACCCCTGTAGCTACAGCTTAGGTACCACATAAAAATCTTGTTAATTTGGAAGTATATTAACCTCTTACAGACGGCCCACCGCAGATATACTGTGGCAGGCAGCCCTTCCTGCGAAAACTAGAGTAGCAGCGGAAACTCCGATGCATAGGGCCAGCGGCTCTGATTGCCGCCAGGCACCCGTGATCGTTCCCCCGCTAAGAGAGAAGGACGGTCAGCTATTGTAAACACAGATGACCATTCTTCTCTTTGAAATGATCGCAGAGCACCTGTGATCCTTCTATGTAGGATCACAGGTCTCTGTGATCATTTCAAAAGCCCAACCCCCATACAGTTACATACATCACATAGGTACACATTTAACCCCTTGATCACCCACAGTGTTATCTCCTTCCCTGCCAGTGTCATTATTACAGTAACAGTGCATATTTTTAGCACTGATTACTGTAGTAATGTCACTGGTCTCCCCAAAAGTGTCAAAAATGTCAGTTAGTGGTCCGAGCTGTCCGCCGCAATGTCGCAGTCCCGTTAAAAATCGCAGCTCACCGCCATTACTAGTAAAAAAAAAAAAAAAACAATAAAAATGACAAATCTTTTCCGTAGTTAGTAGACGCGATAAAATTTGCGCAAACCTTTCAAAATACGCTTATTGTGATTTTTTTAACAAAAATATGTAGCAGAAAACAAATTGGCCTATAGCGCACAAAATAAAAATTGCAGAGGTGATCAAATATCACCAAAAGAAAGCTCTATTTGGGGGGAATAAAAGGACATCAATTTTATTTGGGTACAGCGTGCCGAATTGCAAAAAATGGCCTGGTCATTAAGGGGGCAAATCCTTCCGGTCCAGAACTGGTTAAGGGGAAACCTCAATATCAAACCTAATCAGTTAAGAAAGCCTGGTAATCCCTCATTAAAACAATCAGCAGAAAATGTTTAGATATCTCAGGTTTTTAAAATAACCTTCAATATTTTTTATGAATGATTTAAAAAAAAAAAAAAAAAAGCATGTACATATTCTTGTGGTGGACCAAAGCTGGCCTTCGCAGGGTGTATGCCTTGATAACTATGCAAGTAACACTTGGCTTGTCCTCAATACAATCCACACACCACCGCCCCCTCATCAGGGATATTTTGCTACCTACAAATTTGAAACTATGCGCAATCCACCTAAAGCACACAAATTCCCCCACTCTTCTGGAAAGCTACTATCAACATTTCCCTTCCTATATTTACCAATGGGAAAAAGATATAAGCAACCCCCTCAAGCCACATCAATAGACCAAATTATGGGACATAACTGTAAATGGTCATTGACATCCTCATTCAATTAGGTAATACAAATTAATACACAGATGGTACCTCACAAACCGGCTAAATAGTGCCTCATAACCTGGCTAAATTCATTTGGGCACACTGGACCATTCTAAACTCTTTGAATACCTACTGGTATATACTGTTCTGTCCTAGCAGCATCTCTAGCAACACCGATAAAGCCCTCAATCTTCAAGCAACTAGCTGCAGTGCTGACAAATTCAGGCTTCTCATCTTTATTTTCCTGGCGGCCAGAAAAACCTTGGCCAAACCCTGGTGGTTTAGAACCCCAATGGCACGCAGGTCAACCAAAAAATGACATGGTATCGGGCCAGTGAAAAGCTGGCGGCCATTCTTCACAATGAAGTCAAGAAATGTAAAAAGATTTTGATTCAATGAATACCACATTATTTTTCTAGAGACATTACGGACTTGTAGCTGCCAAAAATGACACTTATATATTATAACGCTAACACTTGCATATGTGTATATAGTATATAGGGGGAAAATCCAAGCCTCGTGTATGTGTCATGAAATAATGATATTATTCAGTCATGTAAGTTTGGAAGAAATATTATTTTAATCACTTCTGGACCGTAAGGATTTGCCCCCCTAATGACCAGGCCATTTTTTGCGATTCGGCACTGCGTTACTTTAACTGACAAATGTGCGGTCGTGTGACGCTGTACCCAAATAAAATTGATGTCCTTTTTTTTCCCCACAAACAGGGATTTCTTTTGGTGGTATTTGATCACCTTTGCGGTTTTTTGATTATGTGCTTTTAACCAAAAAAGAGCGACAATTTTGAAAAAAAAAAAAAAAGCAGTATTTTTCACTTTCTGCTACATATAACATTCCCAATAAAAAAAAAAAAAATAAAAAAATCAATTTTTTCATCATTTTTGGCCAATTTGTATTGTGCCACATATTTTTGGTAAAAAAATCCCAATAAGTGTATTTTGACTGGTTTGGGCAAAGGTAATCGCGTCTACAAAGTAGGGGAAAGATTTATGTCATTTTTATTTATTTATTTATTTTTTACTAGTAATCACAGCGATCTGCGGTTTTTAGCGGGACTGCGACATTACAGCGGACAGATCAAATCCCTGACATTTCTGACACTTTTGGGGGGGACCAGTGACATACTGGCAGAGAAAGAGTTAACTCCAGGGGCAATCGAAGGGTTAAATGTGTACCTAGAGGGTGATTCTAACTGTGTGGGGGCCAGACTTGGTGGATGGAAACAGGGCTCCTGTGTTCTGAAATAACAGGAACACAGGAGCCCTGTTTCAATCAGCGACAGATGAGTGATTTGCAGTGTTTACAACGGCACACCGCCTTCTGTCAGTCCCTGCAGCGATCGCTGGGTTCCCGGCGGCCATTGCGGCCGCCGGACCCGTTGCTAAACTGCAGGGCTAGAGAACGGGTGCGCAATCGCGCTGCCTGCGTGTGCGCCCGAGACTCGCAGTACAGGTACCAGCGGTTTGCGCAGGAGAGCCAGCCTGCCACAGTATATCTGCGGCGGCTGGTCTTTAAGTCGTTAATGTGCAAAACATAGACAAGTGCTATGGGCTGGGTATTCATTGTGCCCCTGTGCCTTTAAAGAGGGATGGGCTCTCTCCAGATTTGCCTGCCCTTCACCTGTCCATCTAAATGCATGTGATTCCATTGTTGGAAACTCACAGAAATTAGAGTTTAGGTCCACAGAAAATGGGGTGCCTTGCCAGGGCGCTGTGGCTTACACGTTTCGCAACTGTGTGCAACTAAACCCCTGTTTTTAACGTATACTGTTGGACAGGTCAATTCGGTTGGTCGCAGGCTGGTTGGTAAGTTGAGCTTGGAAATTTCTTTGTTTTTGTTTTTCTATATGTATTGCCATTCCAATGCCCCTTGCTGCAGTGACCAGCTACAGCTGAGGGCAGTAACTACTTGTTTGTACAAAACATAGATAGGCATACACATGGTAAAGACATTTTTTTACAATATCCAAATTCTTACTTTGTTTGTAATAAGACAAAATTGGGGATTGTAGGCTTCAAAATATGTGGCCAAACAATTGCTTTGAATGGGGCCACAGGCATAGAGGCATGCCAAGGTGTAGTAAATAGTAAAAAGCAAATAAACATACCAAAATATACAAATAGTTAACAGCAAATCATGTATAAGTATTTTCAACTATGGACACATATTTACCTTGATTCTCCTTCATCCTCCACATGTTCACAATGCACAGAATTCAAAGCACTAACTTTTTTGTAATCCTGAGGTGTTAAATATAGATATTTATAACCCTAAAAGAAATAATAGATGTTAGCAATACATACAATCATGTATAGTGTACAGCGATATATGACTAGTGTAAAGCTTGGGTGTACTTTGTGAGCCATGCAAAAATACAAATTACAAAATACGGCACAATTTTATTATTGTTTATATTTGGTTTTCTTCATGCAAAATTACAACTGAGAGCTACCACAGAAGAGTGCTGGGGGCAGAGGGCAATGGGCACCAACCTATTCCAAATCTCCCTCTTCAGTTACTCATTCCATATTATTATCAAGGCAACCCCAAACAAATATTGTTGCTTCAGCATTGTCTGAACATAAGTGCATGCAACATGGTGCAGATATTGGGACTGAAACTTTCCCTGGTAAAAAGGACTGTGCACTGTCAAGCACTCTCCTCCTCTAATACTGACCTTTACTGACCCCTGGACACTGCCCTACATGCTACCCACACTGGCCAGAACTCAGAACAGACAGCCAAGCTAGCACTAAGGCCAAGCAGACCTGAAACTATTCAAGCAAGTCAGCCTGCATTACCAGATGTTCTGCCTTCATGGTGGACTCCTGCATCAGGCTTGTGGGGGGTGACTCATTATACCCTGGACATGAAAAAATTGTGAATGAAAGTGAATGCAGTTTCTTGCTGGAGCAAGTGTTAAGGTAGGCTATGTTTATATTTTTACAGTGACAGTTCTATTAGATTTTTCAAAGTTTTCTCCATGCTGTCCTTTTTATTTGGGGCTTGCTTGTTAACTTTCCTAAAAAAAAAAAAAAAAAACAGGAGTGCCATAACCTGGTGATCTTTGATCTCTTCCATGTTTTCATGGTGGATCTCCACCTCTCAACGGTTGCCTACCCCGGTCTACATGAATACATGATTTCCTTCCAATGTAAAAAAGCAATCAATGAATCATTTTTTAGCTGTACTGCTCAGCATAGAATAGACAGCTAAATAATTGCCTGATCAGAAAAAAAAAAAAAGTTGTTTATTACATTTTCAGGATAAGAATGGACATAGAACCTTGATGACAGTTGTGCTTTCAGGCACACCTTGCTCATATGAAGAAGTCTTTCCGACCAGCTTCTTGCAAAATAATGGAGTGTTGTAGTAATAGGGTAGGGAGTGGGAAGCAGACATCCAACACCTACTTTTTAATCTGCCCAAATGGATGTTTTCCTAACAGCAGTTGGTTGTAGGATGCTTGCTGTTGCTATCTATCTATCTATCCATCTATATCTATATCTAGATATAGATAGATATATAGCAAATGTTTTCCCAAGGTTGGTGAAAATATGTTCGCTGAGAAATAATTCTCTAACAACTATGGTCAGCTGAGATTCTAGTTACAAAGTTTATTAATCACCTATTCTTCATTCAAATCCAAGT
The DNA here is from genome assembly GCF_965119305.1 of Pelophylax lessonae. Lineage (NCBI taxonomy): Eukaryota > Metazoa > Chordata > Amphibia > Anura > Ranidae > Pelophylax > Pelophylax lessonae. The sequence goes on along the minus strand of NC_138769.1, from coordinate 305,597,653 downwards.
TCTAGAATAGCTAATCTAACTGCATGTTAATAAATATCTCTCACAAACTTACTTTATAGGGATCATCAGGATCTTCCCACGCAACATGAAACATGTGACGTATTTCTTCTGCTAAACCAATCCTTGCACCACTGTTTGCAGCAACATATATGCGGGGTATGCTTTGTGACCTAGAAAGCTCTGATGCCCTTAAGTACAGCAAATCTTCTTGAGGTCCAAATGATCCAATTCTGTATGTGATGTCATTTCCTATTACAATTATGTCTCTGCCTTCTGGATATTCAGGAGTTTTAAGGGTCATTTTCCAAGCCACCATTCCAATCTGTTGATAAAGCAATATAAAGTGTAATCCAAACATAACACATAGAAATGTATGCATTACTTTACATAACTATATTAGACTTAAGTGAAAACGGCTCCAATGAAGAAAGAAAACATCCAAGAAGCACTGGGATTTTGATGAGAGTTCATAAAAAATGGTGAGTGGACTAAAACATTTGGAGAGCTTACTGCCTCAGGGTAGGCTGCTCACAATAGACAGGGCTACTCTCCTGTGGGTACCCAGCAAGTTACCAGAAAAAAAACATGCACCAATGGAAGGAGGCCCTACCAAATCATAGAAGAGTCCATATTCATTTGCTGGTTTACACTACAAAATATCCAGTGCGTTTCAAGGACCAGTAGAAAAGAAACTACCCTTTCATCAGGTGCTGCTGTAACTGTTAAAACTTATAATGCATTCAGCTGCAACTCAGTCATTATAGTCACTCTATGTTCCATACATTCTCTAGTTGGATGAAAATCTGGATGTAGAGATCCAGAGCTCTCTATTAAACCCACAAACTTCTACCGCACCTTAGTAAATCCTTGGCCAATAACCAGGGCCGGCGCTACCTGTAAGGCGACCCAGGCAGTCGCCTAGGGCGCCACTCAGCAGGGGGGCGCCAGCATTCTATTTGTAAACTTGCACTGTCTGTCCTGTCCGCAATGATTGTTGCTGGCCGGGCGGCGCGGCGCCCCTCTTGCTGCTGTAATTAGTACGATCGCTCGGCCTCGGCGGGCGGCGGCGCCCTCGGCTCGCCGCTGGAATCAATCATCATGTCTCTCTCCCTGTCTTGTGTGTGACACTGACACACAGACTGTGACAGGCAGCGCCGCGCGTCTTTGTATCACTGCAGTGGAGGCTGTGGAGCTGTGGAGGTTCCCCCTGCCCTGCCAATGACGTCGGGCGGGCGGGGGGAGCCGGAGAGGAGAGCGGGGGGAGCCGGGGAGGAGAGCGAGCGGGCGGACGGGGGGAGGAGACCGGGCGGGCGGGGGGAGGAGACCGGGCGGGCGCAGAGCGGGAAGGATCACATTTTGAATCTGAGGAGCAGCAGGAGCAGATTCAGATAGTGCAAGAAGGACCAGTCTAGTCCCCGCCCCCGGCCAGACCCAGCAAGATAGAGAAGGAAGAAGAAGGAGAAGAAAGAGGACCTGTCCGACCACCTGCTGCCATTTTGAACATAAAACGTGAGTGAAAATGTGTATTTTAAATTGCTATATTCAGTGAGGTGAGGGAGGGGTAACATTACATTTATCCTTAGGATGGAGTATACTGTAATTGTTTTATTGTGGCCGTTTTAAAAAATCTCTACTTCTCTTGTCTTGTGCTCGGCTCGCGCCCTATTGTATTCTGCCTAAGCCCCGGTTCACACTTATGCGATGCGGGAAGGCTGCGAATTCGCAGCCTGTTCCCGCATCGCAAACGCACCCCCGGCAGTTCACACTGCCATATGTGATACACAAGGGGTGTCAATGAAATTTTAACGACACCCCCAGTTTGATGATCGCATATCGCAGTGCGATCTTTAGCCCCGGTTCACACTTGTGCGTGTGCGGGGTTCGCATGTAATATCGGAGCTCACTGCTCCGACATTACATGCGATCGGCTCTGCGGTGCGAGTTTAGCCATACTAAATTCGCATCGCACCCGCAGCAAACACGCACAGGGACCCTTTTTGGCAGCCACATTAGGATCGGATCGCACAGCGGTTCACACTTGTGCGATCCGATCCTGTGCAAACTGCACGATCGCACTGCGATATGCGATCAAACTGGGGGTGTCGTTAAGATTACATTGACACCCCCAGCGTATCGCATATGGCAGTGTGAACTGCCGGGGGTGCGTTTGCGATGCGGGAACAGGCTGCGAGTTTGCAGCCTTCCCGCACTCGCATAAATGTGAACCGGACCTTAGTGCCGGTTCACATATGTGTGGCTGCGGCGATCGCATGTAATATCGGAGCGCACTGCTCCTTCATTACATGCGATCTCCCGTGCGGTGCAAATTCAGCCATACACTTTGTATGGCTAAATTCGCACTGCACCCGCAGCAAAGACGCACATGACCCTTTTTTCAGCCGCATCAGGATCGGATCGCATGGTGGTTCACACTTGTGCGATCCGATCCTGTGCGAACTGTCAGATTGCACTGCGATATGCGATCAAACTGGGAGTGTCGTTAACATTTCATTGACACCCCCAGCGTATCGCATATGGCAGTGTGAACTGCCAAGGGTGCGTTTGCGATGCGGGAACAGGCTGTATATTCGCAGCCTTCCCGCATCGCATAAGTGTGAACCGGACCTTACAGTTCGCACAGAATCGGATCGCACAAGGGTGAACCACTGTGCGATCCGATCCTGATGCGGCTGAAAAAAAAGGGTCATGTGCGTCTTTGCTGCGGGTGCAGTGCGAATTTAGCCATACAAAGTGTATGGCTGAATTCGCACTGCACAGAGATCGCATGGAATGAAGGAGCAGTGCGCTCCGATATTACACGCGATCACCACAGCCGCAATAATGTGAACCAGCACTTAGGACCGGTTCACATTAGTGCGATCATAGAGATCGCATGTAATTCGGAGCGCACTGCTCCTTCATTTCATGCGATCTCTGTGCGGTGCAAAATTAGCCATGTAGTTTGCACTGCAAGATGCGATCTGATCTGGGGGTGTCATTAACTTTTAATTGACACCCCCCCTGCGTATCGCATATGGCAGTGTGAACTGCCAGGGGTGCGGATGTGATGCAGGATCACGCTGCATATTCGCAGAATTCCCGCATCACACAAATGTGAACCGGGACTACAGGCGCTCACAGCTCATAGCTGCAGGTGAGCGACTGTCGTAGGTCTACGCCATTTTGCGCTTGAGGGCCAGCCTGTCACAGACCCGCAGTAAATATGTGGTGGGCAGTCCAGAACAGGTTAATAAGGCAGTGTAAAAGTTAAGAATAACGTGAATTGAAGGCCCTGTTTACATCTACTTGGTGTCGTTTTTCCATGTTGCATCGCTCTGCGTGTTTTACACACATTTTTAGGTGCGCTGCCATTAAACTCTATTAGAATGACCCTTTCATTAAAGTGCATCATTGCCCTGCATGCTGCATGTTTGATGCACTTTCATAAAACATGTGTTCTAATACAGATTAATGGCAGTGCACCTAAAAATATGTGTATAACGCTCATAAAAATGTGACACAGAAAAACCACAGCACACAGATGTGAACCTAGCTGTACTGTAACCTGTAATAACGAATCAAATGTGTCTGACTGTAAGTCCTGGTTCACATTTGTGCAATGCTGGAACGCTGCGAATATACAGCGTGTTCCCGCATCGCATCCTCACCCCTGGCAGTACACACTGCCATATGCGATACGCAGAGGGTGTCAATTAAAAGTTAATTACACCCCCAGTTTGATCGCATATGGCAGTGCGATCTGCAGTTCGCACAGAATCGGATCGCACTAGTGTGAACCACTGTGCGATCCAATTCTGCTGCGGATTAAAAAAAAGGTTACTGTGCGTGTTTAGTGCAATTGCAGTGCGAATTCAGCCACACAAACTATGACTGAAATTTGTACCGCACAGAGATCGCATGTAATTTAGGAGCAATGCGCTCCGAATCACATGCGATCTCTGTGATCGCACAAATATGAACCGGGACTAACAGACTGAAGTTTAATGCAATAAATGCAATATAGTAAAACGTTTTAGGCCCCAACACATTACCATCATGTTATGGAAGTGTATGTGTGGTGTACTACACTACATGGTCTGACTGTAACAGACTGAAGTTTAATGCAATTATGGGAGACACTTTGGTTGGGGGCCTGTGGAACCCAGCTTACCTTACAAAGGTTGGGAAATCCCTCTCTCAGCCCCCTAGGCCTCTCTTATGTGTAAGGGCTCTTTCACACAGTCCGCCTCCGTAGGCGGATCCGGATCCGTGCTGCTCAGCTGAGCTGGCGGATGACAGCTTCATCTCTGCTTGCAGTGCGGAGAGGGAGTTGTCACAGCCCCCACTGCTCTCTATGGGGGATCGGATGAAAGCGGACCGCCTGTCCGCTCTCATCCGATCCCATCCGATCTAATCCCCTGGACGGATGGAAAATAGGGTTTCCATCCGCCCGGATTTCACGGATAGGATACGGATGTCAGTGGACATGTCTCCGCTGACACCCGCTGCCCCATAGGGATGCATGGGGCATCCGATCAGATCCACCGAAAAAACTGACAGGGGGATCTGATCGGAGCACCTGTGTGAAAGGGGCCTAACTCTGTGTTTAGACTTGTAATAAATGTGTATTGTATTCTCTTTTATCATTGTTGCTGGCAGTCTGGTCTTCCAGTCTGGTTTAAGTGTGCCGAGTTAATTAGCATGTTAGTGAACACTTTTGCAAGGCACTATAGATGAGATTAGCTATGAGTCAGCTGCAACTCATTAGCTAACCATTGTGTGATGTTTTGGGTAAACATTCGGGTCATTGTTCATATAGTGACTGACATACTTCTCAAGTGTATAAAAGTTGCTTTCAGACACATATAAGCTAAGTTCAGGCTAGTTTTTGTATGTAGGGCGGCTGGAATATTTATATATGTTCAAGACTGGAAGAAGCCGTAGACTGACAGAAGCCCACAAGTACAGTTTGGGTCGGAGGTCCCGTTACATATGTGTGTACTAATGCGCATTGTGCCACACATTAACCCTAAGGTAGCCTGTTTGTTTTAAAGACCTGCATAAAACCCCCAACAAATTTACATTCAGCATTTTAGGCAATGCAAAGCATGTTCGTGTTTTGCCACGCATTGTGTTGCACAGCAAGTGCAATGAGAAGGTGTGTTGGGGTGTCATATAAGAAATTGAAGGTTTAGTCTACAAGGTAGTGTACCTGACATTACTTGATTGTTTTCTTGCATAAAATTGCCTGAAAATCTGATATCACAGAGAAAGTATTCCTATGTTTTTAGGTTCAACAGACACGTGACGTGACTCCACTCTTTGAAGAAATTGAATGTTTATGATACAAGGTATTGTACCTGACATTACTGGATTGTTTTCTTGCAGAAAATTGCCTGAAAATCTGATCTCACAGAGAAACTATTGCTATGTTTTAGTAGATTTGGCATTGATTTTTGTAAAGTAGTGAGTGTACAGCTTGTATAACAGTGTACATTTGCTGTTCCCTCAACACAGCCATTCATTTCTAAATTTCTTTGGCAACAAAAGTGAGTACACCCCTAAGTGAAAATGTTGAAATTGGGCCCAATTAGCAAATTTCCCTCCCCGGTGTCATGTGACTCGTTAGTGTTACAAGGTCTCAGGTGTGAATGGGGAGCAGGTGTGTTAAATTTGGTGTTATCGCTCTCACTCTCTCATACTGGTCACTGGAAGTTTAACATGGCACCTCATGGCAAAGAACTCTCTGAGGATCTGAAAAAAAGAATTGTTGCTCTACAAAAAAGATGGCCTAGGCTATAAGAAGACTGCCAAGACCCTGAAACTGAGCTGCAGCATAGTGGCCAAGACCATACAGTGGTTTACCAGGACAGGTTCAACTCAGAACAGGCCTCGCCATGGTCGATCAAAGAAGTCGAGTGCACATGCTCAGCGTCATATCCAGAGGCTGTTTTCGATTGCTGCAGAGGTTGAAGGGGTGGGGGGTCAGCCTGTCAGTGCTCAGGCCATACGCCGCACACTGCATCAAATTGGTCTACATGGCTGTCGTCCCAGAAGGAAGCCTCTTCTAAAAATGATGCACACCATTATGTTGTGACGGTGTATGATTGTGTGTCTGTGCACGGGGGGATGCGTGCTAGCTCTCAGTTGCCCTCTCCATTTTTAAGTCTTGATGTTTACATCAACTGCGTCTGCTCTCATACATACAAAACGTAGTCTTAGCCATAGTCTTACATACACATATTTTTTTGCGTCTTTCACACTCACACACGTGCGCACATATGTACTGTAGGTTTCTAAATGATTTCCAAGTATTATTGTGGTTTGGTGATCATCAAAGAGAATATTAATTAAATATTAATAATTTTTGATGTACATTTATTCTACAATAGTTATTTCTATAACTGAACAAGATGTCTGCACCACCAGCACGAAAGAAATTGTCTGGTGCTGCTTTCCGAAAGAAAAGAAGGCTCCAAGAAGAAGATACTTCTAAGATGGCTGGATCATTGAATAGGTTCTTTAAACCTGATCCAGTGCAAAAAGCTGTAAGCGAGATGGAGTGCAGAACTACAGAGAATCAAGAAGCTGTAGTAGATGTCGACCCACACCCTTCTACTTCAACTGTGGGCGAACATTCTTTGGGTATAGAAAGTGATACCAACACTGAGGAAGAGAGTTCACAGAAATCAGCATCATCAGAAGATGAAAATGGAAAAAGCACGCCGTTAGACTTCTTTGATCCAGCTGACTGGCCTGATACGCTTACTAGCTCACTAAAAGAAACTATCGTTCTGAAAGGTCCCGCAAAGCCAAAAGAGCACTTTGCATTTCCTAAAGATGCATCCAAGAGACGGTTTACATTAACCCACTATAGACGGCGCCTTGGAAATGGTGAAGTGCATGTTAGAAAGTGGCTGAGTTATTCTCCTAGACTGGACAAAATATTTTGCTTTTGTTGTAAACTCTTTACAACGACGAAAATGAGTCTGACAACGGGAGGCTACAACGATTGGAAAAATGTGTCCCAGTGTCTGGCTACACATGAAATGTCTCCATCTCACCTCACTGCTATGGGAGACTGGACAGAACTGCTAACAAGGCTTGGGTCAGGAAGTACTATTGACCATTCATACCAGAGATTATTGGCAACTGAAACGCAGCACTGGCAGAATGTTCTTCAGCGGCTTGTAGCCATTGTTCAATACCTTGGGAAGCAGTGCTTGGCTTTCAGGGGCAGTAGTGACACACTGTACTCTGAAAACAATGGAAATTACTTGCAACTTGTCGAAATGATTGCAACATTTGATAGTGTGATGCAAAGCCACTTAAAAAAGATACATAATGCAGAAATTCATCATCATTATTTAGGAAAAGACATCCAAAATGAACTAATTGGTTTAATTTCAAAAGAAATACAGAGGCGCATTCTGCGGTTGCTTAAGGATGCCAAGTACTATTCCATTATACTTGACTGCACCCCTGACATCACTCTTGTTGAACAGATGACTATGATTTTCAGGTTTGTATCTGTTAAGCAAGGAGACTCACCAACTGCAAATCCTGAAATACACATTGAGGAAAGATTCCTTGGTTTCCTGCCAGTTCACAACTCATCTGGAGAAGGATTAACAGGGGTAATTTTGAATGAGCTTGAAATGCTGAAGATACCTCTCAGTGATATGAGAGGTCAAGGGTATGACAATGGCTCCAACATGAAGGGCAAGCACTCAGGAGTACAAAAAAGAATCATGGACCTGAACTCACGAGCTTTCTATGTCCCCTGCAGTGCTCATTCCTTAAACCTGGTAGTAAATGATGCTGCTATGTGCTGTAGGGATGCCAGTACATTTTTTGGCATTCTTCAGAAAACATATGTTTTTTTATCAGGTTCAACAAATCGATGGGATGTTCTAAAAAAGCATGTGAGCAAGCTGACAGTTAAGCCGCTATCTGATACTAGATGGTCAAGCAGAATTGATGCTATTCGGCCATTTAGGTTCCATGTTGGAGAAGTGTATGACACCTTAATTGAAATCGGAGGTGATATGAATTTTGCTGCTCTTGCAAGAATCGAGGCTTCATCCTTGGCAAAAGAGCTAAACAAGTTTAAATTCTTGTGTCTTATCATCCTTTGGTTTAACATATTAAGTCGAATTAATTCTGTCAGCAAAGTTCTTCAAAGCCCGTCAATGTACTTGCCAGATGTTGTGGAACTTTTGGAATCAATCAAGACATTTTTTCAATCTTATCGGACAGATGAAGGTTTTGAGGATTTACTTAAAGAAGCAGGAGAGCTAGCAGTGGAAATGGAAATCGACCCAGTGTTTCCCCTTCAAGTGCACCAGCCGAGGAAAAAAAAAAGGTTGTTTTTGTATGAGGTTCCAGATGATCCTATCTTGGATCCTAAAAATAAATTTAAAGTGGAATGTTTCTTCACAATATTAGACACAACAATAAAATCTGTGCAAGAAAGATATGAACAGCTGAAATTTCATTCCACACATTTTCAATTTTTATATGACATCCACAAGCTAAAAGATGTTCAAAAAGAAGAACTTCTGAAGTTCTGCATGGAATTGCAGAATGTTTTAACCGATGCAAAATCAAAGGAGTCTGATGTAGATGGAAGGCAACTGTGTGAAGAACTTGCTGTCTTGGCTCCTGTTATAAAACCTCCAATGACACCTGTTGATATTTTGGCCTACGCAGTGAGGAATGGATTTGCTCCAAATGTGGCAATTGCACTTCGAATTATGTTAACCCTACCAATCACTGTTGCCACAGGTGAGCGAAGCTTTTCAAAGCTGAAAATTATAAAAAATTATCTGCGTTCTTCAATGTCCCAAGAACGGCTTGTAGGACTTGCCATGATGTCAATAGAGAATCGGACGGCACAGGAGATTGACTTTGAAACATTACTGAAGGACTTTGCAAATGCCAAAGCAAGAAAAGTAAAATTTATTTAGATTGAATAACTGTTTGAAAGTATTTAAGTTATTTAAGCTGTTTATGAAGTTGTTGAAGCTGTTTACAAAGTTATTTAGCACTTAAATTGTATGGTGCATTTATATAGTTATTTTGCTACGTGTTTGGAGTTCTTTGAATGACCATAGGATTTCTATTGTTGCACTTATATTATGCAAGTATACCACTAGAATAAAAATGTGCAGCGTGTATTTTTCTCTTAACAACTATATGTTGTATTGCACTTTCAGAATGTTTTGTATTAAACTATTAAAATTTGCACTTTATTTTACATTATGGCTTTTTGTGCTTTGGGGGGGGGGGGGGGGCGGCAATTTTTATTTTGCCTAGGGCGCCAAAAATCCTTGCACCGGCCCTGCCAATAACGTCAAATGCACAAACAAGAGACATACGCACTGTTCCCCTAAGAGAACTATAGGAAATTCATACTGGATTTGAATAGGTTATCTTCCCTTGTTTATTACTTCAGAACTTACTAAAATTGTTAAAAATAAGTTTCCTATTCCTATTCCAAAGCCTCTTGGCATCTTAACAACCCTACCACCTGGGGTCCACATGGTACTTTTACCATAAACAGGGTTTTCTGTCGAATTTTCCGCCCCTACACCCCCCTTCATTTCTCTCTCGCCTTCTCCGGTTCCCTCTCTTTTTCCCACTGGTTATTTTTTTCCTTTGTAAATATAAAATGTTGCATATGAATATTATGCAGCTTTTATCTTGTATACAGATGGAGCTCGTGGCTACATTTCATGTTTTCCAGTATCTCTATTGCCTGTTCACAGAGCTCAAGGTGATATTTATATTTATATATATACTATTGAGTGAGCCAGAGCAGTGACTTTTCACTCCCTCTCTCTGGTTTTCAGCTGGCAACATCAAAGTTTCACTCAGAGAAAGTCTAAAGTCAAACACATCCCTGCTATAAGCTTCTTAATAAACCTATAATGAAAAATAAAATAACAGATTATATCAGATAACTTAATTCTTAGTTTTAACATGAGAGATGCTGCCTGAATGGAGATGATTACTGGTGCACCATCTCTTTAGATAATCCATAGTGCGCTGGAAATAATTGATCATTGTCATATTTGTAAAATAATGTATACTGTATATAGTAAAAAAAAATTCTCCGCTACACCGCTGGGCCGACATGAGGCGGGCAAGATGGCGGCGGACTGCTCATCTCCCAGCTCCACGTGGCCCACCAACCTGGGCTCTTCCTCTGGCACACCACCTCTCCAGGTACCGGGGCACAGCCCCAATCCATTTCTCCCATATGCCGCTGTGTCTCCCCGCTCTACTGACTCCGGGGACCCTGATGGCGATTGGGACTGGAAGGCCCACATTCGGTCCTTGCCCACTAAGACTGAAATCATACAATTAATCACTACCACGGCGGCCCTGGGTCACAGGGTGGTCTCTCTGGAAAGTGGTCAGGATGATTTATTACACTCTTTATCAGCCATGCAGGAATCTGTCTCAACACGTGACAATGTCCTGAATAACCTAATGGATCAATTGGATGATTATGAGAACCAGGACAGGCGACAGAACATTCGCATTAGGGGGCTCCCTGAGGCTACTGGGGCCCCTGATATACTCCCCACAGCCCAAGGCATATTTCGGCAGGTCCTGGGAGATAGAGCACCGGACCTCATAGAAATAGACAGGGCGCATAGGGCCCTACTGCCCCTGCCTCAGGACGGGGAGCATGCTCGTTATGTTATCTGCAAGCTCCATAAATATGCCCTTAAAGAAGCAATTATGAAAGCGGCTAGACCCTAATCTACTATTGATTTTGATAGGGCTCAACTCTACCTGTTTCATGATCTGTCACGCAGGACTCTCATGCAACGACGCTCGCTGGGTCCACTATTGGACACTCTACGTTCCCACCAGGCGCCCTATAGATAAGCATTCCCTTTCCGCCTTACAGCATCTAGGAATGGCAAATTTGCTGTTTTGAGGAGCAAAGATGATCTACAATGCTTCTGTGCCATTTTGGAGATCCCCCAGACGGACTTCCCTGATTGGAGGCTTCAGAGCTCCCTCCCTTTACCACAGCGGCCTGCACGGTGGCAGCAAGTTCCTTCTCACTCGGCCAAGAAGTGGAGGTGCCCACGTCGTGCTTCTGCCTGAGCGTCTCCCCCTGACTGATGGCCTTCTCCCCTCTGGGGGTCTGTGTGATGGTCTTGCCGGATTAGGGTGCCTAGTCACCTCTGATGTTCCCTTTATTTTCTCGCACCAGTTTTTCTTTTGGTTTGCTGGTGATTGCACTTATTTTTCATGCTGCTCTCTTTGCAAGGGGACCCTTTTTCTCCCCTTGCGGTCCTGGGGTGGGCCTGGCCCTGTTTGGGCAAGGGCCCCCCTCGGTCTACTGCAGGACAGGTTATGTATGTTGTCATGGTTCTCCTTTCTCAAGGCGTATTGATTGTATTAACGCTCGGGGTGGCATTGCTCCTCTCTCCGTCTGCTCAGTCACAACCCTACAGTAAGTGGCCCCGGGCGCCTATCGCTCTCTGGGTTTTTTCGGGTAGCCTTTCCATTTTTTTGGCTACTGGGGACCATGCTCCTGGCGTGCTCCCCTATAGTGGAGACAGTTTTTGTCTCTCCCTTTTGGGGTTTTTTCTTTTTCTCTTGTCATTTTTAGTCTCCTTCTCCCCATTTTCCTCTTTTTTGCCTTATAATCTCCTGGAGGTCCTGGCGTGAGCTTGGTGGGCAGAACAATGCACTCTGGGGGTTCTTTCACTTATCATAGATGTGTCACGGGGGGCCTCTCCTCCTTATGTGTATGGGTATATTGTTATCACCTTCTCTGATTTTTCATGGCTGATGTGTTATGTGTGACCACATATAATGTACGGGGAATGTGCTCTCCCAATAAGCGGGGCAGGATGTGGCAGGAACTGCGTCATTTGCGTCCTGATGTTCTTTATCTTCAGGAAACGCACTTCACTGCCTCTTTCACTCCCCGCTTACCCACGCAGATGTACTCTCAATGGTTCCATAGTGTGTCCCCGATACCTAAAGCCCGGGGGGTCTCTATTGCTGTACATAAACATTGTCCGTTTATGGTGACGGATACTTTGCTGGACCCGGAGGGTAGATTCCTTTTACTAAAGGGTACTATTTTTGGCCAGACATATACTTTTGCTAATTTATATGCCCCCAATGCTAGGACGGCCTCCTTTTTGTCCTCCACCCCTTAACAAATGGAAAGGTTTCAAGGAGGGAATGGTTCTGCTAGGGGGTGATTTTAATGTGGTCCTGGACCCGGTGCTGGACTCCTCCTCGGGTCACACTCCTCTCTCCTTCAGGGCTCGGAGAACCTAAAGAAATTGTTTAGGTCGCTACATTTGGTGGATTGTTGGAGGGTTTCTAATCCTGGAGCCAAGGACTATAGCTATTATTCCAAGGTTCATGATATGTACTCTAGATTGGATCTACGTCAGGTTGACCAGTTCCGTCTGGACTCAGTTAGCTCTGCATCTATAGGATTGATTACCCTTTCTGATCACTCCCCGGTCTCCCTATTGTTTGTGCCATCCGGAGCTCACCGTGTGACCCGGACATGGCGCCTTAACGAGAACCTCTTAGATGACCCACCCATTTTGGGGACAGTCACTGAGGAGCTACGCTCCTATTTTGAGCTCAACTCCCCCTCGGATGTGTCACCATCTGCAGTATGGGAGGGCCACAAAGCAGTGATCAGGGGGGTTTTGATCTATCAGGCCTCCAGATTGAAACGGCAGCATCAACAGGAGACATCTCCTGGAGAAGATCCATGTGTTGGAAGTGAAATATAAACGCTCCTTGGCTCCGGAGGATGCTCAGGCTCTGGACTCTCTTAGGGGGGCGCTGACGCAGTGCCTGGAATGGCAGGCCAGGGACAAGTTACGTTTCTGGGCTCACCGTTTCTATGAACTTGGGAATAAATGTGGCCGCCTTCTGGCTCGCATGTTGCGAAAGCGCACCGAGGCCCCGCCACGTTCACGCCTTGGAGACTCCGAAGGGGTGGGTGGTCGGCTTGTCCCAGATTGCGGCATCTATTCAGCGGTTCTATGAGACCTTGTACCACCTTCCTTCCACGGGGGGGGGGGTTGAATAGCATTCACTCCTATGTGGAAGCTTCTGGCCTGCGTCAGCTCCCGGCTGGGGTTCTCGAGGATCTGGAGGCCCCCATCACTGAAGATCTCTCTCCTCAACACCGACACCAAGATGATATTGGCTAAAGTGCTGGCGTTGCGCCTCCAGGACAATGTGGCTGCCTTGATCCATCCTGACCAGGCGGGCTTCATGCTCCTTAGAGAGGCCCGAGACAACACCATTCGGGCCCCACACATTTTACACTGGGCTCAATCTGGCCAGGACGTGAGCCCAAGTTTGATTTTGTCGCTAGACACAGAGAAGGCCTTCGCCAGGGTGGATTGGTTGTACCTGTCAGAGGTCCTTCAGGCCCTGGGTCTTGGGGCCCGCATGTTGGGGTGGATCTTGGCATTGTACAGTGGTCCGGGGGCCAGGGTCAGGGTGAATGGCTTATTGTCAGACCCCTTCCCTATTTTTAATGGTACTAGGCAGGGGTGCCCTTTGTCGCCCCTCCTTTTTGCACTGGCCCTGGAACCCTTTTTACGGAGGTTGAGAGATACGCCTGATATTGCTGGAAACACTGATGGTTCTGTGGAACACAAGTTGTCGGCCTATGCTGAAGACTTGTTATTTTATATATCCCCCCCCCTCAGCTCTCTCTTCCGGTGCTTTTCCGTGAATTGGACTTATTTGGAAGGCTCTCCAATTTTAGGATCAATTATGAAAAATCCGAACTGTTACCCGTACTCCCCCCCCCCCCCCCGACTATGGCCGACACGCTGAAACAGTCTTTTGGCTTGAAATGGAGGGAGGGCTCCCTTCCATACTTGGGTGTACACATTCCCTCTGACTTGAAACTGCTGTATGATAGGAATTTCGGTGACCTACTGACATGTATTCAACTAGACCTGGACTCCTGGGCATCGCACTCCTTGATTTGGTTTGAACGTGTAAATGTTCTCAAGATGACTATCCTTTCACGGTTTATCTATTTACTTAACCACTTGCCGACCGCCGCAAGTACATATACTGCGGCGGTCAGCACCGTGCAGGCAAAGTGACGTATGGGAGCCAATAGGGGGCGGGCGAGCGCGCGCCGCCGGAGGCTTGCTCCCGCCCCTGCTCGTTCACGGACACCCCTGACCCGATGTCCGCCGGCCACTCGCGATTGTCCGTTACAGAGGGAGAAAGGCAGGCGGCTAATGTAAACAAAGCCGCCTGTCATTCTCCCCTGTGTAAGTGCAGAGATCATACGGTCCTGCTATATAGGATTGTATATCTCTGTAGTTACACAAACAGCCACAGAGAAGCCACAAGAAGCACGCCCCTAGGGACACACTTAACCCCTCCTTCTCCAATAAAGTTAACCCCTTCCCTGCCAGTGTCATTTTTACAGTAACAGTGCATATGTATAGCACTGATTACTGTAGTAATGTCACTGGTACCCCCAAAAGTGTCAAAAATGTCAGGCAAGGGTCCGACCTGTCCGTCGCAATGTCGCAATCCCGAAAAAAAAAAAAAATCGCAGATCGCCGCTATTACTCGTTAAAAAAAAAAAAACAATAAAAATTACAAAAATCTTTCCCTTAGTTAGTAAATGCAATAACTTTTTCGCAAACCAATCAAAATACGTTTATTGCGATTTTTTTTTTTTTACCAAACATATGTAGCAGAAAACAAATTGGCCTAAAATGTAAAAAAAATTTAGATTTTTACATTTTTTTTGGGGAATTTCAAAAAAATTTGAAAAATATTATTTTTGCAAAATTGTCGCTTTTTTTGTTTATAGCGCATGATCAAAAAATCACACAGGTCATCAAATACCACCAAAAGAAAGCTCTGTTTGTGGGAAAAAAAGGACGTCAATTTCATTTGGGTACAGCGTCGCACGACCGCGCAATTGTCCGTTAAAGTCACGCAGTGTCGAATCGCAAAATAGGGCCTGGTCAGGAAGGGGGTAAAATCTTCCGGGGCTTAAGTGGTTAATACGGTGGTCCCCATACAACTGCCTCGGCTCTTTTTTAAACGCTTACGTCGCTCCTTGTTGAAATTTTTGTGGCGTGACAAGTGCCCCCGCCTAGCCTATGCTATTCTCCGGCGCCATAAATCGGACGGTGGGGTGGGATTGCCTGACATTTCCCTCTACTACAAAGCCATGGCCTTGGTGCGTATGCTGAATTGGGCGCATGATACCATTACTAAACCGTCGGTCCCGTTGGAGAAGATGATGGCGGGCAGGAATCTATCCGGTGCGCCGTGGATCCCGGGGGGCGACAGGGGACTGTCAGACCTCTCCATTGAAGAGGGCGACGCTCTGTATATAGGATGGCCTCAATGCAGAAGCAGACTTCTCTTCTGGGGTTTCCCCCTTGGCGCCTTTGAGGGGAGGGGTTTCTCTGGTTCTCCCCTGGCGAGGATACTCGTTTTTTTCGCGCCTGGGGTGCAGATGGGAAAACCTACTGTGGCAAGTTTGCACCTTCTGGCAAGCTGCTGCCACTACCTGTGATGCGGGCCCGCATTTGAGACTGACTGGCGGCATAGACAACTGACTGACTTTATGGAGAAGCTCCCTGCAACGCCCCGATCGATAGATCAGCTCTCTGCTTTAGAAAAATGGTTTGTTGACCCCCCGGAGTCCCGCCACTTACTTTCCCATATGGTCTCTGACACGGTTCCCTACTATGTTCGGGAATGGGAGAGAGAGTCGGGAGTTACCTCATTTCCTCCTGGCAGTCTGTTCATGTGTACCAACTGGCCTTGGTCATCCAGTACAAGTTCAGTGTATATGAGAACATCTGAAGGCAACTGACACTTTGGAATGTAAGCACTAGCATCCATTGACTCCCATAGCTTAATAAGTGCCTGGAAGAAAATTGTAAGATTTTATTATGACAAATGCTTCGAACATTAGAAAAATAATTATTAATCCTAATTGATGAAGAAAGAATTAAACATGTGGATTTATAAAATTTTATATTTTCATATTTTTTACCCTGCTGAGATGTATCTGGCATTGTTTGTAAAATTACAATCTACTACTCTTTTAAGTCTACATTATTTTCTTCAGTGCTCCCAATGCCAATGAGCTGGATGCTAAATAATTTATATTTCAGAAAACATTTGGACAGTTTGCATTCATTTTGAGATTCTTTGTTGTGCGCTTGGTAAAACAGTCAAGTACTCATGCTTACTACGGGATCAATGCACCCTTTCCTCCTTTTTAGTTTGTACCGCTTTATGATGAACTGAGCTGCCTATAGCAGAGAGGGTTTACTACCAGTTTTTATTTTTTCTGCCAAGTCCTACTCCTGAAGGTGGCGATATAACCCTACCGTCAAGAATATGAAGTGCTGTGTCCGTAAATGAATGAAAGAGAAAATTTTATATTTTTATGGTAGACTGGCTAACACCTGAGTCTACTGTAAGTCTAGCAATGCTAATCTATTCTAGTGCTTTATGGTATGCAGTATGGTACACTTTTTATTTTTCTACTCTACCTTCTTCCACCTTTTACCCTTAACCCCCATTTCAATGGTTGTTGCCAGAACATTTGGATAACTGAACTAAATAATTACCTTTGTATTACACAATTAACTTGTTTTCTTTTTAAGAATAGCATTTTTGTATTATGTTAATTATTCAAAAGAGTCATTGAATGCACTATAGTTTACTACATCACAAATATACCGGTTAAAATCATTTTTTTTCTTCAAATAAAATATTTAAACTTTCGTTAAAAATCACATACCAACATGGCCTAGCCCAAAGTGCATCCTCTACAAAAAATGTCCAGAGATGCATTGGCATTCAAGAAACTTGCATAGTTACAAACTGCTAAGGCTGAATATAGACACCAGTCCATCCAGTTCAAACTGTGTGTATGTGTGTGTGTTTATGTCAATACCATTTCCCATATCCCTGTATATTGCATTTCCAAAGATGCCCATCTAAGTTTTTTAAATTATCGACACTCCCCAACACCACCATCTGTGGAAGGGACTTCTTCATCCTCAATTTGTAAATTAGGCATTTATGGGGAACTGGATGGAATGTTTTGGAAAAATCCAGATAAACCAGGTCAACAGGCCTCCTCTATCTTGTTGACTAGTTTATATGTGGATGCACCTCAATCATTTTAGTGGTATTTACATATACACATCTAGATCTGAGAATTCTTACACAAAAGAGGTAGTTCCATACGCAATACACATTTACTGATAGGGTTACATAATATATACAAATTACACATCAGACAGTATTTACAACACAACGTACAGTGTAAGTCTCCTGGCTTACATGATATTTAAAATTACCCACAACAACCATATTTACAATACAATGCAAGTATAGCATTAGGTTACCTGTTAACTTCAGGTCTGCTCATTGTGACTGCCATGTGTCCCCCACACAAAAGAGGATCATAGCTTGCGGAAAAAGCATTATATTCCCCCCCCCCCTCCTTTCTGTACTGTGGCAAATATAATTTTCCCTAATTGGTCACTGAACATAGCAAACGTATATTGAGCACAGCCTGATTGAAGGAGTCAAAGAGGGCTGCTGTTTTCTGCCCATGTGAGATGTGATCAGGGAAAACAAAAGGCCAACCTTTGAATTGGAACTAGTTACAGTAACACCAACACAACACTCAATACTTTAAATAGATTTCCTTCTAACCGAAATATATTTCTAATTACAATATTATTTACAGCTATTAATGGAGATTTCACATAAACCCATTATGTAACAATCTAGATGACAGCTCACTTCCTCAAAGGATTGTTAACAGACTGATTTGGCAATAATAAACTTTCATAAATCCATGCTGATTACTACTCATACCGTTTTCATAAGCAAATTCTTGGATATAGTCCCTTATCATCCCCTCCCATAGTTTACATACTATTGACGTTAGGCTGACTGGCCTGTAGTTTCCCGGTATATATCTTGGCCCTATTAAATACGTTTCGCCTATCAGCTGGTATCATTCCAGTTACTAAATTGTCCTTAAAAATGAGGAATAACGATCTGGCTATAACATGTCTAGGTTCCTTGAGGACTCTCGGGTGTAAGCTATCTGGTCCTGGTGATTTATTAACATTATGTTTTTCAAGTCTTTTTTGGACACTGTCTTCACCTTAAAATCTTTTTTGACAGAATGATAGTAGTCAGATGTGTCTTAACTGGCAGAGATCTTTTGTGTTAAACCAGGGGAAATAACCTTTCAAAGTGAAAACTCATTTGTAAATTAAACAGCCTATTTTCCATTAGTGAATCAACCCCCTATTTCTAGTGATCTATTCAAAATGATGGTAAGTTACTGCACAGATGTGACCAGTGCCCAAGATTTCTGTACTGTGTATAAAGACACCATGAGAGGCTGTTGTTGCCATAGAGAGATAACTATGAACTATTACGTGAGGTTTCAAGGTTAGATTAACTTATAGGTCTCTATAGAGTGGGGCTGGGGGTTTCTGTACCAAAAGTGTAGTTGTATACGTTATAGCTCATTGTCAAGTACATAATTGTAAACAGTTTATTTGGCCTTTTTTTTTCTGGAAATAATTTTACCCTGCTTTTGGATATATTCTATTAAATTGTATATTGGTTTCAAAAATACTTAAAAGTATATGTGAACCCTTACCTTATGAAATGTTTTTTTTTTTCTTAAGTTATGCCATAACCTCTGTTCGCAGCTTCATAACGGGGTTATGGAGCTGGGGGTGTAGAAACAGCCATACACTGATCTTCCCAGTGTATGGCTGTGCAGGGAGGGGGTGTAAGCACACGGCTGATCTTTGGAGGACAGGCAGGCTGTGCTTCTAGCACAGCAAGACAAGTGACCCTGCTGGGTGGATGTGCTCTCATGCCGAGCATGATCAGGGGGACTGCCACTAACACCAGGAATTTCACACAAAGGAAGCAATACAAAGAGAACAGAATACTTTTTAAGTACATGGTACAACAGACATAAATCAGGAAAATAAAATGTTAGCCTAACATATTCTTCAACTTTCAAATTTGAATGTTATTAAAAGTTAAAAAGTGTTACCTGACGGAACATTTCAGGGATATCATATATGTAAGTTGTTCCGAGAGACTGTGCTTGAAATCGCTTAGATTGTAACAAATCTTTTGTCACATAAGGAGTATTAATGAGCATCCCATGAAGTGGTCCCTGTTTATCCCCATATGCTTGAAACATGATCTATGAAAAAGAAGAAACTCATCTTAAATGTAATATATACCTGTTTGAAGACCATTACTTAGTGTGATGCTTTCAGTCACTTTATCAACTAAGCTTGCAGCTTGATTCTCTGTTCATAAAGGCTTGTTCAGATTTATCAACCATACTTTCAGCTGAACTAAGATCTATTGATTGGGCAAGTTTCAAAAAGCATTTAAAAGGTAACACCCCCCCCCCAAAAAAAAGGCACATAAATAAATAATGCATATACAACTGTGACACAGGCCATACTGTAATTTATTGTTATTAAAAATTATATTTCATTTTCAATCTGCAGTGCTGTGAATTTCTGTAAAATTCAATGCAATAAGGCAACCTGGAGGTGTAACACCCCCAGAGATGCCTTCCTGCTTGTCTGATTGGCTCACTGATCTCTCCACAAGTCTGCACTAAGATACAAGTCAGATTGTAGGCATCCTCTGCAACAGAAATTTCAGTTGTGGTGAGAAGGGCTGCTTCTAAAGTGATGCAGACCCTGCCACTCTCCTCATTGGACCCCTGCAAGTGCCTTAGCTGATCAAAAATGAAAAAGTCACTCCCATTCAGAAACACTCTGCACTTGATCTAACAAAGAGTTATTCCTTCAGAGCAGAAACTGGTAGGACTGTGCAGCAAAGGTTGGTAAAATCCTTGCAATGTTCATTGATCATCCAGAAGGGATTGCTTTTTCCCTCAGCAAAAGTGGAGTTACTCCAATCTATTGTTACAGAAATTCAAACAATTAAGCCTCTTCAATAGGGTGGTCTGGTAACAGTAGTTTTTACTATGGAGCTTTTGGCATTAAAAAAACAAGGTAAAATAAGCAATTTCCCTCAAATGCCCATAGCCTCTAACCTATCCATAACTGTTTAGAAGATCCTAAAAAAGTCATGATCCCTCTACCTAAATCTCCAACAATTAAGAATACTTTTACAATGAGCCCCAGCCCATCATTAACTCAACTTGCTTTCTAACATTAAATAAAACCCTGCAGCAGCCTGTTTTACCTTATAAGGCCCCTGAAGCATCAGAACTGAACACTACCAGATGCAGCAGTGCTAGCATTACCGTGCTGAGAACTAGTAAGCTATTTTGAGCTTTTCAAACCTTAAAGTAAAAATACAGAATAGTCAAAATTTAAAATTTGACCACAAATTGTTCTTAATGATACTAAAGGAAAAGCATACATTTCAGTTCAATTGTAATTTTCTACCTCTATGAAATGCCTGATAGTGCCTAGTACATCTTTTAACCACTTGCCAACCAGCCGCTGAAGTTTTACTGCGGCAGGTCAGCTCTATTACACGAAACGATGTACCTGTACGTCGCTTCATGTAATAGATAGTGGGGTCACACACGCAGCGATTGGCCAGAGGTGGCTGGTTGACCCGCTGATTGGACAAAGCTTCAGACAAAGTTAGAAGGAATGCATCATAAACCCAAATTAGCACGTCTTTAAAGGACTGCTGATGAGCCTCTGTTGCAAATGGTCCTGTCACAAATAGTCTGATATGCAGATTAGTAATATACATATGTTAACTTGAGGTTTTGGACCTAAAATTGAACTTTTGTACATCTGAAACTCTCCTCTCTGATTCAGAGTTTAAAACTCCCAGAGCAATTGACTTACCTTTAAAATAATGGTTACACTAATGTACAGGATGTCAATTAGTTAGACACCAAACACATCTATATTACTAAGGTCTAGCAAGCTAATAGGACACATTAGACACCTCTGGTCTTTGGATTGTGAATCCTTGTCACATGGAAAAACAGATGATCCCAGGATAGATGTCATTAGGGATGTGTCCACTGGAGCATTATAAAACGCTCTAGCACCCCTCCACCATACCTTAAAGACTTTTTGTTTTACAAAGTATTTACTCACATTTTGTAAAGTTTACTGTTAACAGCTCAAAGGTGAAAAGTAACAGCATTCATCACAAAAAGAAGGCAGATATACAGTAGACATATGCCGGTTTTCGGTAATTCGATATATCGCGGTATTGCATAGCCACGGTATTGTTATTGTGGCATTTTTAAAATACCGAGTTTCTCTGTCAAGTCTGCCTGACTTGTGAATTGATACATTTCAGTGAGCTGGATGACTCATTCACTCACACAGCTAACCCCTTTCAGTATTAAGTCTCCTAACTATAAACAAAAATGATTACATTTGTATCTTTTCCTTCCCTCTGCCAGGGAGAAAGGAAGTTTAACCTCTTAAAGACTGGATCTTTTTCTGACACTTGTTGCTTACAAGTTAAAATCAGTTTTTTTTTTGCTAGAAAAGTACTTAGAACCCCCAAACATTTTATATATTTTTTTAGCAGAGACCCTACAGAATAAAATGGCGATTGTTGTAATATTTTATGTCACACTGTATTTGCGCAGCAGTCTTTCAAACGCAATGATTAGACTTTAATGAATAAAAAAAAAAAAAAAAAACGTAACAGTAAAGTTATCCCAATTTTTTTTTTTTGTTACACAGAGAATCGTGAGAGAATCGTGATCTTTATTCCAAGCTAAAAAATCGTGATTCTCATTTTGGCCAGAATCGTGCAGCTCTAATAAATATATATATATATATATATATATATATATATATATACACACACACACACACACACGCATAGCAGCCCACATTACATTATTATATAGACATCAAGCAGTGTCTGGCCTACCTGGTGATAACTGGTCCTGGCGCTCTGATCCGATGGCCTGGTCTTTAAAGGGGCAAATCCTTGCGATCCAGAAGTGGTTAAACCTGCAGGAGGACCGGTGTTTTTATCTATTAATGACTTTACTATTGCTTTAGGCCTGGTTCACATGTATGCGGGTTGGTGGTTCACATGTATGCGGGTTGGCGGTTCACATGTATGCGGGTTGACGGCCCACATTTGCACAGGCATAGCAGCCCATTGATTTGAACGGGCTGCTATGTCCTCATTTTCCGCAGAAAAAAGGTGCATGCAGCATTTTTTTAAAATTCAGTGGCCTTGAAATCCATCCTGCTTTTGCACCATGCGACTAACCTGCAGTTCCTGCTCTGGCAAGCTTTCTGCATTTTTTGTATACGTGGGCACGGCATTTAAAAATAAACAGTTTGCGTGTGCAGCAACGGCAGGTAAGTCGCATGGCGCAAAAGAAGGATGGATTTCATGGCCACTGCATTTTTTTAAATTCTGCATGCACCTTTTTTCAGCTGAAAACGCAGGCATAGCAGCTCAAGCCCATTCACATCAATGGGCTGCTATGCCTGTGCAAATGTGGGCCCCCAACCCGCATACATGTGAACCAGGCCTAAAGCAATAGTAAAGTCATTAATAGATAAAAACACCGGTCCTCCTGCAGGTTTAACCAATTAATGACTTTACTATTGCTTTAGGCCTGGTTCACATGTATGCGGGTTGGGGGCCCACATTTGCACAGGCATAGCAGCCCATTGATGTGAATGGGCTTGTGCTGCTATGCCTGCGTTTTCAGCTGAAAAAAGGTGCATGCAGAATTTAAAAAAATGCAGTGGCCATGAAATCCATCCTTCTTTTGCACCATGCGACTTACCTGCCGTTGCTGCACTCGCAAACTGTTTTTAAATGCCGTGCCCACGTATACAAAAAATGCAGAAAGCTTGCCAGAGCAGGAACTGCAGGTTAGTCGCATGGTGCAAAAGCAGGATGGATTTCAAGGCCACTGAATTTTAAAAAAATGCTGCATGCACCTTTTTTCTGCGGAAAATGAGGGCATAGCAGCCCGTTCAAATCAATGGGCTGCTATGCCTGTGCAAATGTGGGCCGCCAACCCGCATACATGTGAACCGCCAACCCGCATACATGTGAACCACCAACCCGCATACATGTGAACCAGGCCTAAAGCAATAGTAAAGTCATTTATAAACAACACCTCCTTCAGGTTTAACCACTTCTTGACCACAAGGATTTGCCCTCTTAATGACCAGGCCATCGGATCGGAGCCGAGCGCCAGGACCAGTTATCACCAGTTAGGCCAGACACTGCTTGATAACCTATTTTAGGCCTGGTTCACAGAGTCTGTACTGACTGACTATATAATAATGTGCATAAGTGAACCAAAGCCCCTAAATTCAGCAATGAAATTGAAGTGAGGTGGAAATTTAATAATTTAAATTTAATAATAGAATACCGTGATAATACCGTATATACCGTGGCAAAACCTTAATCAATTAATCGCAGCATGAAAATCTGATACCGTCACAAGCCTAATATACAGATCTATTACAAGTGAGGGTTAACTGAATAAAGGAACACATAGCAAATGTCCAAAGTCCGACTAGAGTTGTACCAGTAGATAGATGCTCCCAATACTCACAACGAGAAGGGGGTCATGGTAAATAAGATCTGTTCCTCTTTAGTAAAGATAAACAAACATAAATGGGGATAGGGGAAGGGGAGAAAAAAAATGGGGGGGTGGGGCGGAAGAAGAGAAGGGGCGACCTTTATAGCTCTGGAGATTGCGTAAGAGCAAAGAAGAAGTAAGTAGAGTAGAAGAGGTAGGGCAGGGAGAGGGTGGGGAGGCAGGGCACGGTCTAAGTTCAGACCATCATTTTAAGATATCCAAGGGTCCCATACTCATAGGAACTTCCCTGCAGACTTTTTGACTGGGTAAGGGTTCACTCAGCAACATCCTTCTAGAAGGTCAAGAAAAAAAGCTGTTGCATTAGCAGCTCTGAGCTCGTTTGACATTGAAGCTACCAAAGAATACTGAGACATATTCTTCTGACCTGGCAAAATTTACTTAAGTATTTTTTTCATTTATGAAAAGCCTCTTATTTTACTGTTGCAATATTTCTTGCTCCACTTTTCTGTCTCTGAAAATTGAAAAATGGCAGCAATTGTCTCGACTAAAATGCTAAACACTTTACATCAGGAAATACGCAAGCCATTTCTTGCCTATTCTCCACTATATGCACAATCCATGTTTTTGCCATATAGCTCCTATACTTTGCTTCATTTTTAAGTTTTATCAAATCTAACTTTAAGAAACCCTGTGGTCAGGGTGCCAAGAACTGAATTAACCACTTCAATACAGGGCACTTTCACCCCCTTCCTGCCCAGACCAATTTTCAGCTTTTAGCGTTGTTGCATTTTAAATGACAATTACGTGGTCATGCAACACTGTACCGAAACCAAATTTATGTCATTTTTTTCCCACAAATAGAGCTTTTTTTTGGTGGTATTTGATCACCGCAAGGTTTTTTCTTTTTTGCTAAACAAATAAAAAAAAGACCAAAAAGTTTGAGAAAAAAAAAAGTGTTTTGTTTATGTTATACAATTTTGTAAATAGAAAAGTTTTTTCCTGCACTGATGAGCACTGATGAGGCTGCACTGACAGGCACTGATGAGGAGGCACTGATGGGGTAGCACTAATATGTGGCACTGATAGGCAGCACTGATGGGCACTGATATGTGGCACTGATAGGTAGCACTGATATGCAGCATTGGTGGGCACTGATAGGCGGCACTGCTGGGCACTGAGAGGCGGCATTGATGGGCACTGATAGGTGAAAATGGTGGAAAATAATGGGCACTGGTGGGCGGCACTAAAGGATGGCAATGATAGGCACTGGTGGACAGCACTGATGGGGAGGGCACTGGCAGGCAGCACTGATGGGAGGGCACTGGCTGGCTCCCTGAACCCTAATTGCCATCTCTGGTGGCCATGGTGGGCATCCCTGGGGTCATGGGTGAGCACCCCTGGGGTCATGGGTGGGCATCCCTGGTGGTTCTAGTGGCAGTGTTCCACAGATGTTCGCATATAATCGCACATGGAGCAATTACCTCCCATTAGTGACAAATGAGTGGCCCAGGACACAAACTGTCTGCGTACAGGGCCAGGGCAGGGTATGGCACTGCATGGCAATGTGAATGAGGACTGATTAAAATGAAATTAAAAATTATTTTTTTAGTCTTGTATAAAAAATGATGTACATAATATGTAAAGATATATGAAAAGCATCACATATTCCCTTTAGCATTAAATACATTTATAGAATTCTCTGATCCATATATACAGAATTCTTCTATCATTTACATTCTTCTGAATACATTTTTGTTTGTGTATTTTTGCATCTTTGATTTAATGTTACCCCTTCTTTACCTGTGCAGTTCTTGAATCTGTCACCTCTTTGTAAAGACTTATATCCAAGTAGTAGCCAGATTCATTTGTCAGAAACAATCGAATTGGAATCTGCTTCCCTGTTGGTGTTAAACGGATGTTTATTTTCAGTTCAGCTTGCAGGACACGCAACTTCCATAGACGACTCCCATAGCGCATTACCATGCTCCGGACCGACTCCTCAATCTGTTGGCAGAAGGTTATTGTTATCCTTATTATATTCATTAAAATGGCCAACTTTTGTTTTGAAATTAGGGGAACAGAAACAAGGACACACAATGTAGGGGGAACAGAAGCAGAGGCACACTGTGCCTTTTGTTTCCAGTTCCTCAGTGGCAAAATACCAGCAGGATGCAGTGCAATACACTACCTGCAAACTAGGAAAAAGATGCATTCTTTTCAACTTGAGGTATGTATCCTGAACCTCTATCAGCTGTAGTTGATTCCTTAATGGGGAAAACAGGAATTAGCCAATAGAGCTGCAGGATGCCCGTGCCAAATTGATACCCTCATGCCCTCCACACTTTCCTGTACATACTGTCATATCCTTTGCATTATTTTCCTACATATATCATAATATCTCCATGCTCCTCTTCTATACATACAGCCTACCATCATACCCTCCACACTTCTCACAAGTACATACTGCCCGTAGTCATACCCTCCACATTCCCCACCCTTACATACTGTCCACTATCATACACACTATCTGCATTCTTCTTCACATATTACCCACTATAATACCCTTCTCACCCTTCTACTACACATAGTGCCTGCTGCCACAACCTCAGTACTCCTCCCTGATGCATCTTACCCACTAAAACAGTTCCCCCAACATAGTTTCTAATATCTCCCACCTTGTGCATTCTCTAACGGGCACATTTTTGATAACTGTATTTAAAAAAATAAAGTACGCATTACATACACTTCAGTTGTTGTGCCAACATATAGACCACAACCCTACACTACAGTAACTAAATACCATTTTAGAAGATAAAAAATGACATTGTAATTTAACATTTACATATAATTGTAAAATTGCTAAATAATGCCCAAAAGAGAGACATTACAGAGTGTTTTGGTAGATTTCAAGGAGTGATGGGACAAGAGTTCAGTGTACGGGGACAGATTGTGTATGGGAGAGAGTAGACAGCAGGAGTAGATCACAAACTATAATCACTGGGAGCAGAGTGGCTGGGATAAGAGGTGGCAAAACCAGCAAGAGCACAAAAGTAATCAAGCAGGAATTTCCTATGAGAGAAGGACATGTACTGCAAACTATACTGTAAGAAAATGCACACACTCAAACTAAAGTGGAAGGGACACATACAAAAAAGAGCCTTTGGTATACCTTTGAAGGATCCATGATAACAGTAGGAACAAAATTTAAGAAGATGTGGTTGCAGTCAGTGCGTACATTAGTGTTATTAAAAGCAACTTCCAGTTCATCCATTGCTTCCAGCAAGAGGCGCTCACCTTCATTCTGAAGGTACTCAAAAGAGGCTTCCTGTGAAGTACAAAAGGATATATACAAATTCACTCTATGTACAGTGAAACTGCCCTAACACAATGTCATTTTTACATCCTATATGAACTTAGCTGTATAGGGAAGCATAAATGAGTAATGAAAGAATCACCCATTCAAAAAAAAAAACTCAATAAAAGGAACATTTTCTTTCCATGTAAATATTACAAATTTTGGAAGTTGAATATAGTTTGGTGGTTGAGAGGTGTCAATGATGACATAAAAGGACATCCAATTTTTAATTATATAAACTGCAAGATTGTTAAGAAAGTTGACTCAAGATAGCCCTTACCTTTGTAACTAGGTCAGAATGTCTGATGATCGCACGGACAAAGAACCTGTAATCTGTGACTTCGGTTCCCTCTTCGACCTTTGCAGCTCCCAAATACAGATGCATTTTGTGGTTAGCACAAGGTATGGCTGTTAAATCAAAATTCCTCATACGATTAAGCTCCAGCTGGAAGGCAAGTGCTGGTTCCAAATGCCTGTAGATTCTGTCTTCTTCAAACTTGGAAAACACAATTTATTATCATACTTTATAAAGCACCAACATTTTACAATAAATGCACAATAAATTGTGCACATAAACAAAATACAGGAGGAAGAAGAGTTAAAAGCGTGTCAAAAAATACCGTATTTATCGGCGTATAACACGCACCGGCGTATAACACGCACCTTCATTTTAAGAAGGCAGGGCTGTCCCAAGGCCAGGAGAGGCGGGGTGGCCAGCCTGACACCACTCCTCCGGACTGCCGATCCCCCCCCCCCACATTGCTAAAAAAAAAAAAAAAAAAAAACGTATAACACGCACCCATTGTTTGCACTATTTTTTCAGGGGAAAAAAGTGAGTGTTATATACGCCGATAAATATGGTAAATTGCAATACTGTAAGAAGAAAAGTAGGCAGAAAAATTAAGAAAAGAGATGACAAAGGCTGGAGATGATTAAGGCGATTATTTTGTCTAAAATGACTTGGGTAAAGTGGAAGAAAGACTGATAGATCATTTTGAAAAGTTGGCATATAAGGGTCTGTCTAAACCAGGCATGTCCAACCTGCGGCCCGAGGGCCGCAGGCAATGCGGCCCACTGCCCCCTGAAAATTTTTTTTTTGCTGGGGAGGAAGGAAGTTGGGTCAGGGGCACAGCCACAGCAGCTTCCAACTATTGGTAGGCAGAGGCTGCCTTGAAGGGGAGGGGGGAGGCGAGCATATTCAGTGTTTCTGACTCCTATCACCATTACCACTTCAAATCACTGAAGTGGTCATGGTGGTTAGAGTGTTCCTTTATTATCTCTCAGAAGACATAAACCTCATTTTCATTTGATCATCCTCTAGTTGTGTTAAATTAGTGCGGGAAGGGCACGGCGGCGCAGGAAGGGCGCGGCGGCGCGGGAAGGGCGCATCGGCATTTTATTACATACCTTAACTATAGTATATATTTTATATGCGGCCCGAGAAAATTTCTCTACACTCAATGTGGCCCAGAGAAGCCAAAAGGTTGGACACCCATGGTCTAAACATTTTAATGGTAAGATAATGTACAGGTGAGATCAATCCTATTTTAAAAAGATGAGTGGAAAATTAATACAAAAGGGACAATGGAATAGAATCTCTCTTTAAATTATACTTTATGTAGTGTTTAAAAAAAAAAAAAAAAACCTTACCTTGCTTCTCGCACGGAAAGTGAAAAATTTGGGGAATTCCCTCTGAAAGAAAAAAAAAGTATTCATATATAGATTTTACAATAATAAAGGCTGTCATTAAATACTGTACATTGAGGTTCCCCAAAACCAAATATTTTAAAATGGGTTCATTATTATCTAAAACTAGACTTTTGCTGGATACAGTTATACATAGTGTGACAGGAAGTCAGGTAAATCTGTGGATGTAGTCACAGACAGGAGATATATTTCCACCTGGTTTAGAAAATTCACCAATTACTATAGGATGTCGGCTGAAAAGGTAGCCAGGACAGCTTAAGGAAGTTGAAGAACTTTCAGCTGTTCAGAATGAGGAAATGAAGGCCTCTATAATTTGTCCAAAGGAAGTCTAAGGATTGCTGCCTCCTGACGCTGTGTGAAGCTAGGGAGAGGAGGACAGTCAGATGTGTGCCTCCCGACGCCGTGTGGGCATGGGAGAAGGACTGCTGCCTCCTGACGCTGTGTGGGCATGGGGAGAGGAGGACAGTCAGATGTGTGCCCCCTGAAAGCTGTGTGAGCATGGGGAAGACCTCCTGAAGCGATGTGCGCTGAGGAGGGTAACAAGTGTGAAGACTATTCGAGGTGAGGTCTTGGGTCGTTTCTATGTGAAAAGAAACCAATGGACATTTCCTGTGTGAAGGGGAAATTAATTAAGACTGAAGACTACTCAAGGTGAGGTCTTGGACTATTTCTATGTGGAAAGAAATAAATGCACCGTTTGCTATGTGAAGAGACAAGCAAAGGAATGGTTGCTATGTGAAGAGACAAAAAAAAGGAATGTGTTCTACGTGAAGCAAAGGGACATGTTCAATGTGAAGAGGAAAAGGGACATGTTCAATGGATATTTGTTGTGTGAAGAAATAAATGGTCTATTGAGTGTCTGCTGTAGGATCAGCAAAGTTTGCCCAACAGTAGGTTGGAGACAGACTCCGTAGGTAGGTTCCTGTATGTGAGAAGGTAGCCGCCCACAGTGGCAAGGATTTATTTTGTGTTTTATTTTTATTTTGCTGTTTTTGAGGCTTGCACTTGTGTGAAGTAAATTGCAATAATAAACCAAACTGTTGTTTGCAACCACTTCTCGGCTATCTCCCTGTGTAACGAACCCCCCCCAAAGGGGTCACCCATACCCGCCACCGAGCGAATCTCCCACAATAGTAACATGTAATATTTACACCTTCCTAAGCAAAAGGAAGGTTACCTTTTGTTGATGCAAAAGGAAACTGAATGTATATGCTAAAATCCACAATGCTCCCTTCCTCATCAAAAATCCTATAACATATCATAACTTACCCAACATAAAGACACCTTACACTTCTTGATGCAGCAGCCCAGCCAGAGCCAGTTATTGTTTACAGCTTGCACTATTCCAGCTGAGTTCTGATGTTCTAAACATGTGGCTGTCCTAATGGTAAAGAATACTGGCTGTCCAGGCTGGAAATACCAAGCTTAACATAGAGAAAGACAAATTTTTTAAAGGCCAGGACTGGCAGAGCTGGGTCATAGAACTGACGACTGTAAACAGGCTACTGCAGTAATAAGAATAGAAAATCTGTATTGGAGGTCTTATATTCTGCACGCAAATTTGGTTAAGAAGATACCTGTTAAAGCTAAAGTGTAATCTTCTTAAATTTTGCCTTCCCTGGTTCCTCCTTTCCCCCCTCATCAAATTGCTAATAAAATTATTTAATAAAACTGGTTTTCATTTACACATACCTTATTTTAGACCCAGTGACACCCAGGACCCGAATTGTTGCTAAGGGAATGATCAGACCATGAAGCCTCCATTCCATTTAACCAGTTGCCAACCACCCACCACAGATATACTGCGGCAGGGTGGCTCGACTGCGCAAAATCATGTATATCTACGTGATTTAGTGCACGCTGTCTCGGCAGCGCGCACGTGCCGCTGGAGCCGCGCTCCCGCTGTGATCACACACAGCAGGAGGCGGGCCGCGGGAGGAGCGGCGGCAATTGCCACCAGCCTCCCACAATTGTAAGAGAAACTGACAGAAGACCCGCCTGCTTATGTAAACAAATCTGGCGAGTCTACTGTCACACAGGCAGAGAGAGATCAGGAGTTTCAGCTAAGCTGAAATCCCGATCTCTCTGTGCCTGTCAC
This sequence comes from Pelophylax lessonae, assembly GCF_965119305.1. Taxonomy (NCBI): domain Eukaryota; kingdom Metazoa; phylum Chordata; class Amphibia; order Anura; family Ranidae; genus Pelophylax; species Pelophylax lessonae. The sequence continues at coordinate 305,566,861 of NC_138769.1, read as the reverse complement.
AGAGCCCACCCCCCCCCCCCACAGTCAGTAAGCATTGTTAGGCATACATTAACCCCTTTGAGCACCCCCAGCGTTAACCCCTTCCCTGCCAGTCTCATTTATACAGTAACAGTGCATATTTTTTAGCACTGATCACTGTATTAATATCACTGATCCCCAAAAAGTGAAAAAAATGTCAGTTAGGGGTCCGATCTGTCCGCAATGTCGCAGTCCCTCTAAAAATAGATGATCGCCGCCATTACTAATATAAACAAAAAAAAAAGAATAAAAAGTCCAAAAATCTTTTCGGTAGTTTGTAAACACTATAACTTTTGCGCAAACCAATTAAAATACACTTTGTGGGATCTTTTTTACCAAAAATATGTAGCAGAATACAAATTGGCCTAAACTGATAAAAAATAAATTTTGATTGATACATTTTTTTTTTTTATTGGGAATGTTTTATAGCAGAAAGTAAAAAATAGTGTTTTTTTTTTTTCAAAATTGTCCCTTTTTTTTGTTTATAGCGCAAAATCTAAAAACCACAGAGATGATCAAATATCACCAAAGGAAAGCTCTATTTGTGGGGAAAAAAGGAAATCAATTGTATTTGGGTACAGCGTCGCACGACTGCGCAATTTTTCATTAAAGTAACGCAGTGCCGAATCAAAAAAAAAAATGGCCTGGTCATTAAGGGGGTAAAACCTTCCGGAGTTAACCACTGGTGGAGTGGTTAAACACTAATCAGTTTAGAACAAAAAGCAGTCTAATGTATAGGCAGAACAGTACACAAATACATACTTTAACCAATGACCCAGAGATGATCATTTGCAAATATTTTCATACCATATAATCATAGCTTACTGTACCAAAATCAGTTGTACTGTACAGCAAATTGCCTGCTAATATGACAAATTCATTCAATCAACTGGACTATTAGGAACCACAACAGTGGAAAAAAAGAAACCCATAATGACTTCCTTTTGCCTACAGCTGTAAATATGTATGTCTGAGTTTAAGCACAATACTTTAATAGAAACATACATGGCAGACTTCTAAATAAAACACCAAAACAAAGTCAACAATAAAAAGGTCTATGTAACCAAAGCTATATTTTAAAAAGTATATTTCCCTTACACTTTCAAAGGTAAAAGTAAAGTAAAATGAGGCATTTTGAAGAGCATGGTGTTAATAAATTTTTTTAAAGTGTAACTGAAGGCAAAACTGTTTTTTTTTTCTCTTGATTTTAGATCGAATAAGGGAGGAGTATCAGGCCTCGTTCACACTGGGGCGACGCTACTTGCCGGGGCGACCTCATAGGTCCGTGCCGGGCGACCTCGGAGCGGCCGGCACGGACTTCATAACATTGAAGTCTATGCAGGTCGCTCCGCGTCGCCCCAAAGAAGCTCCGGACCCTTTTTCTAAGTCGGAGCAACTTGTGTCGCTCCTATTAGAACGGGTCCGCAGCTTCTCTATGGAAGGCGACCTACGGCGACCTGTCAGGCGACCAGGTTGCCTGACAGGTTGCCCCAGTGTGAACGGGAACTAATCCCTGTCAGTTTGTTTGTTTGATTTTTTTGTCATCTGTGTTCCATTAGGTATATTTCCTTTCATTTTCTGCCCCATAGCCAAAACAGGAAGAAAAAGGAAATCCCTCCTAAGTGAGGTAATGTCAATGTGTCACCCGGGTCACCTGGACTTTCCAATTGGAAGATTTTCCCTCCATTAGTGTGTTCTGATGTCGAACCAAAATTTTGTATTTTCTTTTACTTTTGATGACAACTGTTGACAACTGTTGACAGGGCAAATAGAGAAAATGAATTTCCCTAATGGGGGCACAAGCTGCAAAAAATTCTATCCAAAACAAAAGAAACAAAATTTGCCTTTAGTTCCACTTTAAAATACATAGCACATATAAAAGAGATCAGCCTGATGTAAATAACCTTCTCAATATGTGTTAATGTTTAAAAATTCTTACTTTGAGGTTTAGTTTGTAATCATACTGTGACAGAGATACGCAGGCACCACTTCCTGCATTGTATATATATATATATACACACATACACGGTGCATCCGGAAAGTATTCACAGTGCTTCACTTTTTCCACATTTTATGTTACAGCCTTATTCCAAAATGGATTAAATTAATTATTTTCCTCACAATTCTACAAACAATACTCCATAATAACAACATAAAATATATATATATTTTTTTTAATCTTTGCAAATTTATTAAAAGTAAAAAAATGGAAAAAAAAAACCCATGTACATAAGTATTCACAGCCTTTGTTCAATACTTTGTTTAAGCACCTTTGGCACCAATTACAGGCTCAAAGTCTTTTTGATTTTGATGCTACAAGCTTGGCACACTCATTATTGGGCAGTTTCTCCCATTTTTCTTTGCAGGACCTCTCAAGCTTTATCAGGTTGGATGGGGAGCATCAGTGCACAGCCATTTTCCGATCTCTCCAGAGATGTTCAATTTGGTTCAAGTCTGGGCTCTGGCTGGGCCACTCAAGGACATTCACAGAATTGTTCTGTGGCCACTCCTTTGTTATCTTGGCTGTGTTCTTAGGGTCATTGTCCTGTTGAAAGATGAAGCTTTACCCCGTCTGAGGTCCAGAGCGCTCTGGAGCAGGTTTTCATCAAGGATGTCTCTGTACATTGCTGCATTCATCTTTCACTCAATCCTGACTATTATCCCAGTTCTTCCCACTAAAAAACACCCCCACAGCATGATGCTGCCACCACCATGCAGCATGTAAACTCCCCCTCTGCTGTCTATTGCACCTTAGAGGGAGGAGTTTACATGCAGCTCAACAGCACATTTTTGCCACCCCCAAACTGCAAGCCTAAATAAGGACTAAGGCCTCATTCATGCAAGGCATACTACAACAAGGCTGTGTTTAGCTGAACAGCGATGCACAAGTGTTCCGTGCATATCCATGCAGGCAGTCCGTCTATGTCAACTAGGATATAAGGGCTGCAGGGGAATGCACATGTATTCAGTGCATTCCTGTGTAGGCTGTCCCATTCATGTCAATTGGGACACAGCGGATGTATGGACACTATCACTGCTCTCAACATGATATCCGTGTGGGTGCATGTACCTGAACTCACACTGTCTGCATTTGGGGCCATGTACCTACACCCGAACAGATGTCAGATTTGTCCTTACAGCCGCTGCATCCCAACTGATATGAATGGGACTACCTGTGCTCTGTGCATACCTGTGCGGGATAAACACGGCTCTCCACATGGGCGTACACTTCAATACAACCCATGTAAACAATGACTTAGCAGGAATTTTGTAAGTCACGTTGTATTTTGTATGCTAATAAGGATTTGTGTTTTTTGAGTTAAAACAGCAATTTGATAAACATTTGCGTTGCGCAACTATTGTGCCCCTACAGTAGCACACTGTTATTCTACTGGTCATGTGCTTTCAGAAAATATATGGTTTGTGGAGGGGGGGGGGAGGGGTCTTTTACAAACTCTGAAAGCTGTAAGTGAAAAATGAAAGTCTATAGATTTTTATGGAAATATGCATATTTATAGTTTGCGTACATTCGATTTTTACCATTTTGCAAAAAGGCGCAAATTAAAATTTACAAATGTTTATTTATTAACTCAATACAGGTTAAACTTTTTTGTTTAGTAGGAATTGAGCAGGAATTTTTTAGCATTTGATGTGTTTGTAACTGCTTGTAATGATATTAGTGTATTTTTAGCGAAAATATTGTTTGATAAACATTTGCGCAAATATCATGGGGCCTTAAAAATCAGTAGCACCTTCTTTTTATTCTAATGGTCATGTGCTTTCAGGAAATATATGGTTTGGGGGGGTCTTTTATAATCTTTGAAAGATGATGTTTTTTCTTACAGTTTTGTGTACATTAGATCTTAACTATTTCTTAAAAGGGCACAGTTTTAAATTTACAAATATTTATTTATTAATTCAATACAGGTTAAACTCTCATGTTTAGTAGGAATTTTGTAAAATTTGCTGTGTTTGTATCTGCTCATAATGATTTTTGTGTATTTTTAGCAAAAATATTGTTTTGAGAAACATTTGCGCAAATATCATTAGGCCCTAAAAATCAGTAGCACTTTTTTTTTTTTACTGGTCAGGTGCTTTCAGAAAATATATGGTTTGGGAGTCTTTTACAAACACTGAAAATTTTCAAAAATAGTCTGGCCACCTGAGTTTAAACCTGGAGAACAGGGTCTGGCAGTTGAAGGGTTACAATTTCATGTTTACTTCTTAGAACACCAAACAGGAGAACAGTTGTGACTTGCTGAGTCGTAGGGAACTTTTAAAAAAAAAAAAAATTCTGTCAGCTAGGGATCCTCCCATAAAACAAAAGACTGCCAAGGAATGCTTTGCACCTGATGCAACAAAAACATTTAAATGAAGAAAAACTGTAAAATCTGTAAAGGCTTTATCAAAAAACTGTTACAAAAACACCATTAGCGGCTTTTGTGGGCATGCTACAGTCCATTTTCCACATGACCATTTTTGATTTACTCACACATGGATGTATTAATGAAAGAGGGAATAAATGTTTCATGATTTCAGCACAGTTGTGTAGTTTTTGCGATTTTCTCTTATCATTACAAGGAGAATTTAAATGTGTGGGTATTATGCTACACTAAATTTGTCAAGTTCAGTCTGGCAAATCCTATTATCTCATATGAAAGTTTTCTATTAATTTCCAAAGTCTTGTCCGTTTTGCACATATTATCAACAAGTAACTTATGATTGTTGTAATTAACTCCTTGTTACTGCTAGAAAATCGCCTTGCTTCGAACAAACTGCACTGCTCTTACCACTTACCAACATTTAAAATTCCTGATCAAAAGCGGAGGTATCACATGATTGATAAGTGAACTATTTAACCCCTTACTCCTAGAGGTAAATGTAATGTAAAATGTAAATGCCCATGCACAGTTTTGCAACTTCAAGCAATTCTTACATAAATTATTATGCCTTTTTTTTTTTCCAGCAGTGTTAATTTCGTCGACTAAAACCGACTAAAACGTTTTCGTCGACTAACACAATTCAGATGACTAAAATACGACTAAAACTAAAATGGCATTTTAGTCTTAAGACTAAAATACGACTAAAACTAAAATGGCATTTTAGTCAAAAGACTATAACTAAAACTAAATCGAAATTTGCTGCCAAAAATTAACACTGGTGCATGCTCAAAGATTTTTCACTCCAGGACCAGCAGTAGTATATATGAGTTTTAGTCGACTAAAATGTAGGGCGTTTTAGTCGACTAAAATATACTGGAGTTTTAGTCGACTAAATACGACTAAAACTAAAACACTTGCAGAAGACTAAAATAGGACTAAAACTAAAATGCCATTTTAGTCCTAAGACTAAGACTAAAACTAAATTGAAATTTGCTGCCAAAATTAACACTGTTTTCCAGACAAACTGGGATTTTTTTTTGGTGATAAATGGTAACAGATATTTCCTGATATTGTTATTATCCAAAGAAAACTGACCCGAAATAGTAAAAAAAAAAAAAAGTTTTTTTATGTTTGGCTGTATATTTCTTGTTATTATCATAATTTACCACCAAAGAATGAGCTACAATAAATTCTCCTGCTCCTTGCGATTGCTGTGATATCACATATGCGTATGTTGTTTGTACCTGTAGTACAGCCCAGAAACAATGATGCGTATTTTGCATTTTTTTTATTCATCCTACCTGAAAACACACTGACACGAACTGACACTGATACAAATGCAAAACATTTTTTTTCTTTTTAATTCTACCCAAAATATGCTTATCGTGACATTTGACCCCAACCTACGACCCTAACCCAGAAAACCTTGATCTGGTTATTGGTTTTTCTTAATTTTTTCTTTATCTTCTCTTCATTTTTAATTTTTATTTTTTTAGTTTGGTTTGTTTACATTGCCTCTCGTGCAAGAAAAGGAAGATACAATGTCTTCAGGTAAATCCAGGGACTGGCTCACAGTGAATGATCACTGTGATAGCCAATCAAAGGCTATTCACAGTGATCAGGTGACCCCGAACACGGGAGTCCTGGGTCCTGATCTTTGATGAGAGCCCGGTCTCGGTTTTGAGAGTGTGCTATGTGGCGAACTCCCAGCACAAAGTGAGATACGCATATACAGTATGCGGCCCCACGTAAAAAAGCCCACTTCCATGAGGCCGCATATATGTGTGTGGTCAGCGGGAAGGGGTTAAAATGTAATATTAAATGTCTAGACCACACTGGCACAACACTACTACACATTTATATCTCACACATACCCTGTACGCATATAAAGCAAATAATTCTCTTTCATCTTATGACCTTCGTATACATTACTTTCTAGTTACCCCTAACACTGAACACCATAACATGTTATGTAATGAAAATACTATATGAATGTTCACAGTGATACCTCCATTTACTTTAAAGTTTTTTTTTTGTAACTTCTTAAAGGACTTTGTTTTATGTATGTTAATTACAGTCAACATAATTATTTCCCAGCATGTTTAGGTGGTAAAGCCTTGCTCGAGCTAACTTCCATTTTCTCATCTCATTAGGTTTTTAACATGATTATTAGTATAATAATCAGCTATGATGATTTGTGTTGCATGTTTTCACATTCTCTAATATGCAGGGTGTCTTGATTGGCTAATTTAGGCAAATTATTTTGATTGTCTTGACGATGGTTGGCTTATTTGATCGCAGCAGGGGTATAATTTGCATTCATGGGAAGCAAAGTTGTTGTGTTTTTTTCATGTGGAAAAGCAATGAGATGTTTTTGATTGTGATATCTGGCCTTCATAGCGGTGTAATTTCTAGAAAATAACTTCATTAAAGTGATAACATGTGATGCTGCGGTAATGACTCATTGTAGCCTCGAGGAGAAGGATATCCATCCAGTAGACTGAACAGCTATGCTTATCAGCTTTTAATCGTTAAGGCCATACAGTATATCTGCTTAAATTTGCTTAATCTATTTAAACAAAATTGCATCATTTGAAGATAATTATCAAAAAAGTTTATTTTTTTCCTGTTATCGAGATAAACCTGCAAGCAAAGCCTCTATTAGTTCCTAAAATAAAAGGAAAATGGATAGGCAAATACTCTTCCTTCTGATTCAGGTAATACATTGTTTTACTGGGAATCTGCAATGCAATTATTGTCAGCATTTAACAAGAAAACAAGGAATAAAATGCTCTACAAAAAACTATTATCATTATGCCCACCATATCTGCCATTCACCCAATGTATACATTTAGCAATGAAGAGATCAACTTTCCGAACGCAAGAACTAACTCTTATTAAAGTAGATTTCACTTGCATCAAAAAGTGGGAAACTTGTTCAATGAGGATTGTTGTGAACCACATGAGTTCAGAATTCTTGGATACTCAACAGTTAGCTGGATCAGTCACATAATCAAGGTTAGTAGTACGATGGCCTTGGAAACTGAAAACAGACACCTGTCCTAAAGCAGGGCAGATATTTAAGGGGCATCACCGCTCCAATAAATAGGTTTTCAAAGCTTTAATTAAAAACCCTTTCGGTAACCCTAACAATTATTACCTTTAGAGCCAAGAAAAAATAACAGTCAATTTCTTTAACTACAACTGTTATTCTATATGACTTTCAAATCTCTCCATTTACATCAGCAATAAACCATGCACATATTTCTGCAGATATAAAAAATATCAGAATGCTTCTATTCTGGAATTATCTTTTATAATCAATTTAAGATCTAGTTTCTTTATTCAATAATAATGCAAAAAAATATTCTGGCTCTGGGTTAGTGGCTGAAAGTGGAACTTTAGTCAGAAAATGAAGTCCTCCTAGATCAGTTCAGGCTGGCCCATTTTGCAGGTATAGCTATGTAAAACATTATAAATAAGTGTCTATACTTGTTTAAAATAAAGTAATACACTGCCTTACCCTGTTGCTCCCTATTTTTAGGCATTTTTAGGCACTGTCGAGATCATAGGGGCAAATTTGCTGACAGCCTTGGAGTTGAACTAAACCCTCCTATCCTTTACAGCCAAAGAAGCTGTTTCTGTTTGAGTTGCAACTGCCATGGGGCTGAACATGTGATCAGTTATGAAACCATCCATTTGATGGTTTGACGGTTTAGTTGAGGACACAAGCAAATGTGACAGCAACCTGGATTCCAGGAACGTAACTGTTTTCTCAAACCAGTAAATCAAAGGGTTTAATTCTGCTTTATGATTTACTGCTGGGCTCTGGACTTTAACAAAATGGCAGCCTCCAGCAAGAAGAAACAGGAACAATGCTGAAGGCACTTTACAGCACACACTCATTTTGGTTGCATAATTATTAATGTGGAATGTATGTTCTTTGCTAAAAAAAACATTATTTTTTTAGTTGTTAAGTTGTTATGAGTAAAGTTCCACTTTAAAGTAACCATAGCCCCCCTGGCTCAAAGCTCTACTAAACCAACAAGCAAACAATTATATCATAATATTCAAAAAGAGAACATTTACAAAAAGTACATTTAAAATTGAAAATATATTTTACTAACAATAATAATGGTCCAAATCTAAATAAAAGATATTAATTCAATGTTTTTTTTAAAAATACAATAGAAGCTCTAAGTGTCGTTTCTCTCTGGTGCTTCGTTTCTCTGTTATTAGCTTGAAAGGTTTTCCAACCCATGAGATAACATGAGCAAAAAATTTGTGACGAGGAGGGAGATAAGCAGGAAGCTTGTCTATTCAGAATACAGCCCTGCATGTTCCTTCCTTCCTCTGCCTAAGTGGAGGGGGGTGTGTCCCTTTCTTTCAATCAGCTCTCTCACAGTGTCTCAGAGCTGTTTACTGTAGTTGTCTACTTCCTTCTCTGTACTATTTACAGATGCATAAGGACTTTATCACTTTGAATGGTTGTAGGGAAGAGAAGACTGCAGTTAAACAAGTAAAACCTATGTAGGAAGATTTGTTTCATCTCTGTGTACCACCTGAGGCTATTCACTTCACTGGGTATATGTGAGGGTTTACAACCTTTTTAAGCTTGCAGTTTTAGGTTAGGAGCACTATGCAAATGCAACATAACCCAACTGGATGCCTGCAACTCCTTGCTTTCATTTCTGGAAGATAATATGGAAAGCTAATAAAGAGATGGATATCAAGTGTTTACTCATCTCCAGTGTTAGATCTTCTCTCCAGTGCACAGCCACCAGCACTTGGGATTGGGTAGCACCCCCCTGACTCCACCTACCCTAGTCTCAGCATTCTGTAGACTCCAGCAGCGGACTCCAGCCCTTCTCTGGTCCTCCCTCCAGACCCTACACTTTCTGCTTTCCAGCTCTTCCCCCAAAAGCAGCACAAAGTAAAGGGGGTGCACTGTGATGTAAAAGATGGTGTTATATTTTCAGTTCTGAGGTTTACAGCCACTTTGAGCGTAATGACTGCTCTGTTAAAGGTTTAAATGTCTGTACTACATGGACTGTCAGGTTTCTGAATGGACATAAACAATGGTATGTCATTCTCAGATGATTACATCTGACCTGGGAAAAAATTCTGGTTAGGGGAGAGTGGCAGCATCAGAATCTGAAGCCTGCCGAAATTGTCAGGAATTGGTATTCATTTTAAAATATATAGAGGATCAAGATGGTATATGATAAATGTATCAGTGCATAACTGGTTTGGGAGTAGTCTGGGTACTTATTGGGGTTTTCTGCATTGCAATATTTTTTACTTGCACCTTTTATCTCTATCAAACAACCCTAATGTTTGCAAACCTCTTAATTTAGCACAATATTTTCCCATTTGACATTTTACTGATATGGCAAGCTTACAAATCTGGTAACATTTTGGTTTCTTTAACAGCTTTGATGTAGATACAGTTTTCAGCTCCAGTGGTAGGTAAAGCAAAATCTCAAGCAATATCAAGGAGAATATATTACATATCTCTTACCATTATCACTGATTGTATACTTACATGAAATCTTTGGTCCACCTCACAGTTAACCTGCTTTCTGAAATCCTTTGTGTATAGAAAAATGAGAAAAGGAAAACTTTAGATTATTTCTAACACAATCAGCATGAAGTACTCCTTGTTAAATCCCTACAGACAAGCCTGACTGACAAGAAACATTGGTTATAGAGAACTATAGCCTTTTCAGAGATTTTAATACACACAGGAAAGATATCTGTTTAATTTAAACAATCTAATAATACATGTTCATTAAAACAAAAACAAATTTTATGCATATACTGTGCATGCAAACCAATGGTCATATTTGCTCACTGAGTATTCAGACTCTGATTCTTGGCTGTGCTTCTTTGATTCTCTCATCTGACTACAAATAGACCAGCTAGTATGTGGGCATCTGTTTATTGAAAACACTTTCTGAAGTCTATATTGGTGTAAAACACCTATATTGCCCTGGAAGCCAGGGATCATATGATCTTAGCTTATGCTTTGGGCACATAGAAGGACTCGGGAGAGCTCAGGAGCAGCATTATTTATTTATCTTAAATTATTTATTTCATATTCAAGACATTTTATAATAAAAAGCTATTTAACTGAGAATAATAATGTTATTATTACTATTATTAAATAAAACTAAAAATTTCATTTCAGACAAATTATACAATGAAGCAATTAAATAAACAAATCCAGATGTAGGGGTTACCTTCAGTAAAACAAAACTGCACATAAAATATGACTAGAAGATCCACTGATAAAGACAGCTGAATTTGCTCAACTGAGCTTGAATCTGAAACATTTTTTTATGATTGGAAGTCTTATTTTCCTATAGGGAAGCTCGAGAAGTAGGGGACATGGCTAAGCTCAACTTCTCTTGGAAAAGTGTAATCTAGAAAATAGTCTTAGTGCGCAGTGGTCCGACTCTCCCATCATCAATACAAGATCTTGGTAAAAAAAATGAATGCAACACTGGATGGGAATAAATCTTGTGACATTGCAGAAGCTTATCGAAACAATGCCATAGCGAATGAGTGCCGTAATCAAAGCCAATGAAATATTAGAATGCATGACCTTTTTTTTTTTTTTTTTTTTTGGTGGCAACTTTTTTTTTGGCCAGGCAGTGTATTTCTAAAGGTTCTACTGACATGAAATTTTTCACCACATGTCGGTATTTGGACCTTCCTGTATTTGGAGATCAATTTTTTTTTCCTCGGGACATAGAGAGTGCCCCCTTGTCCTCTGTGATGACCTTAAATTTGACCATAACCAAGTTGACTATATGGACCCCTTATATATTTGTACATGTTGATCATATACCCCATTAATCTCCCCTTCTCAAGAAGAGCCCATATAACAGCCCATGCAATCATACATACAAACACATACAAAGAAACCAAAACAAATAAGTTCAGGCGATGGAGACACCACTTCCGCGTTCCATCTCAAACCGGAACTTCCGCTGTTACGATCTCACGTCCCGACGCGTTTTGTCAGCACTTCGCCAACCTCATCAGGGGTCACGTGACCCCTGATGACGTTGGCGACGTGCTGACAAAACGCATCGGGACGTGAGATCGTAACCGCGGAAGTTCCAGGTTTGAGGTGGAACGCAGCTGGAACGCGGAAGTGGTGTCTCCATTGCCTGAAAACCGCGATCTCCTTGATAATGGCTTATTGAAACATAACTGTAGTAAGTGCAATTTTAATTTAATAAATTGTCCACTGTTTGATACTACGCCATGAGAGCCCCTCTTTCTTTTCTTTAGATATCTTCGATCCCAATGAATTAAAAAACAGGAATAATACCTCATATTTAAAGGGAGAGTGACCCATTTAAAAATCCACTGTGTATATCTAAATACAGAAGGATATTTATGGGTTATCGTCCCATTTTAATTGGTGGAGAGAGATCATTGCTTATGTGACCCCCTATAATCAAGGGGTCCGATATATCTGGTAAGCAGCACTCACTGGGTGAAGGAGTGAAGGTGAAGTGTATCTCTACTATCAAGATTCAGGATACTGACAAGTTGCCTTGAGATTGAGATATCTCTCGCTGGCCCTTTTGCACTAGAGACTTTAATAGTTTAATATATATGCGCAATTTCACCTCTTGCACGGATTTTCACTTTGAATGGTTTATTTATAAATCACAATTTTAAATATAATTGAAATTTAAGTTTAATTGAAATTTAATTCAAATTAGCACTTGTACTGTATATATTTATTTAATTTATTTAATTTATGTATGTGATTTGCTTGAGCTCCGTACCCCCCTTATAAGCTTCATTAAATAAATTTCAGTTAGCGGGTTTAATACTTTGCCCCTGGGTCATTTCACTTTATGACACATAGCTTCATTTCTGAACTTATTTATTTTGGTTTCTTTGTATGTTTGAATTGCATGTTACCGACATGTGGTGAAAATTTCATTTTAATAGCACCTTTAAAAATATATTTATCAAGAAAAATGGTGACGTGTTCAATACTTATTTTACCCGCTGTATTTTTTTATCAGTTTCTCCATTATCTAACTTAATTAAGCTTGTGGATTCTCCAGAAATACGTGCACCTTGCTAAAGAGAAATGGTATATTGAAACCTACATTCTTAAGACACAGCTATCTATTTATCTACACTTCCTCATGGAAATATCTGAGCATTTCCTTTTGGAAACCATCAATTCTTCAAGAGTACTGTATGTAACAGCTTAAAGCTGAACACTGTGATAAGCAAACACTGTCTAAATCCCAGGTGCCCAACAAGCCACCCTGGAGCTGCATGTGGCCCTTTGGCTCTTACTTTATGGGCCCTGAAGGAGTTTTGTTGCATACTCAAGTGAAGAAAAGAGATCAGTTCAAATGCCATGTAGTTATCAAATAATATGGTTTATTTTTTTCCCCAACATCTTACTTTTTCTGTGCTGCCCATTACTTATTTTTACGTTTTTTATTTTTATTTTTTTTATTTCTCTGATCTTTTAAAATTAGTTTTGATTTATATTTTGAGGCATTATCAAATGTGCCAAAAGAAATTGTCTAGCATCTGTAGCAGTCTTATGTAATGTCTCTCCAGTCTATGACTTCTCCTGAAGCATTTCTCTAGCCTCCTTCCAAAAAACAACTCTTATAGCATGTTTGAAGTATCTCACCATCCCCTGTAGCTAATCCACATTCTCCGACCATCTTTTGCAGCATGCCTGCACTCTCAGACTATATTCCCCCTGCAGTCTCTGGCAATTTTTTATATCATTCCATTCACTTGATATTATGCGCTGCCCTTTAGTGCTGTCAGTGATTTCTACTAACGCCCTCACTGGTCAAAATACAAGAGATATGTGTATTCTTACTTGAATTTTTCTGTGGTTTGTGCATTTCTTTCAGAACTGCATAGTAATCTAGAGTACAACGTTTCCTTTCCTGTGCAGGAGCTTCTTGTAATAAAGACCACTTTACGCTGCCACTGCCAGAGTTAAACAGCAACATTTTTGTTTTGTGGTGTCACAGATACACCAGTGGGGTTACATCCTCATTCATCATTAGGGTACAGGAGCTGTTCTGAAGAAGGGAGAGGCTTTGTTCCCCTGAAACACGTTGGCTTCATCATGCTTTGCTACTTCCAATAAAACAACAACATATTTACTTAATTTTGTTTCTCATTTGGATATCGGGTGCTCTTTTAACCTACCACTACATGTAATAAAGACCAGTAACTGCTGCTCTCTCTTCTTATGGGGGACAACTGGCCTTGTATCTGCCTCCCTGTAGTTTTCTTATAGCCTGCTCTTGCCCCACAGGCTATGTGCAGCTCAGTGATAATGTCACTACTATTTTTACATGGTAATATTTAGAGTTAAAAGGCCTGATTTTACTCAACCACCAGAGAACTACATAGAGTATATAATGCTACTCACTGAGCTGTAATAAACGCATGTTTTATTATTCAAAAATATAAACTAAGGCGAATAACTGCAAATTGTCTAAAGCATTAAAATGGCACCAATACCCACACCATACACACCTAAAAACATGCATCCACCTCTCTCACTGTAAACAGTATACTCAATGAGCCCCTACAAAAAACAATGCATGATATTGTAATCAAATAATCAAGGTGAATAATGGTGATCCCACGCATGGTAGATAAATGAAGCTATGGAGACAAAAAGTTCTCTTACAAACATGAGAGCGCTTACAATATGAGTCAACCAGAGATCCAGGTTCCTCCATCTGTTTCTCCACCTGGCACCTTGGAGTATTGATATTTATCATCATTTTCCATAAGAACACTACCATTAGATGGCCATTAGCTTGTCTCTTTTTTGCATCACAATGCATTGAACTTTTTGTCTAACAGTTTACCATTAAACGACATACTGTATGTGTACGGTTTTAAATGTCAAAGGATTTAATTTGGGTCTGCCAGTTGTGTGATTTACGCACCTCTGCCACACTGCACTGTCAGAAAAATTATTTCACTGTATCCTGGTTCAGATTCATGACTTCCTTCACCAGCTGCTGGAGAAAGCGAACAATGAAGGAAGTCACAAAACTGGATCAGGACAAAGGAGTGTCAAAAATTAAGATATCCAGTGTAGCAGCAATGCATTGATCACAAGGTTGGCTAAACTATTACAGTTTACACAGTATAAATGTAACTTAGCAGTATATAAAGCCATAGAGTTGGAGATATAAAGTTGAACTAATTAATAAATTGTATACAAGTAGAAATAGACTGCTTAAAAAATTAAAGGAACACTTTTTAATCAGAGTAGAGCATCAAGTCAATTAAACTCTTGGGATATTGATCTGGTCAATTAAAGTAGCAGAGGGGGTTGTTAATCAGTTTCAGCTGCTTTGGTGTTAAATATATTAACAGGTGCACTAGATGGGCAACAATGAGACGACCTCCAAAACAGGAATGGTTTTACAGGTCGAGGCCACTGACATTTTTTTTCCCTACTCATCTTTACTGAATGTTTTTCAATAGTTTTGCATTTGGCTAGGGTCAGTTTACCCAATGATAGCATGAGGTGATACCTGGACCCTATAGAGATTGCAAAGGCAGTTTAACACCTCCAGGATGGCATATCAATACCTGCCATTGCCAGAAGGTTTTCTGTGTCTCCAAGCACAGTCTCAAGATCGTGGAGGAGAGTCCAGGAGACAGGCAGTTACTCTAGGAGAGCTGGACAGGGCCATAGAAGGTCCTTAACCCATCAGCAGGACCAGCATCTGCTCCTTTTGCAAGGAGGAACAGGATGAATACTGCCAGAGCCCTACAAAATTACCTCAAGCAGGCCACTGTTGTGAATGCCTCTGACCAAACAATCAGAAACAGACTTCATGAGGGTGGCCCGAGGGCCTGAGGTCCTCTAGTGGGCCCTGTGTGCATTGCCCGGCACCGTGGAGCTTGATTGGCATTTTCCATTGAACACCAGAATTGGCAGGTCCGCCACTGGCGCCCTTTGTTTTTCACAAATGAGAGCAGGTTCACCCTGAGCACATGTGACAGACGTGAAAGGGTCTGGAGAAGCTGTGGAGAATGTTGTGCTGCCTGTAACACCGCTCAGCATGACCAGTTTGGTGGTGGGTCAGTGATGCTCTGGGGAGGCATAACCATGGAGGGAAGCACAGACTTCTACAGGCATGACAATGGCACCGTAACTGCCATCAGCTATCAGGATGAAATCATTGGACCCATTGTTAGACCCTATGCTGGTGCAGTAGGCCCTGGGCTCCTCCTAGTGCATGACAATGCCCGGCCTCATGTGGCGAGAGTATGCAGATAGTTCCTGGAGGATGAAGGAATTGATACCATTAAACGGCCCCACGCTCGCCTGACCTAAATCCAATAGAACACCTCTGGGACATTATGTTTTGGTCCATCTGACGCCACTAGGTTGCACCTTAGTCTGTTCAGGAGCTCAGTTATGCCCTGGTCCAGATCTGGGGGGAAATACCCCAGGACACCATCCAGGCCCTGACATTGTCAGGCATGCATACAAGCACGTAGTAGCCATACAAACTACTGAGTACCATTTTGAGTTGCTGCAACAAAATTTAAGCTAAATGGACTAGCCTGCTGCATAATTTTTTCACTTTGATTTTCAGGGTGTCTTTGAATTCAGCCCTCTGTAGGTCGATAATTTTAATTTCCATTGAATGATGTAGCATCCTTTCATTCCTAACACATTAACCAGTCCAAATCAGTATAGATATCCAGCATGATATTTTTTCCCCAATGAGATTGAATGTGTTTTCAAGGTGTTCCTTTAATTTATTTGAGCAGTGTACATGTATACACTTTTTAAACCTTTAAATAAAAGAATTAAAAAAAAAAACTGATTCACTTTAAAACAGGGTCCAAAATGACCCACAGAGAAAGAGGCAAAACTAAACAGTGCAAGCACCTAAACACAGTAATTCAGATATTAGTTTCAAAACGAACATTGCAACAAAATAGTAAAAAAAAAAAAAAGAAAAAGAAAATCAAAAAACAGACCTCCCCAGACACTGCAGAATATTTTATACTGCTCTACAATAATGAGGTTATGCAGTGTGTGTAAGTAATCGACTCAAATATGACATGACACATTTCCATAAAATAACGTTACAGCATATTCGATAGGGAAATGTACCTTTTGTGCTACTAAAAAGGTCAGTCTACGAATCCCATGGTCCATTAGTATCGATTTCTGTTTAAATGAATAAAAGTATATATTAATAAAAATTTGCATTATTTCTATAAATGTATTAAAATTAGAATTCATACCCTTGTAAACAAACTTAAAAATGCTACATATTTTGTGTTTTTATAGCTCCTGGTTTTTAAGATACACAAAAAAGGGGGAGATAGAAATATTTTTTATCCCTGACTAGTAGTTAGCAGAGGAAAAAGGAATAAAGGAAGATATCTTCAAAAACGTGTATCCAAGAAAAAAAAAAGTAGTGCGGACATGAAGCAGTTCAGTAATTAGGTAACATTTTAATTTCAACCAACTGTCTCTAACATTGTAATGCTACTGTAAATGTGTTACATGTTAAACACGTGCTAGTGTAGAACACCCACCTAATCCAAGAAGTAGCTTCTTTTTCAGGTGTTAATATCCTATGCAAACCAAATTTGTAATTTTTTTTGTGGATAGACTGGGGAAACAGCTGTTATTGACGTTCTATGTTCCTAACTAAACTGATGAGTAGTGAAGGGGCAAATAAGGGAAGGGAATATTAGTAGATTGGGAACAGTTTAAAAACTCAGTGCATTTCTTTTGCTGTCTGTGTCCTTGTTGAAGAAGCTCTCCTCACTTTATGTTAGATTGCTAGAATATGAAGTATAGGGGCAAAAATAGCAAAAGAATGATGAGTGAAGTTCTAACTTTTCCCCATTCTATTATATTTTTTTTTCTAGAGATAGCCTCTTAGTAACAGTTGTCAAAATCTTTTTTTCAACGTCAATCATGCAGCATATACTGTACATCATGGATGCTCAACCTGCGGTCCTCCAGCTGTTGCAGAACTACAACTTCCATCATGCTTCTGCCTTTGGGAGTCATGCTTATAACCATCAGCAGCTTGCAATGCCTTATGGGACTTGTAGTTCCGCAACAGCTAGAGGGCCACAGGTTGAGCACCCATGAACATGAATCTGAAATATGTACACATGCCCCATGCCATTTCCAACTTGTACATATATGTTGGGTAAATAAGTGTTTTTGGATTTTGTTTTAAATATAGAAACCTTTTTCAGAACACTGAAAGTTTATTTTCTTTATATAAATTACTTCATCATTAGGACACCTATGTGGGAAGGTATGGAATAGGTTTAGCAGACAAGAATAACCAATGAAAGGTGGTATGACTGAACCGAGTCAATGTCTTGGTTAAGTAATAGTGCATGGTACCTGCTTTTGTCCCATTTATGTTTATTTAGCTGTTGGGCAACATGAACAGACCTAAATCATCAAACAGACCTAGATGTTCAGGGGAACAATTATGTGATGGACAATAGAAGTGTTTTCACTATGACTACATACCAAAGCACCCACCACAAAATGTTCTCTCTAGACGATGGCCTGGTTATGTCACCAAACCAGAATACAGACATATTCCTAGTGTGTCTGCACACACCCGCTACTTCTTGCAGTGTGTCCTATTCTTGAGGTAGGAGGAGCCCTGAGCCTCAGTTAGGTCCCAAAAAAAAAAAGAAACTGTGTAGGGCAAACGAATATTGAGGTCTGGCTGCAAAGTAAGATGTGGACCTACGGATAGAGATTTATTCCAAACCAAAGCTCTACAAAGTTTCTGGGCTTCAGGAACCAGACCAGAGCTTACTGAGCTCTAAGAATAAAAATCTTGTTTTCTCTATAGGTGGCACAAACCCTAGAGCCCCTCAGCCTGTGCAGGAGAGAAACCTAGGCAACACATGGAAACAGTCTACAATTCTGCCATCTAGTGCCCCACAGTAAATATGGCCATTGCACAATCAGATTTTAAATCCCCTACTGGATGTTCAAGCTGATTTTTCTTTTTTTTTTTTATAAAAAGGTTGATTCTTTATTGAAAGAATAAACATGACAAGGTGTATAATAAAACGACAGAACAAAATAGTCTGTGACTTGGTGGTGACACAGGTAAGATTAGTAAACATACCTGTAGCAATAAGTGTACACAGACATTATGTTTTAGCATGAGAAATTAAACTTACAGAAAACTAGACCTTTGAAAAAAGGGCATAATTACAGTGGATCAAACATATAATAAAAGAGCAAAGTTTTAATTACAGCTTTATCGTAATGGTGAAGAGATTATGCAGGGGAAGTCAGCTAGTTTACGGTATATAGAGTGAGTCGGCAATGAAGGAATCCCTAAGGTCCTAGAGAAGAGTGGAAATGACAATTATACATAGGTACTTGCCTTTTGTAACCATTGGTCCCATATTTTATTATACTTAGAAAGACACCCTCTATGAAGATAAATAAGTTCTGTGTTGGGTAAAGAAGCATTAACCTCTGCAAGCCAGGCATGGAAAGTAGAGGGATCAGCTTGCATCCAGCCCCTATCAATTTCTTAGCACTAAATAAGGTTTCATGGGGAAATATAGTCATTAAGTTGTATGCGTCAGGGTCCGGGAATAGCCCAAATATACTTTGTTTGGTACTTAGGGATAGGGGAGATCCCATGGTGTCATGTAGGAACCACACCATTTTATTTCCAATACCCCTAAATAATTGGGCATGCCAATAATATATGGTAGAAGGTGCCAGGGGCTGCTGAACATATTAAACATAAGTGGCTGAGTAAACTGTGTTAAGTTTCTGTGCTAAAAACATGAATGAAATAATAATGAATGACAAAACAAGATAAGCCGCATACACAAACCTATAGCGAAAGTCCAAAATACATATAAAAAACTGTGCAGGGCTAGTGTAGAAATTGATAAATGCAATTTATGTGTGACAATAAATGAAATTCAATCAAAAGAGTGTCCTTGTATAAAAAGGCAAATAAGTGTATATATAAAAAATTATATATACCAAAAACTGTGAACTCCACTCAGTGAAAAAAACATTAATAACTCCAAAAAGGTGGATAATAAATAAAGTCCTGGAGTGAATGATCAGAAAAAAGTCCCAGCAGATGGATAATAGGTAGTGTCCAAAGGAAGGATCTTCACACCATGAATGGAAGGAGGTCCCCCGTGAGATGGAAACACATAAAAATGTCTGCTTACCAAAAAGGAATGGCTATCAAACTTAATAGAAAAGCCTCACACGCTTGAACAGAGGGAATGTGCTGACTGCACCCAATATCAGTCCGCAGGATGAACTTAGGCCAGGACACATACGAGCCATAAATGTAAGATGAAAATAAAAAGGCACATAGTGTAATACTGAATATATATTAAAACCAATTTATTAAAAAAGAAGTACACATACATGAACGCCAATGTACCAGGCATATCGTATACAGTAGATGTAGATGAAAACCGCGGCGTCCCACGTTCTCACAGTGCAAGCCGGCAGAGAATGGGGGCGTGGTGACGTCACGTCTGGCACCGCCCAATGTGTTTCCTTGGTGGAAAGTGGCCCTTCAAAAATCTCTACCTGCTCCACAGTTAATTCAGGGAGCTTTATAGCACTTAGAAAATCTAGTAGTTCTGAAGCTGTGTAGGATGCTGAGGTATAGTATAAGGTACTTAAAAATTTACTGAACTCTACTACGGTGATTAGCTTGGGGTTAGTAATAAACTGCATCTGGGGATTTTGTAATAATAACCATGGCTGGTCTAGCATTTTGATGGGCAAGGTAAGCTAAAAGTTTACCAGAGCGCTCTCAATGCTCAAAAATGAATTTACAGAAAACAATTGGTTCTTGAGAGGCACCAGTTGTTTAATGGCCTGTTTAGAAGTGTGTTTAAGTCTGGAGATATGGGTAGTAAGAATTATGCCAGCATGGAGCTTAAAGGATTCCCACACAATTGGGGGGGGGGGGGTTGCCATGTCAGCATTGGTAATGAAGAAGAATTTCGACTCGGTACTTAGCTCATCAGCTTCGGGTATAGAAGTTAACCAAAAATGGTTAGGTCACCATATTGAGGGAGATGACTTACTGGGCTACAGTACTCGCCTACAGTACAGGGAATGGTCCGAGAGTAAGCGGGGGCAAAACCCTACAACCAGAAGCAGAGGTAGTAAGGTCCTCAACAGTAAAATTAAATCTCTACGAGACATTCTAGAGTGGAAGGCAGAAACGCACAAGTAAGCCCTTGTTGATGGAAACTTATGTCTCAACGAGTCTATCATTGCAGAGTATGTCATAAGGTGAGAGAACCTGGTTTCATGGTCAAGGTGTAGGTATGTGAATGTGGGACCTAATTTGACTAGGCAGGGATTTAGGGCGGTATTAAAATTGCCATACCAGATGGCAGGAACAGATAGGCGGTGTGACAATGTAGAATCAAACGCTAAGGAGCGCAGAGTTGTATGGGGGAGGTATATAATCTGCCATAATTAACAATAAGGAACCAGTTATTAGGGCATAAAAGAAAACATATCTACCCTGAATATCTGAGACTAACTATTAGCTCAAAATGCACAGATTTAGCTATGAGTAGGGAAACACCTCAGGAGTGAGACGTGTATTTGATGCGGAACGCCAACCCTATTCAGGGTCTTTTAGGGCACATTGTACTTGTCCTACCACATGGGTCTCCACCAATGCAATAATGTCAGCATGTTGGCTCTTAAGGAAGGAGAGTAAAGCTAATCTCTTTACTTTGTCATAGAGACCCCTTATGTTCCATATAAGAAATTTGAGGGAGTCCGTAGAGGGCTACTGGTAGGCTGAAGGGTAAAGCCAGGAGTGAATCTCATAGGCAGGGCTGTAATAACGCCAAAGACATTGCCATAGTATATATCTATAGCATACACAAAAGCTTATCATATACCTATGATAAGTCAGTTGCTGGTAAGTCACAGAAAACCAGAACATTCATGCCTATCCTGCTGTATATCACCCTCAACTCATGTGAACATTTCCTCAAACAACGTCCATTGTGTGTGGTAACAAACCACAAGAGGAGACCAAGCTGATTTCTATTTATAAAGGGAGTCTGATTCATCCCATCTGGTTCTTACAGAGTTTTAGATTTTAGATGTTGACAAAGCTGGGAACGAGCCTAGATCTACACATCTATGTTTTACTGGGCTGACTATGGATGGACCAACCTGGAACCAGTGTTAAATCATGTACACATCCTATTTAAAACCAGGCTAGGTCTTAATCTAATTAGGCTATAACGCAGCCAACAATATGTTCGGTTTCTACTGTGCTACTCTGATCAAAGATTATTGCTCATTGTGCTTTTCACAGCATTTGTACACCAACATCCCAATCTATTTGGGAAACTATAGTTACTTGAATTCTGAAATCCATGTTCTATAGTAATTGCAATGTCTGTCTGTGACCTAATAAATAATTAGAACACTTTATGTTCCTATTACCTGCTTCCAATAAACTAGTGACAGCGCTAGGCATACACTGTAATCTAGGCATGATTTGATAGAGCATAACACCAAATTATGGTATACAAAGCATGTAAAAGATTGTTAATAGAAGTACGTTCATCAAACTTAGCAAGCAAATAAAATGTGTTTTAATTGCCAACAAACAGCTTCTGAACTGTATTTTTGCACAGACCCCTAAGACTTTTTAAATCATTATTATTCTTCAAATAAATTCTAGATTTAAAGCAGCATGCTAATAAATGGCTAAACAGCATCATACAGTTGCAAAACAATGGATAAAAAAATGATTTAAATTGATATATACATCAAGCAGATTAATATGTTTGTCAATGAAATATAATGTATGCAGTTTATCAAATACCCCTTTCCTGAAAGTGAGATCCATTTCAGCAATTCCTGTCTATATGCACTCGCACTAACATTAACATCATTAGGACCAGATTCCTAACAGTAACAATAGTGATCAATTCAAGATGAGGAAAAAAAAAAAAAAAAAAACAGAGTATGTCTGATCCATTGGTCACCAGTTAGCTGACCATATAAACAATGACCACACTGATCTCTGTCAATCAAATGGTGCTGGTCTGAGAGCAAATGTAAATATAATCAGATCCATTACAAAATTAGAGCTCCAGTGCAGTATCATTGAGTCCTATTCCTAGAAATGTGCCCAAGAGAGCCCTACGGGAAATATAAGTAATCATGACTGTCTTGCCACTTATTGTGTTTCATAGTTCTTAAAATCACTAGAGCTGAAAGCGCAATCCAGTGCCTACTTCAGAAGCAAAAAAAATATGTGCAAAAAATGGATTGCAATTAAGAAGAAAAAAATATATAGCAAGCTTTGGCAATAATATTACTGTCCGGGAGAGAAAATAACTGTAATACCCTGAGTTTTAACATCAAAATTGTTATTGCTTTTAAAATTCCACAAGTGGCATATAATGACAGCATAGCAACAGGATTCTGATTACATTGTAATAATGTGGGTTTCTCAGTCAGTCTACAGTTATAACCAGGCGATTAGGCAGCAGCACCTGGAAAAACTCCATTAACGCTGACTGCTTCCATCTCCTCTGCAAGTCATTTACAAGTATATGATCCTAATTTCTATAAACATGCTGGGGCTGAGATATTATTTGGACAATTGGGATTATTCTAGTAGATGCTTAAATGTTTTTTTTTTCCTCCCACTGCCTGAGGCTTGATACAGATGAAAATCAAAACTATCTTTTTTTCCGCTTCTGTTTGTTTTTAAAAAATAAATACGGATTTCCTTTTCCCACCTCCACCAAGCTAGGGAAACATAATGCTTGTGAATAAGCCCAAGTTTGAGTAATGTGGTAAGAAGCAGAAGTCATTTTTAAAGTACAGGTGCCAAAACAGCAGGGATTTTATCATTCTGCATACAAATCAACAAAAGAATAATGACTATATATAATAAGTCTGTATGTGACTTGGAGTGCAACATTTATTCTGTCAATTAAACGGTATCGTTACAATTACATTAAATAATAAGGCAATACCTAAACTTTAAATGTTACCAAGGCCAGTTCTTCTGACATAGATATTTTAGTTGTTGGTAGGTGCTGATAGATTGAATCATGCACAAGGTTCTGGCAGGAAATTTCTCATGTACCAGACATCAGTGGGTGATTTAGTATACCTATAACAATACTTACCTTTGGCACAAGTGGAGCAGAGTGCAGGGCGAGCCCAAGATACAATAAAGGCAAACCTTATATATAGGTACACATACTGAGCATGTAAGTGTGCTTTTTTTGAAACTCCTTATAATTGCAAGCATTTATAATACAGAAAATTGACAGACACATTGCCAATAAACACAGAGAGTTGTAAATTGGTACAACAGGGCGCAATATCAAACAACCTACATGAGAAAAATCCACATAACATGACCAAATATACTGTATGTCGTAGAGTCATAGGAAAACGGCAAATTTGCATTTAAACTAGTGATCGACCAATAATGGTTTTTCGTTGCCGATATCGATATTTTGGCCAATGCATATTGGTAAAGATTTTTTATTTTTTTTGACAGGTACTTTTGTGGTGGGATCTGGGTGTCTAGAAGACCCCAAACCCCTCCTCTGCACTTAAAAGCATTCAAAATGCCAAGTTTGGCTGTTTTGAATGCTGTCATTTTTTTTAAAATCTGGCGCCAGACAGTACCGGGAAGTGATGTCACTCATGACATCACTTCCGGGTTTTTGCATGGAGACCCAATCAGAGCCGAATGCAGCTTTGATCGGGTCTTCGGCGGCAGTGTAGGTTGCAGAAGGCGGTGGGAGGAGGGGGGGCGTCCCGCTCCGCTCCTTGTAATGACAGCCGAGCAGTTTCTCAGCCGCATCGGTTGTCATTACAAGACTGCCGACCGTCAGGTATGGACGCTGGTACCGGGGTGATGCCTCTAGCTGCAGGCATCACTCCGGTACATGCACTTTCCCGAAATATCGGCAATATCAGTAACCTCCGGGGGCTGATTCCGATATATCTGGAAAAGTGCATACCGATTTGCCGATAATCGGTCGACCCCTAATTTAAAGCACAACAATATGAATTTGGTGCAGAAGAATAAACCAAATCTGGGAATATTTCTGTACTATGGTGCCATTCCTTGGCAAGGTACAAGTTTAGAGTCAAAAGCATTAATGCAAAATATACACAATGAGCCATAAAATATGACCACTAACAGGTAACGTGAGCAACATTAATTGTTTCATTACAATTGCACCTGAAAGTAGGTGGGATATAGCAGGCAGCAAGTGAACATGTTGTCCCTGAAGCTGATGTGTTGAAAGCAGAAAAATGGGCAAGCATAAAGATTTGAGTGACTATACCACGGGCCAATTGGTAATGGCTTGATGGCTGGGTCAGAGCATCTCCAAAACCGCAGCTCTTGTGGGATGTTCCCAGTCTGCAGCGGTCAGAATCTACCAAAAGTGGTCCAAAGAAGGAAAACTGGTGAAGAGGGTCACTCACGCACATGAGAAGTAAAGGCTGGCCTGTGTAATCCAATAGAATAACTACTGTACCTCAAATGGCTGAACAAGATAATGCTGATTCTAACAGAAAGGAGTCAGAACACACAACACAGTGCATCACAGTTTCTTGCGTTTGGGGATGCATAACTGTAGACTGGTCAGGGTGCCCATACTGACCCATGTCCAAAGCCAAAAGCACCTACAATAGTCATGTGAGCATCAGAACTGGACCACGAAGCAATGAAAGAAGGTGGCCTGGTCTGATTAATTCAATAATGGTTTGAGGAACATAACAACGGGTTTGACTGGGCCTCCAAATTCTCCAGACCTCAATGCAATCTAGCATCTGTAGGTGCTGGAAAAACAAGTATGATCCATGGAGGCCCCATCCCGCTACCATTTCCATCCATCCATTGATGTGGTGAATGCTTGGGCAAATTATGGCATATGCAAATTATGAATTTAGGTTAAAATCCTTATTTGCAAGCCCAGGAAGGTCCAGTAAATCTGTGTGGCAGTGAGTAAGCATCACAAGTCCTACTTAGGAATCAATGGGGAATCACTAATAAAACTGACAGTAAATACATGCTGTCCAATTCATGTGGATGATCTTGATGAGTTAATCTGAGGTGATATGAATTTTTGAACTATTACAGTAAGTTTTAGTTTTTTTATTGTGTCCATATATCCTTGTGTCCTGTTGAACTGATACCCTTTTTAATTGAATATTACTATTGTCATTGTTAATGATGATTTGATAACAATTAAATAGTTTGCCTATATGTAGTTTTAAATTGCCTACGTTTGTCATATGTGGACACAAAAGAGGTCTGAGAGGTCCCGAGGAAGCTGGGTGTCCTGGAAAACGTATTGACCCCTTTCATGCCAACCATGTCAACCTCCCAATATTTTGAGATAGGTTGTTGTTATCATTTGTTGACCTTGTACACAAGATAAAATGCTTTTATAATGTGTATGTAGCAATCATGATTGTAATCTTTGTATACGATAAAGATTGATGACATTTTAATGAATGTGTATTTACTATTGGAGGTATACATAAAGTCCAATATTTCTGGTTTCTGTTTTGGTTTACAATTTTTAGGGATGATACCTCCTCTGGTATACTGATGGTTAAAAAGGCCACCACCTACACGCTTATTTTTGCAGGATCGGAGGCAACCTACATCCACAGAATATCTGTAGTTAGTTCTCCAAGTTGTTTAACACTTCTTAAATGGATACAGGTCTGTTAACTATTTGGGAGGCATAAAATTCATGTCAGTAGATAGAACAGTTAATGATTCTGCAGAGAAAGGTGCGAAAAGTACACTAATGGCCTCTGTGGTCAGAATCAGCAATCAATAGAACAATTTGGCCTGTAAAATCCTACATGACTAAGATGAATTCATCCCAGGATAGAACCAAGGAGGGGGCCATGGCCGATCAAGCTAAGGAAGGCTGGCCTTCAATACTCACAAACCCGCTGCTACAGGTTGAGGGGTTAAAATGGGTAGAGGCAACAAGTTCACTGTAGTCAAAAAGCAAAGATCAACTGAGGATAATCCATGTGTCTCTTGGCAAGCAATCATCCAATGAAATCTGGGTACAGCTTCCAAAGTCATTACTGAGGATACACTGATCCAGATAGCTGCCTATAGAGACTAGCTCAGTTAGCTTGTAGAAGAATCTTAAATGTAAAAATAAAACATAGTAGGAAGCGAAAAGGTTAGGTTTTATTTTTCCTCAGCAGATAACAGACATCCATTCTCCTAGGACAGTAGAAAAAAAAACTAAGGCTGGAAGAAGGGGGGATTTTACTGGGCTTGCACTGTTTTTGCTTGCCAATGTCCAAATCCTACTGTATGCCGCAATATGACCCAACAGTTACTGAAATCCCTCAATGAAGAAAGTGGTTTGTTCAAAATTAAAAAAAAAACATTTTTATCTAATGTGTTGCTTATAATTCAAAGAACAGGAGAATGAGAGTCTGACGGTATTTCTGTTCCTAAATACTTAACTGTCATTGCAACTGCACAGGAACTTTTTTTCCCTTGGTGTATCATAACAATTTGACACGGAATAATATTCAAAGCCTTTTATGTTCTGGATTGACTATTACATACTCATAATTTTTTTTCCATAGGGGCTCATTCACAGAGGGGTTTATTCCTGTTCAGAGTGAAGAGTCCTTTGTTTGCTTTTCTGTCCTAGCGTTGAGCTATGTGCAGGCAGCCCATGTGGGCACATATCAGCTGTACGGACTCACCCACACATCCCAGTTTGACAGGTACGCAGGTGCACGGTCAAGGATGTACAGGTCCTGAATGGGGTCCATTAACCCACCCCTGTGTATCTGTAAAATATGGCTGTGCAGGTGAATTCATACACCGCATGCATGTCCATTCACTATTATAGGGTGCCTGCTGAGACAGAAAAGTTAACAAGATACAACATACAGCGTGATTATAGTAAGAACAAAAACATACAAAGTATAAATGCATTAATGTTATATTAGTACCATGTTTTACTCTGATAAAATGGACATGATCATTGTACTTACATTGTTTTGGGTGAACTCACGGAACATTGAAGCAAGTCCATCATCATCAATGTCGCAGTCAGTTTTGATGGCTATGTTGAGAATGTGGATTGGTTCATCTCGGATACTCTGAACATAGAGAACTTACAAATAATACTTAGAAATAGAACATTCTTTAAAATACAAAAACAAGGCAGACTGGCTGAAAAATAAATAATTTATTGGCAGATCACCAGGTGAAATAAAGGAAAAAAGCCTACAAAATAAAATGAATGCAGCCACCACATCTAAGAACTGGTAAGCTGCAATATATTACATTTTGTTTTTGGGTTTAATACCGATTTAAATCCAAACCCGCAATAAGTAATTTATGCAACATACTATACCAATTATTCTGACCTGGACTACACTACCCTTCATACATTAGAGATAATTGGTCCTCTCCCATACCCTTAGTTCATTAATTATGTGTAGCAGAAGTTGAAAACCCAGTGGAAATTTCAAAACTATTTGGAGTGCCAACAATAATCACATTTTATTTAGTCAAATTTTAAAAATATGTAATTTTTTAAATTATAAATAAAAAAGGCTTAAGTGGGGTGAAATATAGCAGACCTGTCTGAATGATAGCTCTGAATATTCCACAGGGAAAGGCAAACTATTTCCTCTTACATCATTTTCCATAGAAACAGAGGATCACATACTGAGGTTAATTTACTAAAGGAGTTTGAGAATTTATTGTGTGAAGATATTCACTTCAATTATCCAATGACATATAAGTAAAATCACTGTTTACCTATCCCCTTTTTCACATGATTGGATAATTGAAGCAAACATCTTCATGCAATATTATCAAATCCCTTAGTAAATCAGCCTTCCCACCTTTTATCTCTTGTACCAAACCCCATAAAGTAACACTGCCCTTATGTTCAGCATAGAGTAAGTCCCCTATTAGGCAAACAAAAACAAATTCATTTTTTACAATTTCTGAATAAGATTTGTTAAATTTAAAACTATATCTGATGCACAGTTTATTGGTACAGCTCAATGTAACAGGCAAGTATGCAGGTGGTTTTTTTGCAAACAGGAATGCAGTCATATGTTAAGAAGGTCTAATTATTATTGTGTTACAGTTATTTATGCAAAGCTGCCTGAAGTATTAAGATACAACTACATAGGAGAAAGGATCCCTATACATTGAAAACAAAAAAAAACTCAGTTAAAAATTAAAAAAAATAAAGTAATTTTAAAAAACAATACAAAATTCCCAATGATGTATACAAAAGGCTTCTATCCAATTATAACGTGAATAAAGCCCAATTGAAAATCAATAGGACACACTCAGGTCTGGCAACACAATAAAATCAGGTGCATAACATAATGAATAACAAATATTAAGTGACGTGAGTGGTAAGGATGCCTATTAATCAAAAGTGTATAATACATAACAAAGAATGCAAAAGTGGCAAACTCAAAAAATACCAAAACATGTTAATAGAGTAGATGCTCGGAGGGAAAATTCTAGTCCACACATTACATTGTAGTTGCCAAATCATCATGGGCTTACTTTCACCTTTCCTGTTATATAGCGCTTATGGCTAGTATATCTAGGTGGTTTGGTGCTACAAGTATTTAAAGTGCATCCCTAGAAAAGAGACCTCAACCTGTGAACACAACTGCAAAAATACATCAGATATGCCAAAATCAGGATTTTACTTAATTGACCGTAAACCTGAGTTGTATTTAATCTACTGTAGCCAGATGAATCTCACGTGTGCTTTTTAGTGAGCACAGTTTCTTTTCACATGATTTGGCCATGTCTGCCAAATCACCTGCGACATGGCAATTACAACCAGTGGGTGGACTTAAACACTACAGCTATTCCAGACTGAAAAACAAAAGACGTGAAAGGTAGGCTCTGCCCCTGTGTACATTTCTAAGACTAACTTGTAATTCTGATTGAAATGCTCAATGAAAACAACCTGGTTAATCCCAATAAGTGGCAAGTCAGATTTAAATATTACCATACATGTAAACACATCACACCACTTTCAACAATAAGTTTAACAAATCTGTACCTTATTGTCATCTTCATCATAGAGAGAAGGATGGCCAGCTTCTGGAAAAATAGGACTCTGAGGAGGGGAGTCCGAGAAGCAACTCATGACATCATCAAACATTCTGAGAATAAAAAGACATTTTAAAATATTTATATCACATTTTAATAGTTAAAAACTTGGAATTTTTACTGAAGACAGAAAAATATGAAAGGTAATAAAGTGCATTTTTATTTAATCCCCACCATCAATAAATAAATCCTGTTCAACGTCACGTGAAAGGTTTAAGAAAAGCTTTTAAGGCTTCTCGAGTATCTCACTTTCACATAGCTGACATGCAGCAAACTTCTCATAAAAATAAAGAGGCTGCATTAATCTAATCAGCCTTTATTAGGCAAATAACTGAAAAGCTTATGACGTGAGCAATGAGAGCTGTGTAATCGCCTCTCTTCCCAGGGGTCGTGCATCTGCACACATGGAAAGACAGATGCCACACTCATTGATTCAGGAGAAGACAGTCCCTGCTGGGCTGTATTCGGCAGTTATGCCTAATTCTTCCTGACATTTCATTCCTTACTGTGCAAGCAGATTCCTATATTCCCGCTCCCATAACAGGCACCAGCTCCCACTGTTGAAATGCAAGTGGGGAGTCATGCAGAAACAGCGGAGATGGAGAACATTAGCAGCACCCATTTGAAAGCTTAACAACAGACCACAGTGTTCCAATTTTAAAAACGACAAAGCATTTAAAGTTTTCCTATTGGTCAAAACGTATTTTTTTCCCATATTTATGCAACCCTGACATATTCTTCAGAGCTTTACAAAGTACACATATCGGAATCATCCAGGGGAACCTTAGGGTCGAACGATTTCCATGCAGATATGGTCACATGAGATCTGAGCCTACACAAGTCAACAGTGCTTACCATTGCGCTTCTGGTTTGTTCAAGCCTGATGTGTTAAAGTAGCATATAATGATAAAAGTGTAAAACTATAAATAAAGCAGATACTGCTTATTTAAAACTTATAAACATCAGGAAGCTCATACATAATATTACAATTATTTTCACCCAGCCAGACTAGAAATATATATAGGCCATGTTTGTATTAAGAATAATTGTTTTACATCATTGTTTTATAACATGTAAGGTAATCAGAATATTTTCTACAAGCAGCAAATACCTGACAAAATCATCAAAAGTCCGGAAGGCAACCATTCCACCCATTCTTTGACATGGAGGAGTGAATGAAGTATCCAGAAGGACATCACTGACACTGGCAACATGGACCATTCCATAGTGATTAAGATTCGAAGAGAATGACATTCTGCAGAGTAATGGAATTATTTACAATATGAATCAGATCCCCAATTAACAGCTTTTTTTTTTGTGCACAACTGAACATTACACAATATATATCTTCTAAAACAATTATTGAAAAGCACATGCAACCCATCCTGAAAATTGCCATATCAGTGTGGATTACCATGAAATGCCTCAATTTCAGGACCTCCCAAATAATGTATTCTTATGTGAAACCCTATATTAAAACAAGGTAGTGTGATTTCAGATACTGCATTATGGAAATTCCATTGTAACTCTTGATATTGACAGGGAGGGAACGATGTAATCATTTATGCAATTACAAGAGAGACACAATTTCCCCTACAGTTTCTTCTACAGATTCCTACAACTACAACATGGTTTGCAGGTATAACTCAGGAACCAATTACCCATCCCTGGATATGCACTAATAGGAGCATTAAAGTAGCAAGATGCCAAAGCGTTAATATCCACCCTCTATTCCCACTTGTTACACACTAAACTGGGCAAAACTAGAATGGCTATTAAAACTAAATGACAGTAGCTACTTGGATATTATATGACATGTATTTCCAAATGTCTTGGTAGAAATGTATTACGTATCTTGCATTATGACCTGTTTCCCTATACAGGGAGTGCAGAATTATTAGGCAAATGAGTATTTTTGAGGATTAATTTTATTATTGAACAACAACCATGTTCTCAATGAACCCAAAAAACTCATTAATATCAAAGCTGACTATTTTTGGAAGTAGTTTTTAGTTTGTTTTTAGTTTTAGCTATTTTAGGGTGATATCTGTGTGTGCAGGTGACTATTACTGTGCATAATTATTAGGCAACTTAACAAAAAATCAAAGATACAGTATACCCATTTCAATTATTTATTTTTACCAGTGAAACCAATATAACATCTCAACATTCACAAATATACATTTCTGACATTCAAAAACAAAACAAAAACAAATCAGTGACCAATATAGCCACCTTTCTTTGCAAGGACACTCAAAAGCCTGCCATCCATGGATTCTGTCAATGTTTTGATCTGTTCACCATCAACATTGCGTGCAGCAGCAACCACAGCCTCCCAGACACTGTTCAGAGAGGTGTACTGTTTTCCCTCCTTGTAAATCTCACATTTGATGATGGACCACAGGTTCTCAATGGGGTTCAGATCAGGTGAACAAGGAGGCCATGTCATTAGCTTTTCTTCTTTTATACCCTTTCTTGCCAGCCACGCTGTGGAGTACTTGGACGCGTGTGATGGAGCATTGTCCTGCATGAAAATCATGTTTTTCTTGAAGGATGCAGACTTCTTCCTGTACCACTGCTTGAAGAAGGTGTCTTCCAGAAACTGGCAGTAGGACTGGGAGTTGAGCTTGACTCCATCCTCAACCCGAAAAGGCCCCACAAGCTCATCTTTGATGATACCAGCCCAAACCAGTACTCCACCTCCACCTTGCTGGCGTCTGAGTCGGACTGGAGCTCTCTGCCCTTTACCAATCCAGCCACGGGCCCATCCATCTGGCCCATCAAGACTCACTCTCATTTCATCAGTCCATAAAACCTTTGAAAAATCAGTCTTGAGATATTTCTTGGCCCAGTCTTGACGTTTCAGCTTGTGTGTCTTGTTCAGTGGTGGTCGTCTTTCAGCCTTTCTTACCTTGGCCATATCTCTGAGTATTGCACAACTTGTGCTTTTGGGCACTCCAGTGATGTTGCAGCTCTGAAATATGGCCAAACTGGTGGCAAGTGGCATCTTGGCAGCTGCACGCTTGACTTTTCTCAGTTCATGGGCTGTTATTTTGCACCTTGGTTTTTCTACACGCTTCTTGCGACCCTGTTGACTATTTTGAATGAAATGCTTGATTGTTCGATGATCACGCTTCAGAAGCTTTGCAATTTTAAGAGTGCTGCATCCCTCTGCAAGATATCTCACTATTTTTGACTTTTCTGAGCCTGTCAAGTCCTTCTTTTGACCCATTTTGCCCAAGGAAAGGAAGTTGCCTAATAATTATGCACACCTGATATAGGGTGTTGATGTCATTAGACCACACCCCTTCTCATTACAGAGATGCACATCACCTAATATGCTTAATTGGTAGTAGGCTTTCGAGCCTATACAGCTTGGAGTAAGACAACATGCATAAAGAGGATGATGTGGTCAAAATACTAATTTGCCTAATAATTCTGCACTCCCTGTATGTGTGTAAATCTGCTAATGTATAAATAAAGAACGAAAAAAAAAAAAAGACTAAATTACAGACCCTACTAATTACTTTGCCTAAAAAATTTATAGGATGATATACTGTATGCTCCTCTGATATGTTGGTTTCATCAATGGTTAATAATAGATTATTTAGATTGTATGTTAAACACCACACATACCTATCTCTTGTTTGACTGCACAAAATGGGACAGATTTCATGCACCTCATTTGGCCTATCAGAGGATTTCTGACTTCTAGCAACAAGTGGTCACTTTCTTACTTCAGCTCCCTCCTCCCTGTAAACCTGACATTCGTTTATTTGGTATGCCAGACAAAGAAATTTGGCCACACTATACTAGAATATTGTTGCAAGAAGCTTTGTTTACGGCTCGCAAGTCCATAGCTATTAAATGCATGAGCCCATCGTTCCCTACTGTAACCCACTGGAAATCATTGGTTAATAAATTACCATTTATAAAAAAGCTATACATGGGTAAAAGAACTGTCCCGTAAAATTCCCTTAAACTTGGGACCTATGGTGTAATTCTACCCTTCACGATAAGTAATAAGAATACCTGCACTCTGGGTATACCACCCCGAATGCATATGGCGATAACCATGAGTACCCCTCATTAAAGTGTTCAGCCCTGTCCAGCTATAGTGTATTTCAGCCTGTCAGAGACTTTGATAGACTGCAGGTAGCAGGG
Source organism: Pelophylax lessonae (assembly GCF_965119305.1). NCBI lineage: Eukaryota > Metazoa > Chordata > Amphibia > Anura > Ranidae > Pelophylax > Pelophylax lessonae. The sequence goes on along the minus strand of NC_138769.1, from coordinate 305,533,059 downwards.
CTGGGCGCTGCACCTGTGTCTCCAAGGAACACTAAAACACCTAGTCTGGGGCTAAACGCCTAGCGTGCATGTGACCAAAAACTCAAAATGAGCAGTCATCGATCATAATGCAATCATACACTCTCATATAGGTTGCTATATTATAGTTTCAGAAACATATTTATTAACTATAGATACATACATGCATATATACATACACATTCATGAACAAAATTCGTTTCTCAGAAAAATAAAAAAAATTGGACCAAAATGAAATACAAAAACTCTAAATGCGGTATGTAAATATGTACATAATGAGTTTTACTTTATTCTATCCAAAAGTCATATTTTAGCTGAAGCTATAAATAAAAAATAATCATACCTGTTTAGCGTAGGAATGTTCCCTCTGCAATGAAATTTAAATAATTAATGGTGTTCTTATATACATAAATAATTTAAAGCCTCAATACAAAACAAAACTTTTTTCATGTATTACAATACATAGGGGGCCATTTAACCAGTCCTGTAATTTACATAGCTCCAATTTTCTTTTTCTGCAGATTTTTTTATTTATAAAGATTTTATTTGTTTTAAAATATACTGTTAACAATAAAAACAAGAGACTAAAAACATATATCACACAAAACGTTACCAGTACAAATTATTCCCCAAATACCCTCCACCCAACTACCCCCCTATCCAACCCTAACCCACCTCCCCCATCAACCTACTAAACCCTTTTTCGATTTCGATGTTGTCTCTCTGTACTCTCAAATCATTATCCAGTTCTAATATTTATCATATATCTTCCATCAATATTTCCAGGTATTTATCAGATTTTTTAAAGTCTTCCTATTTTCCCATTTTTTATGTATTACAATACATAGGGAGCCATTTAACCAGTCCTGTAATTTGCACAGCTCCAATTTTCTTTCTCTGCAGATAAGCAACTTTTAGGGGTCTTGTCTTTCCCCCAGCCTGTGACTAAAAACAGCAGACTGCTATACCTTTCTATCAGCATGTTCCATGTTAGCACATGTGCTCTGCTGATCAGAGGGCTGCAATAGGCTGAGACCAGGTCAACAGAAAGCAGAACTAAAGGTAAAAACAACTGCAAGCAGCCAGGGTCTTCAATACAGAAGAGATATACAATGTGTGCCGGGATGACTGCACTCCTGTGCGGCAGTGATGTCCATCCCACCAGTTGGCCAATTAAGACAGCCAAAGACTGGCACCCAGAAGAAGCAGCCAGGAAAAAGGTGCCAGTGATGGCGAGGCACCTCGCAGGCATCAGATCATTGGATCTACTGTAAGTATTTTTACTTTTAGTTCCGATTTAAGATACTTACAATGATTGCATTTCAAAATAAATTTATTGATCTATGAACACAGAGATACAATGATGTGTGTGTTTAATATCTGCCTGGATTTCAGCCATAGCTAAATATAAAATACCATATTTGCTAAGCTTTATCATTTAACTTTAAAAATGTAGATATTTGATAGAAAGGTTGGGAAAAATTGGCTGTATAAAATCCCTGTTATTGGGTATCACAAAATCTAAAGATCAAACTGCCCGGCAATCAATAGATCAGTGGGTTCAGTTACAAATTAGGCCACCATTTCTTTTTTTATTTATTTTTTTTTTTTTTCTATGATTAAAGTAAAATGTATTAATAATGAAACAAAACCTATGCAACACCAGCAAAAAAAAGAATAAGAAGATACATGAACCCCACCAAGTGACAATATACATAGCTAACAACCCAACTAAAATACAATATATGTAAAATAGAGAACACAGATACACAGAGTAAGACAGGAGCTGCAAGGCGATGCATAGGTAAGAAGTACTGCGAATAGAACTGCGATCAGTAACAAGGGGAGCATATATGAAATAGCCGGGTCTAGAATGCAGATATTGAAGCAGAATCACAGCAGAAATCAGAATCACGGTCAGGAGCAGCAAATCAATAACCAGGTAGAATTCACACAGGCAAAATACTGAGCCAGTGAAGGCAATTAGGGAAAGGGTTATATACTGTCCCAGCAGCCAGCAGCAGGTTTGTGGGATCAGCCAACTACTAGGAGAAAACTGCTGGTGGCCACTGGAACTGCGTCCTTCCGCTCTGGTACCACCAGCAGGTCATTCAGGTCCTGACATATTTTTTTTTTTTTTTACTTTCAAATATTTTATTTTGAATACAACAAAAGCAATACAAACTGTCAAATGCAGCCACTAGCAATCAACAATGAAACAAGAGATCGATCTGAACAATGTATAATAACAATGAAGTACACAGAAGAGCATTTACTGGCCAACTAAGAACGACGACCAAAGAAAAGGCCCATTACGTGTGCTAATAAACCGGAACCAGTGATGGAGAGACTTCCCCAGATCCCCCCGGGAGCCAAGCGGAATCTTGTTGGGAGGAGGGGTGAACATAAAGCAAATCGGTGAGGGAAACCCTGGCCCCAAGCACCCAGGAGGGTTGCGACACATTTGGGGACCAGGCCTCTCACCAAGACATAACAGGGCTCTCAGCAGAAGAAACCCTTAGCAGGAACGGAGGCAGGTGCAATGGGAATAAGGCTCCACAAGGAGGAATGGGGGAAGCCCAAATCCTATAAATAAAAAAGGAAAATAAAATACAAAAATCAGACGAAATGAGTAGAAAGATCGGGGTAAGAGAGACAGAAGTTAGGAAGAAGGGATGAGTAAGCAGGACGAGGATGAAGGAAGGGAGGGAGAGTCACCGGGGGTACAGTAGGTGTGGTAGGTAAGTCAGGGAAGTCGAAGGCCACCATTTCTTATGTGTAACTTTGTGCAGTAGGTAAAACAATGTCTGCAGTTGTCACAAAAGCGGCGGAGAATAAAAGGAACTGAAGCTAGAGTAGCCTCTTATTTTAGCAAACCGCCTAAAAAAGTGTGGATTCCCCTTCCAGCACGAGAGAGCTGCAGACTGTAAACCCAAAGCCAAAGAAAATCTGTCTTAGGATGGCCATTCACTTGAAGAACTGCATTGGAAATTCTTTGTTTCAAGAATGTTCATTCTAACCTTCAGTGAGGACAAATCAACTTTCGTTTTCTACTACAGTGATGAAAAAAATGGAAGGAGCAGGATGGAAATTTCTTTTCAAACCGATGAATTTCTAACAGTGAATATGCTTTTGTTTGGAACAATTTGTTCACTCCAAAACTGAATGAAAAAGCAAAACGTTTTTGAAGTACATTCAAATTACATTTCTCATGTGACGTCCTCGAATGTACCGATTTATACAAAACTTAAGTTTGAAAATCTATTTGTGGTGTATTGGCGAGCTTAGGACAACTGATCAGACGTCTGTTGCTTTAGAAATCTGAATGGATTTTATCCTTAAGTATCCTCTACCAATGAATGCATTTACAGAATTATACCTTTATCAGAAACTGTTGTATGTGTAAAATTCCACTGAATCAGTTTTAAAGTTATACAACTCTGGAAACAGCTTTGCTGTAACTGGAGCCCACACATTTCCTCCGATACTGAACATCCCGTCTCATTTATTAACCAGTAAAAGAAAATACATACATATGCAAATGTTAGCTGTAAGAGGGTGATCACACTTCACTGTGCATTATATAATTTTTTTCGCACAAGAAGCAGAGACTAATGGGGTAGAGAGAAGAGCAGAGGAGAAGTTCACCACAAGCACATCTACTGCTGAGAAGTTAATGATGTAGACTCAGTTTCATGTACAAGTAAAGGTCTGTGACATATTGAAGCGTACAGGCTGTGAAATGCATAAACAAATTGTGAACACTAAGCTAATATATATATATATATATATATATATATATATATATATATATATTTATTTATTATACACACACACAGGGTATATATAGATTTCCCAGGTTATTTTGATTGGCTCACAAATGGAGTAGGTTGCAAAACTACATTTTCAATGTTACAGTAAACCAGTCCACCAAAAATGAATGATATCTTAGCTAAAAGTGCAGTCCCTAAGACCCAAGTCACCTGATGGCTCCTTGTATCCTTTCAGAATGCCAAAGCATTGTTTTCTGCTCTTCTACTGTCCAACGTGATGTTTTACTTATCCTGCTACAAAATTGTTGTTCCATCTCCAACTCTCACCTTAATTTCAAATAAATAAAAGATTCTAAGGAATAAGGCACCCCTGTGTAACTACAGCAGGTACGTTGTAATCAAGTTTTCAATGGCACCCTTGTATACACAAGTGCAGACAGCCATGTTATAACAGGCTGTACAATGCACCTGGGCTGCCTGAAATTCAGTTACGCTGAACGGGCTCGGGCTGCCTGTTTCAAGAGCCCTTATGCTCAGAAAAAAAAAATATATATTTTTTAAAAAAATATATATATTCAAGTAAATTTCACTATTATGTAGCCTTTTAACAAGCTAGCAGGTGCAACACTAGTCTTCTTTTTACATCGTCTGCATGATGACTTCACTTTAGAAAACTGAATGTATTATCAGAACAGCGATTCATACTCTCTAATGCCCGGTACACACGTTCAGATAATCGGACGACTTATCGTTTGCATTTTGTTGCATGATACTAACATCGAATTCAACAATGCGTACAAACCGTATGATTTTTGTCGTACGATTCTGGAAAAGCTTCCTGGTTGCTTAGCTACGTATCAGATGGTGCAAAACAAAAACAATGGCAGCCAGGCTTTTTCCATGCTATTTTAGGGTTTCTGAGCATGCGCGGTCTTTGTCGATCAATTTTTAGCGGGCGCATAGTGTACTGATGAAACGATTGTCGTTCGCGAGGCTGTCGTACGACAGAAGTTTTCCTGTTTGTCCCTTCGGATTTTGTTGGATGAACTGTCGTGATCGGCTGTTGAAAGCTGTGTACTAACGATCAGATTATCATGCGATCAGATGGAAAGCGAGTTTTGTCGTACCATTATCGGAACGTGTGTACTAGTGTATTAGGCCATTGTGTCCCAGATTTCTAGCAGACGGAGGGAGCTGCAAATCAAACAATTATGCTGTACTGTCTCCTTAGATAATCCATAGTGCTTGAAGAATCATGTACTGCATGTTTATTTGTAAAAACATCAGCTGGCTGCCATTTACAGGTTCAGACAGCCAGCTCCCGATGATGTACTAGGATGGCCCTATGGCCACTCTTTTTGCCTCATCCTGCAAGCCTTCTAAGAGATGTGTATATTAAAAAAGAATAGCGCGCAAATGCAAAAGAAATAACTACCAAATCTGAAGACAATCCATAAATAAAAATGGGGGTTTGGTCCCACCATATGGCCATATCATGCTCAAGCCCACTACTGCGTCAAAGTACCCCATTATCAGTGGGTCCTACACTATCCATGAAAAAGAGATGAATCCAGCCTAACCCTTGGAGATAATACTCCTTGCTGGGAAGCATGTGCAAATGCACTACAGGGGACACCCTCCTATATCCACTAGATGGTGGACACTGATTGAGTACAGGTGTGTGTGGGGGGGTGGGGAGGGTTGCTCAACCCCGATAGTCTGGTCAGACCGAATACATAATAAACAGGCAAAAAATTTGGGGGAGCATACCCATGTATTTCTAAAGCTGCTGCAGCTATGAACCAAAAGACATGTATATTAAAAAAGAATAGCGCGCAAATGCAAAAGAAATAACTACCAAATCTGAAGACAATCCATAAATAAAAATGGGGGTTTGGTCCCACCATATGGCCATATCATGCTCAAGCCCACTACTGCGTCAAAGTACCCCATTATCAGTGGGTCCTACACTATCCATGAAAAAGAGATGAATCCAGCCTAACCCTTGGAGATAATACTCCTTGCTGGGAAGGATGTGCAAATGCACTACAGGGGACTCCTACTGTTTATTATGTATTCGGTCTGACCAGACTATCGAGGTTGAGCAACCCTCCCCACCCCCCCACACACACCTGTACTCAATCAGTGTCCACCATCTAGTGGATATAGGAGGAGTCCCCTGTAGTGCATTTGCACATCCTTCCCAGCAAGGAGTATTATCTCCAAGGGTTAGGCTGGATTCATCTCTTTTTCATGGATAGTGTAGGACCCACGGATAATGGGGTACTTTGACGCAGTAGTGGGCTTGAGCATGATATGGCCATATGGTGGGACCAAACCCCCATTTTTATTTATGGATTGTCTTCAGATTTGGTAGTTATTTCTTTTGCATTTGCGCGCTATTCTTTTTTAATATACATGTCTTTTGGTTCATAGCTGCAGCAGCTTTAGAAATACATGGGTATGCTCCCCCAAATTTTTTGCCTTTCTAAGAGATGTGAACTGAGTATTCCCGGAGGCTGTAGAACCAGGGAAACAGTCAGAGAAAAAAAAGACATAGATAAACTGAAAAAAAGTAATTTGTGATTGTGAAGGGAGGGGAGTTAAACCGAACAAACATTCATTTAGGAATGAAGTTCCACTTTAAGTTCTAAGGCACAATGTCCCATAAAGTGGGACTGCTCATTAATGTTGCTGCAGAGAACTAGGAATGTGCACCACAGTGTGTCCCAAGTTGTCAGACACCACTCCTTAATGAATGAATGAGTTATCAAGTTCTATGTAACGGACACATAGGGGTTGATCTACTAAAACTGGAGAGTGCAATATCTGGTGCAGCTGTGCATAGAAACCAATCAGCTTCCAGGTTTTATTTTCAAAGCTTAACTGAACAAGCTGAGGTTAGAAGCTGATTGGTTTCAACGCAGAACTGCACCAGATTTTGCACTCTCCAGTTTTAGTAACCCCATACTGAGTAAGTGTGGGCTGGGCATCCAGGCTTCAATTACCTCTGGCCATAAAATGAATAATAAGCCTATTTCCCCCACTCTTTACAGTGCTTGTATGTTATTTTATTTACTTTTTGTACAAAAGGAAAAAATAAGGGGTCTAAAGAAACTGCAGCAAGAGAGGTTTTGCATTGTGTCTGCACTGGTTAGCAAAGCTTTGTCTGGGTGATCTCGATCAGTGTGCATTTACACTGGCACTTTTAACTGTAGCCTGACAGTTCACCACCTTGAGCCAGTTTATTTGTGTAATATGAATGCTCCAAACCATGCCCAGGAATGGTTGGGTATACTAGGTTTAGGACCCCATAGAAAAGGTGGTCCTGAAAACCGTTCCCTGTGGTCCAGTACAGTTTGTTTTAATGTAATTGCAAACTGTGCCAAAGCACAGAACTCTCCATAGATCACTGAGCATGGAAGCAGAGATCCCTGTGACCTGATTTGCATAGGTGATGATGTAGTAGCCAAGTGTGATTGCTCTACCAGGGGAGTAGAGCGGGGGTCCAGACGAATCTTTGTGTGGCTCAGTTCAACCATAACTGGTGTGAATGCAACCTAACTTTACACCCCTAATGGAGATCAAACATTCCTACTCATAGCTTTATATACATATTCCATAAATGGATCCAGTTTCCACTGACTCCTTTCAGAATACACTTTTCTGGCTGCATTATATTAACCAGCAAACAGAAAATAGGGAGTAATACAATATGATTCTATGCATGGTTCTGCCATAAGCATGTCATCTGTGTGAAAGACTCTGATTACTTATGTATACAGGTCAAGGTACTTATGCCAACTAGCAGATGATAATGGCAAACTAGTGCATTTGTTGAATCAATCCTCTGATCATCACTCTGATTACAGTGAAGCGCATTTATCAGAGTGGTTCTTATTGTGAGCTATGGTATAAATATTCCAAACCAACAGAGATCTCTCCACAGACAACAGTAACACAAAATGATGAATGCAGGTAAACACTGTGCTTCGCATAGAACATTTGAGTACTCTTATCTCCTATCATTTTTCAAATGTAAAATAGGAAAACAGTTAAGGCTTGGTCCTCATCTGCCTAAAGCAGTAGTTTCCAGCCGATAACGTCAACTATTTGTGACATAGTGAGGTTGATTTACCGCAGGCAAATTTCACCAAGCTCTGGTGCAAATTCCAATGCAAAGTAAACAGCCTATCTGCCTTTAGTAAATCAACCCTACAGCATCATACAATCAAATGTTTTGTAAATTTTACAACAGATAAGGTTTACTAATAACAAAAACCAATAGAGAACATGATATTAGGGTATTTTACTATTTGTTCAACAAATCACATTGAAAACATTTTGTGGATTCTTGTATACTAGAAACATTTTGTGGATTCTTGTATACTAAAAATGAACAGGCTTGAAGTGGAACTTTCGGTAACTTTACCAGTCTGCATGAATAAATTCCTGACATATCCGAATATACTGTACAACAGCAAATATTTTTGGAAAGCTATTTCTTTTATCATTAAAGGCAATCTTTGAACTCTAGTCAAGTGAATGCATCTAGTCTGAGATTATGTCCATCAGTCAGCTGCAGAGAAAAGGAAACATTTCCTCAGTCTCATCTTCCCAAGTGATTCGATTGCAACATTGTAACTTTGTAGTCACGGAGTGAGAAGCTGCAGCAGGAGACTGACATTTGTGAACAAAGCCAAGAATGACACAGGCAACAAATTTATGTGATTGTGTCATCGGTCTAGGAAATAGATGTAGAACTGTATGAACAAAGATGGTGCTGTTTTTCAGATGAGAAAAGCAAACAATGAAATTGCCAGGACGAATACTGTGGCCCTATGATTCATAGTAAATACAGTGGGTACGGAAAGTATTCAGACCCGCTTAAATTTTTCACTCTTTGTTATATTGCAGCCATTTGCTAAAATCATTTAAGTTCATTATTCTTCCTCATGAATGTACACATAGCACCCCATACTGACAGAAAAACACAGAATTGTTGACATTGTTGCAGATTTATTAAAAAAGAAAAACTGAAATATCACATGGTCCTAAGTATTCAGACCCTTTGCTGTGACACTCATATATTTAACTCAGGTGCTTTCCATTTCTTCTGATCATCCTTGAGATGGTTCTACACCTTCATTTGAGTCCAGCTGTGTTTGATTATACTGATTGGACTTGATTAGGAAAGCCAAACACCTGTCTATATAAGACCTTCCAGATCACAATGCATGTCAGAGCAAATGAGAATCATGAGGTCAAAGGAACTGCCTGAAGAGCTCAGAGACAGAATTGTGGCAAGGCACAGATCTGGCCAAGGTTACAAAAATATTTCTGCTGCACTTAAGGTTCCTAAGAGCACAGTGGCCTCCATAATCCTCAAATGGAAGACGTTTGGGACGACCAGAACCCTTCCTAGAGCTGGCCGTCTGGCCAAACTGAGCTATCGGGGGAGAAGAGCCTTGGTGAGAGAGGTAAAGAAGAACCCAAAGATCACTGTGGCTGAGCTCCAGAGATGCAGTCAGGAGATGGGAGAAAGTTGTAGAAAGTCAACCATCACTGCAGCCCTCCACCAGTCGGGGCTTTATGGCAGAGTGGCCCGACGGAAGCCTCTCCTGAAAGCCTGCATGGAGTTTGCTAAAAAACACCTGAAGGACTCCAAGATGGTGAGAAATAAGATTCTCTGGTCTGATGAGACCAAAATAGAACTTTTTGGCCTTAATTCTAAGCGGTATGTGTGGAGAAAACCAGGCACTGCTCATCACCTGTCCAATACAGTCCCAACAGTGAAGCATGGTGGTGGCAGCATCATGCTGTGGGGGTGTTTTTCATCTGCAGGGACAGGACGACTGGTTGCAATCGAGGGAAAGATGAATGCGGCCAAGTACAGGGATATCCTGGACAAAAACCTTCTCCAGAGTGCTCTGGACCTCAGACTGGGCCGAAGGTTTACCTTCCAACAAGACAATGACCCTAAGCACACAGCTAAAATAACGAAGGAGTGGCTTCACAACAACTCCGTAACTGTTCTTGAATGGCCCAGCCAGAGCCCTGACTTAAACCCAATTGAGCATCTCTGGAGAGACCTAAAAATGGCTGTCCACCAACGTTTACCATCCAACCTGACAGAACTGGAGAGGATCTGCAAGGAGGAATGGCAGAGGATCCCCAAATCCAGGTGTGAAAGACTTGTTGCATCTTTCCCAAAAAGACTCCTGGCTGCATTAGATCAAAAGGGGGCTTCTACTAAATACTGAGCAAAGGGTCTGAATACTTAGGACCATGTGATATTTCAGTTTTTCTTTTTTAATAAATCTGCAACAATGTCAACAATTCTGTGTTTTTCTGTCAGTATGGGGTGCTATGTGTACATTCATGAGGAAGAAGAATGAACTTAAATGATTTTAGCAAATGGCTGCAATATAACAAAGAGTGAAAAATTTAAGGGGGTCTGAATACTTTCCGTACCCACTGTACATACTATAGCATATACTGTAAATAAAACGCCTATAATAAAGTGTATATTATCTTCGAAAAATAAATTTTTATTACATATACATATATATATATATATATATATATATATATATATACACACATGCATATGTGTGAAAATGTAATATATGATATAGAACACTTACACATTACGTAATAGGCTCGCACAGCACATGAAAAAATATATTCAATCTAGATTTACCTTATCAGCCCAGCAAATCAATGGAGAAAAGTATTTCTTGTTAGTTTTTGTAGCTGAAACTGAAATATGTAATTTTATTTTAATAAGAATAAAACTGAAAAATAAAACAAGGTAAAGCTCTTTATAATGTCAAGGTACTGCCTGTTTCTTTTATAGTGTATTCTTCGATATCTAGAGTCTCCAACAAAATCACTACCTGTTACTGGGCTACAACAGTTGGGAGGCCCTGCCACCTAGCATGCAGGCCTGACCGAAAAAAATAACAAATGTCTAGCCGGAGGAAACACATACTGGGGGGCTGCTGGCTGTGGCAGCCTTTTTATAATATGGATCATGTGTTTCCTGTGTTAGGTGGGAGAAGCCCCTCTCTAAGACGTCCTGGAAGAGGACTTGGGAAATCTACTATATGCTAAGATGCAGACTCGCACAAACAATGACCAGTGCATCCCATCACAGTTATTTTCCTATTCACTAGTTTTAACCAATGCATTGAAAAATGTATGTGACGTTTAGCAGCCATTTTGTGAGAATCTGGGTCCTATATGGAAGCAACGCTAGCTGATGAGTCGGGTGGGTGCAGGCTGAAGCAAGCACACACTACCTCTGCTGTCACACAGGAGTTCCAGTACATTGATCGGCAGTCTGGGCTTTGTAAGAGTCCAGACCCCCTGAGCACAATCTTTGCAGTGAACGCCTCCCCCCCCTGAACAGGCTGGCATCCATGGCGACAACCGTCCAGTACAGGGGGAGAAGGATTTTCCCTGTTAAAGTGCCAGAGAATGAAGCCACCAGATCAGGGACCCTCTCATAATCCGGATCAGATTGTCTAGAGACTGTGGTTTCTTGTCCCATTTCACCAGAATCTCTTTTTGCAGAGATCTCGTGCGGAACTGTGCAAACGGAACCGCCTCAAAGGTAGACACCATCAGGCCCAGCACCCACATGCAAGCCCAGAGGGATGACTGTCTGCCGGACAACAGAAGCTAAAATAAAGTGTTGTTCCTGCGAGCTAAACGGGTCTAGCACTTTTCTATGGGAATTGCAGCGAGCACAACACTCTCTCTTAAGTGTATATGACAATATAAATTAAATAATGCCGCGCAATATAAAGTGCCCCAAATAAATATATAAATGTGCAAAATACAATCAGTAATAGATATGAATAATAAACGATCAAATTAATAAATATTTAAATGACAATCCATCATAAGATTTAAAGTGCAAAGCTTGCCATTGTGATCAACAATTAAATAAGTGAATAAATGAATAAATAAATATTAAGAAATTGGTGAAATATTTAAAAACATATGTTCAATGTGTAAACGTATTTCAAATAATATAGTTTTTTTAAATGTGATAAAAGTGCTAGGTGATAATCTTCCGTAATGGAAATTGCACTTTCCAAAGATTTTTATATATAGTTCATTATATAGTGACAAAATAGTGCATCCAGTAGCAGCCTCTGTGGTGACCTTCACCGCAACACCCTATGTGACTGGGTCCTCACCTCTGCTCCTGTGACCTATCAACTAAGCAAAGGTCTTACAGTGCAGTTTACCCTTTCAGGATCGCCTTTCCCGAAGTTACAGTTGGTGTACCAGCCCCTCAGCAGTGCGTTTCACTCTGGATAACTTCCCTCATAGTAACCATTCGGTGTCACATAGAAAGAAAGGGGGGACTACAATAGTGCTGATATCTTTTTATAAACTGTATTTTATTAATAAAAGTAATGTACTCACATTTAGTGGGTGTGTAAGTGCACCAAGCATAAAACAACCTTAGTAACAATCTCTAGTAATTGTATGTGATGGCAACCGGGTGGGAATGGAGTATCTTTGTGTGCTGCTCCTTCACTTTCTGCAGGCAGAAACACCATCCACCCCTCCCCTACGTGTACGACACAGGGACACGTGTCTTCCAAGGGGGAAGACATATATCCCCCTTGTTGATCACAATGGCACACTTTGCACTTTAAATCTTATGATGGATTGTCATTTAAATATTTATTAATTTGATCATTTATTATTTATATCCATTACTGATTGTATTTTGCATATTTATATATTTATTTGGAGCACTTTATATTGCGCGGCATTATTTAATTTATATAGACAACAGAAGCTGAATGGCCTCCTGCAATTTTTTAAGTTTTTCCAGAAGAAGGAACCTCTGGCTGAGGCCTAGTCCGGAGTCAGACCCCGATAGTCCAGTTTTGTGGACGGAACTAGAGCAGACTTCTGAAAGTTCAGAATCCAACCAAACTCCCTCAGAGTTTGCAGAGTAATCTCCAAGTTGTCCATCAGAGCAGTTGGAGACTCCGCTCGCAGAAGAAGATCGTCCAGGTACCCCAGTACCACAATCCCCCGCTGACGCAACAATGCTAGCACAAGGGCCAACATATTTGTGAAGACCTGAGGAGCAGAGGCGAGACCAAAGGGTTTTGCCACAAACTGATAATGCTCTCCGCCCACGGCAAAGTAGGGGAAGCGCTGGTGACCGGCACATATTGGAATTTGAAGGTAGGCGTCAATGCAGATACAAGTGTGAAAATCCCAGAGGTAGGGGCACCAATACCGTGCAAATGGACTCCATTCGGGACTTCTGTACCCGCACAACGCAGTTTAGAGCTTTGAGATCCAAAATTGGACGTACCTTGCCTTCCTTCCTGGGAACTGTAAAAAGGGTTGAGTAAAACCCCTGAAAATGTTCAGAAGTCGGAACCGGGACAATCACCCCTTAAAGTAACTGCCCCAAAGAGACCTTGTAAGCGATCTGGGTACAAGTGCAGGTTGAAAGGGAAGAAGCCTTTCGGAGGATAAGACCAAAACTCGATCTTGTAGCCAGACCGAATAACTGAGACGCTGCGGGACGAAAAGGCCACTTATAAGCCGAGAAGAATGGCCCACATCTACGACGGTGCTCCTTGCCCTTGGTAGCCTGTGGAAGAAGAGTACTCTTCCCCCCTGTGACATCCTCAATGATGTCATCCAGGGAAGCTCCAAACAGGCGATCCCCTACAAAGGGGAGATCAGATAACTTTCTTAGAAGTCTGGTACACAGACCAGCATTTCAGCCAGAGAAAAAGCCGAAGGAACACAGCTGATACAGGCAGCCTGGAAATCAAAGGAGCCACATCTAAAGAGGCATCACAGATCAACTGTAGCCCCTGGACCAACTGATCCGCCAGCTCCACAAAGGCAGGGGGAAGCTTTTTCCTCTCCAGGTCCCGGCATAAAAGTTTAGCCCACTCGGTCAGAATTTGCGACACCAGGGCAATAGTAAATACCAGGCTAAGTGCCGAACTAACCACAGTGAACATATAACAGGGCCAGAGCCTCCGCCCTCCTTTCACCCGGATCTTTAAAGGTAGGGGACTCCTCAACCGGAATTAAGGTAGCATAATTTAACCTGGAAACCAACAAGTCCACTACAGTTGGGACCGTCCACTTTTTAAGCAGGGAATTCTCATAAGGATATTGCATAACAAAACGCTTAGGGACTATAAGAGTGCATTTTGGACAACCCTAATGTTTTGTGACAATATTGTCAAAGTAAGCGAGAAAGGAGAACACTCTCGCCGCTTTGGAGGGCCTGTGGGTGCCAAAAGTGACCGGCGCCTCAGATGCAGCATCAGCCGCATCCTCCAATTTAAAGTTTCACGCACTGACACAATCAGTGCATCCACCAGCGCCTTTTCATGCACGGCTAGAGGAGCAGATGAATCATCCTCACTATCTGAGCACTCAGGATGCGTGGACGCAGACCCAGTAGGGTGATCCATGTCTGTGGTGGCCAAATCAGATTCAGGATCTGACAAGACAGATGATGCAGGGGAGGGCAGGGGGCGCTATATACTAAGCTCACCCGGAAAACATAACAATCAGGGGAGTGCCGTCGACTGCGATCCCGCAAAGGTGACGCCGACCAAGGGCTCACAAATGGACCACCCACTGGACCCCGCAAAAAAACAAGGGGTCGCCCTCTGAGCCCCTCCATAGGAGGTCCGCATGATAGGAAATAGCCCCCTTAAAAGGGGGCCGCCCGCCGTGATGCAGACGTGCAGGCAGGCTACCCTGATGGTCTTGCAGCACTAAAAAAAGGTCTTACACAATAATGGCAGCATGGCTGCCATCAAAAAATAAACCACCCCCACAGCATTACCCCTTTCAGGGGAGGCGCCAAGCTGCACGGCTTAAATTTTAGTGGATGCCCACCCACTTAGGCGCGAGCCCCAGCAGAGCCAACCATCCAGGGGCAGCGGAGGGGAGGGTGAATGCCCAAACGGAGGGTAATGGCTTCAGCCACCCTCACCGGGGCAACCCCACATAGCTCCCGACCAGTAGGCCGCAAAGCCGCGGCCTAATTATTTTTAATTTAAATTTAAGACCTCAAATAGAGACAGAGTCTCTTGCAAGCGCACTGGTCACTGGAGCTACCGAAAAAAAAAAATGTAACAGAGTTTTTCTACCCGTCTATCACAATTGTGCCCAATTCCCATCTAAGTTCTGAAAGGAATTTCAACTCTAAACCCTGCATAAATTGAAACATCTTTTTTCCCCTGCCCCACCCAGTGCCTTAAAATGCTAGCTGTTCTCCAAGGGAGAACCAAGGAAAACCTCCAAAAGGAGAAAGTTGGGCTGGGCTAGATTATACTTTCGGTTCAAACCATCCCAGACTACTAAAGTTGCTAGAAAGACAGTCCCCTGCATTTAAGCTGTAGCCATGACGTGTGTGCCATATTTCTGCCTGCTAACATCTTCCCCTCAGTGACCCACAGTTTATCCTGGGTATTATAATTCCAGTTGATTTTACACATCAAAGCATTCGCCTGGTAAAACAGGGTAAGATCAAGGAGGCCAAACCCTCCATGCAGTTTAGCCCATTGCATGGGGGCATATGACAAACGAGGAGGCTTGCCGTTCCAGACAAAAGAAGTATGTGGCAAGCTCTAGGTGATTAGGTCGTCCTGCCACTTAATAGGAAAATACTTCTCCAACACCTTCCTATCCTCCCATGAAATATAATTAGGCATTATGACTGATGTTCCTAAATTCATTTTAAAGTCGGACAAAGCTTTTAATCACTCCAGATCACCCAATAAATTCGGGAGCGGTACCCAGGGGTTAACAAAGGAAAAAAGGACATCATCGGCAAAAGCGGATGGAGCCTACAGTAATCCCCCAAGATGTTAGAATTCTAACTCTAACCTTGCGCAAAAAAACTTCCATTACCAGGATGAAAAGTAAAAGGGATAATGGGCACCCCTGCCTGAACCCATTAGCTAAACTGAAGGGAGATTAAAAAGAACCTGGTTCACATTTACTTGGGCTGTGGGGTTAGAATAAAGAGCCTCAATCTAAGCCTGCATCTTGTTCCCCAATCCGAGCCTTCACAGTACCAGTAATCTTAACAGCCAATCTACGCTGTCAAAGGCTTTTTTGGCATCAGAAGAGAGGAGTTCTCTGCCTTCCCTCCCTGTAACAAAAATCACTTAATCTCTATAAACTATGTTCCCGATAAACTCCTTAAAGCGATTCGCTAAGATTTTCACAAGTATCTTAATATCAAAGATTAACTAGCTCTGACAAAATGCTGCCTCCTTCCCTTCTTTTGGGAGAACCGTTATGTGTCCCCAGAGTGCATCGGGTGGAATAGGGCCAGTCTTGGTCAGTGAGTTGAGGTAGAGCGCATACAAAGAAAAAATAACCCGTGCACTTATGCAAATACAAAAAGGTTAAGCTGCAAACACATAAGAGAAAATATCCCTCCCAGTGAACATAAATATAAAAAAGTATTGCGCTATACCCAAATTACAAATATCAGTGACATAATTGATATATAAAACATATAAAAACAAAACCCAAAAATGAATCTCATAAAGTCCACAGAAAGTCCAAATAATTATGTCCAATATGACCATGATAGAGTGCTCATTAAGAAAATTGAAAACCAAAAAGTGTCACCAACAACCATCGTCACCTGAAGTGTGATAAGGTGCTTGCTTACCAGATTACCATGACCCTCTTTTCTCAAGAGAAGTCATGTAACATAAGGAATCACTGCACGCCTGCCACTCTCCTTCCCCCTGCTTTCTCTTAACAACTGTGTCTCCACCACTAGGCAAACCAACCAAAACTCCACATGAGGGTATTCATGTAAAGAAAGAAGAAAAGCGCCTCTCTATAGTGCAATAAAAGCTGGTAGCATATTTATTAAAAAAGTAAATACACTCACATAAATATAAAAAACATAAGGATGTATAGGAAAATCACCAAACAAGGATAGACCTCTAGTTTTAGGAACTCAATGACGTTGGCATGAGCCTTGTGCAGAACTCGACTTTCTGTGGACATTTAACAATTTTAGAAAATTGCAATGGTTGAAGATTGAAACGTAAAGGTTATTGTTATTAGGATTTAAGTACAAAATGGTTTATGTAGTAATTATATACATGATTTTATACAAGTTGAATTTTCCTTTAAGCATCCTTTTGGTTTCGATTTCATCTAAAGAGGAACCCAGATGGTAATTTGCCCTATCCTGACCACATTACAACTTTATAAGTTTTTGTATATCTTTATTGATACTACTTGTTCTTTTCTATTCATATGCTGTAGTGCAGGAAACACAGCCAATATGTACAACCCCAAAGCATAAACTGCAGGTGAAAAATCTTAGGGGTTTATTTAATAGCACAGCAATGGACAAAATGGGCTTTTTCCAAAAGGCAGTTACAGCTGTTTCATATGAAAAGGGGGTCCTGTATTATCTGATTATTAAAAAAAGACCTAGGCATGAAGAATGCTACTTGGGAATGACAGTTTTGTGTAATTGTACACTGCTTCAAGGTTGGATCAGTACATTTCCAGCATGTATTGTTACCAATCAGAAATAAATGCTTCTATTTCTCTACTTAATACAATGCACAGTAAGGTATGTAAAAGGTCAGGATGGTTTTGTAAGGATCTTGAAATTCAGTTTTCCCTTACCATTGAAGCCAAAGATGTGGAAAACTATGTGTTATAATATGATAAAGGACGAGACATAATAATGGTTGGTGTACATTTATAGGTGGTATGATTTGAAGCAAAATTTATACTGCATTTACAGCATGTATTGTGTTATTACTGTAAAGTAAAGTTATTTTTATTAACGTTTTTGCACAATTCCTCTACTATATACAGCTTTGACATGTCTCCTTGCACTAGTTAGCTGTATTTCATCCTTGCTGAATGAATGCTGAGATAAAATGAACTACTAGATAAGCCACCTAGAGACTGTTATATTCAGTGAATCATTATCACTCTTCATTGACTTGAAGACTTGAATTGATGTGAGCAGCATTAAAGCACAATCATCAAGAAAGAAGCGAAGCATGTACTTTATATGTATGTTTGTATGTATGTATGAAGCACATAAATTATGGCTACCCTCACATAACATTTAACTAAACAAGGTTTTTAAAATAATACCACACATAAACAAGACTATCTGTACTGGTTGATGAAGTAGACTAAAGAAAAACACTTTTAAAGCATAAGCTAATTTTCTTAATGGGTTGATATAACCAAAAGTGACAGGTAAAGTGATTTAGCTCTGCTAAATGAAAAATCAGTCTAAAGCAGGGGTGTCCAACCTGCGGCCCAAGACGGCTATGAATGCGGTCCAACACAAAAATGTAACTCTTACCCAAAAATGTTTTTTTTTTTAATAAAAATGCGTTCAAACAGTGAACACATGCAGCTGAAGAAAAATGTGACAGTGTCACTTTAATGGACTTATAGAAGATTTATATTCCCAAAGAAAGATATCCCACTCTTCACAATCACACCTTATTCATGTCATAAGTTTTCGGCAGCGCCTATATTTGTAAGCAACTATTTTTCAAAGGGCAAAATTAGAACCAAAATATCTGATGAGCACCTTGAGAAATCATTGATAATTGCCACTACCTCCACCGAACCAGATACTAATGCGTTATCGCACTAGTTTTAGCCCCCCCTTTTATAATTACAAAAAAAATTAAGTTGTATTACTTAGATAGGCACATTATCTATATCAGTGATCATTAACTTGTGATCTGCCTGACTTTTTCTGTTTATCAGCTATCCTTATTGTTCGTGTATTTTATGTGTGGCCCAAGACAATTCCTCTTCTTTCAATGTGGCCCAGGAAGGTCAAAACGTTGGACACCCCTGGTCTAGGTGGAAAATCAGTCTTTAATGACCCACAAATGGCAACATAGTTCTACAAATGTAAGTAAAAACTAGGATAGATAGATAGATAGATAGATAGATAGATAGATAGATAGATAGATAGATAGATAGATAGATAGATAGATAGATAGATAGATAGATAGATAGATAGATAGATAGATAGATAGATAGAATATTGTAGTTGCTTGTATCTTTTAAAAACAAGGTAATTTATTTTTTCGCTCATATTCTGTAAGTGTTCCTTGGGTTTCTTCAAGCTTGGAAACTGAACTCTAACAAGTTACTCATAATTATCCCGAAGCTGTAAATCAAGCATGTAATCACGCACTATATTATGGGGACTTAAGGCAGAAATTATGATGGATAATATAAACAAGGATGATTCATGTGACACATGTAATTCTCAGCCTTGATATCAGAGAATGGCTGAAGACCTTGACAAAACGAGTCTTGTGATAAAAAACACACTGTTTTTCCAGTACACTGACTGACCTTTTTGCTTACAAAGACATACATTTCAGCAATCATCAGCAAAACATGAAAAATAAATCCAGGCTTGGCTCAGAAGGGACAGCTGAACAATGGATGCCAGACATTTACACTTCCTCTTATTCATGGCAGTTGAAACCACAGCGGGGAGCAGATTTATGGGTCCTAAAGACTATTCCTATAAAGAAAAGGTGTATGCGTTTGAACTGTGCTTGTTCTCTAGTGAAGAAGCATTAGAGAAAAAAAGATGAGTAGACACACAGATTGATGTATCTCAAAACTCTTTGTGATAGTTATGCTTCTCATCTTTTTGTTGTTCCTGTATATATACTTCCATGTATTTCTTAAAGTATTTTAACAAAATGGCATCTAGCACATGGGCATAAGTAAAATAAAACAGCCCAACCAAGGCTGTCTATAGACAGTCAAAGCCCTTGAGCTGCCTGACCTCAAAAATGATCAAGTCACAGCACATTTATTTCCATTTCTGTGGAATGTTAAATTTCATCCCTTACAACAGTCAGAATAAGTTCTAATAAGTTGCTATAGATACTTCAATTTCTAATTGCTATTTTGCCTTTTTAAGCAGAACTAAACCCATCAATTTAACCATTTCCCAAAACTGTTATATTCAAGGCATTCTTTTAGCTGAACTGCTAAGCCATCAAGTGATGTCATA
The DNA here is from genome assembly GCF_965119305.1 of Pelophylax lessonae. Classification (NCBI taxonomy): domain Eukaryota; kingdom Metazoa; phylum Chordata; class Amphibia; order Anura; family Ranidae; genus Pelophylax; species Pelophylax lessonae. The sequence goes on along the minus strand of NC_138769.1, from coordinate 305,513,181 downwards.
ATTGTTCACATGTGCAACACCATGGCAACTGCAGATCAGCGGCTAAGATGGAAGCTTCCATGGCTGTAAAGGATAGGAGGATTTACTTCTGCTGTAAAAAAAGTCAGCAAGAGTATAGGCTGGTTGTTTGAAATGATGCCTATAAATAGGTCAAGAGGAAACCAAACCAAAGTGAATTGCACCTATGTTCTACAAGAGCAACATTTTTCAACTTTTATTATAAAATGAAGCACTCCATGAAGATACTTAACAAATGCCCCTTTGGAAGGTTCAACTTAGCCTATAATTTACTTATAAGTTTTTATTTTCTAGAATTGTGAAGGGTTTATCTCAAGGAGCTTAAAGTACCCAAACACGATTTAGAAGTTCTCCCACGGGATTAGGGCACCTTTCAAAAGGACAATGTCAGGCAGCAAAAAAAGGATTTTTAATACAGAAATGTTGGCTTAGTGAAAAGTATGTCAATGTACAGTATAGTATACACTCAATACTTGGTCAGGGCTCCTTTTGAAAGAATTACTGCATCAATGTAGCGTAGCATGAAGGTGATCAGCCTGTGGCACTGCTGAGGTGTTATGGAAGCCCAGGTTGCTTTGATAGAGACTTGCATCTCATCTGTATTGTTGGGTCTGGTGTCTCTCATCATCCTCTTAAACGATAAACCACAGATTCTATATGGGGTTTAGGTCAGGTGAGTTTGCTGGCCAATCAAGCACAGTGAAGCCATGATCATTAAACCAGGTATTGGTACTTTTGGCAGTGTGGACAGGTGCCAAGTCCTGCTGGAAAATAAATGCAGCATTTACATAAAGCTGGTAAGCCGAGGGAAGCATGAAGTGCTCTAGAATTTCCTGCTAGAGGGTTGCGCTGACTTTGGGCTTGATAAAACACAGTGGACCAACACCAGCAGATGACATGACTCCCCAAATCATCACTTACTGTGGAAACTTCACACTGGACCTCATGCAACTTGGATTCTGTGCCTCTCCACTCTTTCTCCAGACTCCAGGACCTTGATTTCCAAATGAAATGCAAAATGTCAATGATGATTTGGGGAGCCATGTCATCTGCTGGTGTTGGTCCACTGTGTTTTATCAAATTCAAAGTCAGTGCAGCCCTCTAGCAGGAAATTCTGGAGCACTTCATGCTTCCCACTGACTAGCTTCATGGAGATGCTGATTTCATTTTCCTGCAGGACTTGGCACATGCCAAAAGTACCAATACCTGGTTTAATGGTCACATTATCACTGTGCCTGATCGGCCAGCAAACTTGCCTGACCTTAGCCCCATAGAGAATATGTGGGGTATTTTCAAGAGGAAAATGAGAGACACCAGACCCAACAATGCAGACGAGCTGAAGGCCACTATCAAAGCTACCTGGACTTCCATAACACCTCAGCAGTGCCATAGGCTGATCATCTCCATGCCACGCCACACTGATGCAGTAATTCATGCAAAAGGAGCCCCGACCAAGTATCGAATGCATACTATATGCACATAGTATGAACATGGACATACTTTTCACTAAGTCAAAATTTCTGTATTCAAAAATCCTTTTTTTTTTTTATTGGTCTTGTGTAATCTTCTGATTTTCTGAGATACGGAATTTTGGATTTTCACTAGCCATAATCCTCAAAACAAAAGAAAGAAATGCTTAAAATATATCACTCTGTGTGTAGCGCATCTATGTAAAATATATAAGTTCCACTTTTTGAATTGAATTACTAAAATAAATTAACTTTTTGATTATATTATAATTGTATGAGATGCACCTGTATATTGAGGTTTTTAGCCTAACTTGTTGACATTTACACTCCCTCCCCAGCCACTGTGTCCCTCACACAGACATGCACATAACCGAGGATTTTTGCAGTGGAGTAAGTAGAGTCTGATGGGGAACTGAGAGGCTAGTTCCTCATCAGTGCAAATTCTGGACGGACCCTCTGCACACCGCTATACACCCTTTCCAGCAAACTATGCAATGAAAAACAGGGATTTTTTAGTTCACACATATTGCAATACATGCCTAAACTGGCCAACTGCGTTGAAGTATTCCCTCTTATAGCTAGTCCTTCACTGCTTTGCCACTGCAAATGCTACGGTGGACACCATGTCAACCTGGGGCATAAAGACACCTAGCAGTTTGCCTACCTTTTGATTGACAGTGCATGGAAGTGGGCAGATCTATAGCAAATATTTAGGTCAATAGCGACTTTCAAATCTGCCCACTGCTGTTTGCAGTTAAGCTTAGATCTGGTCGTAATTACCACCAGCTTCCTAATCTGCAAAGTGGCGGCAATTCTTTAAGAATCTGCTACTGTCATTTCAATATTTTTCTATAAAGGCGAGAATTAAAACTACCTGAATTTGTTGCCAGTGCTGGTGATGTTAATGAAACTGGCATTAATGCTTGCCTGAATTAGGTGCAGGTAGTTTTAAAGAAAACTGCCATACAAGTGACATAAATATTTAACTGAATTGTATGTGTATCCTAAACAACTGTGATATGTTTTTTCCCATAAAAAAAAAAATACAAAAATCACTTTTTATCTGTATTGTAAAAACACTTATAGGTAAAGTCGATCCGAGGAATATCCGATTGTCTCTCAGGGGATCAGGAAGAAATTCTTTCCCCTGCTGTAGCAAATTGGATCATGCTTTGCTGGGGTTTTTTGCCTTCCTCAGGATCAACTGTGGGTATAGGATTGTGTATAGGGTTGTATGATTTATTTATTTTTTCTTTCCCTTTTATTGGTTGAACTAGATGAACTTGTGTTTTTTTCATCCAGACTAACTATGTAAGTTTTGTGGTGGATTGTGTTGATAGCAGCATCTGGTTAGCAAGCAATCGGTAAGGGATGCCTGTTTGAAGAGAGATTTCACAATCAAATCCCTCTTTACTATACTGCAACAATGTCCTGGTATACAGTATCACCTGCTGAACACAACATGCCCTGTTTTTTTGCTGCACCACAAGGCACAGCTTTATGTCCACGGCAACCTGCATGGAGCTGTCTGGTATCCACTTCTGGTTTTGACAGGCAGCTGAAGGGAGTTACAAATGTGCCTCAACTGTCTGTTTTTCATTGGTCTTATGTAATATTCTAATTTTCTGAGATACTGAATTTTGGGTTTTCCCCAACTGTAAGCCATAATCATCAAAATTAAAAGAAAGGAATGCTTGAAATATATCACTCTGTGTGTAACGCATCTATATAAAATATATGAGTTTCACTTTTTGAATTGAATAACTGAAAAAAATCAACTTTTTGATGATTTTCTAATTTTATGAGATGCACCTGTATGTCCATTTTGCTTTTTTTTTTTTTTTTTTTTGATGTGCACATCTAGATGAAAACAGATAGGAAAATAAACAGGTAACAAAAAATATCACTTGAAACAGGTTTTTGTGGAGAAGCTGCTCTCTCTTCTACACATTGTACTACTAGGCATCTACAAATACATCCTAGTTCAAACTGATTAATTTCTATGGAGAACAGAAGCAAATAGTTGTCCAATTTGATTTTCTGAATTATTATTACCAGTGAGCATTGAATCAATTATTGAAACAGGTGAATCAGTTAACTACCAATTTTTACAATTCTCCTAAATGTATGCATGCAAAGGTGTCCACTATGTAGAGAATCATATAACTCATATAGTAACACAACTCTAAGGGTTTACTATATTGCATGATTCTCTACAGATTAGAAAGATCTGCGTGCAATGGAATAAAGATTTCACAAATCGCAGATTCTATAGATGAAATCATCATCAATTATTTGTACAAATACCTACACTGTCAATGAGTAGATTATTTGCACTTCATTGAAAAAAAAAATAAAATATATATTACACACACACACACACACACAGGGGATTTATTATGGTATTCACACACACATCTCTGTGCAGCTACTGAGTGATCAATGTGTTCGGTCTTAAAATTGTCACATAGCGGGCACACCCTACTGTGTTTCGTTCAGTAACTGCAGGTTGCTGCAAAGAAAAACTAAGTATATGCTTATCTCTAAGTTTGGAATGTGGTTGACTTACTAAAGAAAAATACATTTTCCCAGAGCTTTGGAAATGTGGTGCAATTTCGCTTTTAAAAAACAACCCAATCATGTGCAAGGAAAAGAATAAAAAAAACAGCATTGCTAGTACATGGTTGGATGATGGAAGTCAGCAAAACATCACCACATTCACTAAGCTCTGGGGAAAATTCCAATACAAAATGCAACTTCCCTTGCAAAGTGAACAGTTTACCTTTAGTAAATCAAACCCAGTAACAGTTTGTGACAGAAAATGTCAAAAAAAACTAAATTAAATTAAAAAATACAGAGCATGTAGTATTTTTCCCTTCATTAAATAATTTTTTTTACTTTGAAAAAAAATTGCAGCTCAATCTCTAAACATACAGCAAAAAAAAAAAAAAAAAAAATCACAAACACAAGTTACAGTATAAATGATCATTATAAAATAAATTAGCTCTTCCGTATCCTGACTTAAGAGAAAAATGTAGACTAAAGACAAGAACTGTAGTAGGAACAGAACTAAATTTTTAAAAAAAGAAGAATTAATTATGAAGTAACTGCATTAAATAGGACCACATTATTTTAAAGTGCGCATAGAGTATGGAGAGCAGATGGACCCAGCTGTGTGTCCTATTCCAATTCTGATTACTTTCCTTGTGTGTGCAGCTCATTTATTCATCGCAAGCTTACCCCATCCTAAAAAAAGACTGCACTAAAATTAATGGACTGCTGCTCAGCTAAGACAATGCCATTGCTAGACTAAGCTTGACAAGAAATTCACAAAGATGATTCTTAGGAATGAAAAAAAGTACGAAGAGTTTTTTTAATGCGTCATGGCATATGGGAAATAACCTGGAAACCGGATTCACACTATTTTTTTTTTTTCTCTAAAAGACAATGGTTTCTTAAAGCAAAATGAATGCACATTTTGAGTTGTAGTGAAGTGTTAAAAGTAATCTTTAATATAACATTTATATTATTGCCCTTCTGTAAATTTCTTATTGTATTAAATATAGATATTTGTAATTTAGTCACTAGGGAGAGCTTTTAGTACCCCAGTGCAATTACAGTCTTTCCTAGCTGTAGAGAGACAATACATCTTCATTGGGAGTGCATGGTCTTTAATGAGTCTTGCAAGCTCATACGCTTGCATAGTGAGAGGGAGGATAAAGCCCAACCACCTGTAGCACTTTAAATAGCCTGCTTAGCTAATGAGCAAAAATGACATCCACCATTTTCATGTTCAATCACAAATTATACATAAAAAGAACCAACCCCCCCCCCCCCAAAAAAAAATATTATATATTTAACTATTTAACACTTAGATATGTTAAAATATAAAGCTAAGAGTTTTACTAAATTTCTACTGTGTACTAATTCTGACATCCTTTTGAATTTAATAGTTCCCAGTTTAGCCACTCGGAATAATAATTAATTTAATATAATTGACATTTATCTGAAGCTCTTTTTTCCATCTGAGTAAGGCACACTAGGGTTAGAACCTCTGTTGGCTTTTTATTATCGTCTGTGTCTCCATTGTCTCATCCTCTCTGTTTGTCCTTTCAAACACTGTAACTGGGACTAAAGGGGTAGAAAATCTAAAATGTTAGTTTTTTTTTAGTTAAAGCTGAATTCTCGAGAAAATAAAAGTTTTTCCACACTGCGAAGGTTAATAGCTGGCTTTTGTCATGAGGAGTAGAAAGGAGATATATTACCGAGCAATTGAACATGTGTACCTATAAAGTGGCCAGTGAGTGTATTTATCTGATCCTCCTAGCACAAGACTGGTCCTTGCAGCTCCTACACCTCTGCGCTCTAGCGGTCTTGAATCCGTACATCAGCAAGCCCAGAGCAGGCTCCATAGACCTGCTCTGGACGTGAGGATGCCAGGAACAGTCTACCACTGGACCATGGGGGGGTGGGGCATAGTTTGCCAGTGGAGGACCAGGTAAGTATAAAGGTTTCTCCTCTCCACAAGACAAAACCAGCACTAAATCCTTGTGGTTTGGGCACAGCCCCACTGCAAGGGATAAATGGGATTTTTGACTTACCGTAAAATCCCTTTCTCTGATGTGCATTGACGGACACAGTTCCTGATCTTCTTACTATTGCGTTATACTGCCCCCTACAGGAGTAGGACACTAGTCAGAAAAAAAGTCTGGCTACACCTATGGGCAGTCCCGGGGGGGTATACTCCCTCTCTCTGCTATAGGTTTTTTTACAAGCAGTGTCAGAAGAATTACAACTCTACAGAGGGGTGGGTACTGTGTCCGTCAATGAACATCAGAGAAAATATTTTACGGTAAGTCAAAAATCCCATTTTCTCTTTCGTTCATTGACGAACACAGTTCCTTATCTTCTTAACCATTGGGACGTTCCAAAGCAGTGTTAAACAGGAGGGGTGGGAACAGCAAAAAATTTATTCCCAAGGTCAACTATAGCCAATCAGGAAAATGGGAGCTCAACCAAAGCAACTGGAGCTCACCTGAAAAAAAAAACACCCTCAAAGAGGACCAGGTCAGCCTGCAAAACCTTGCAGCCAAAGGAAGCCTCCGCAGATGCCAACACATCCACTTTATAGAACTTTGTGAAACTGTGCACCAACAACCAGGTGGCCGTCTTGCTAACCTGCATCACTGACGCCTTAAGGAGGAAGGCCCAGGAGGCACTGAGCGTTAAAGTAAAGTGTTGACAGGGAAAGGAGGAGCCTGTCCCCTGATGAAATAGGCTGTCTGTCTGATCCATCTGAAAATGGTCGCAGAGGAAGCAGACAACCCTGTCCGAGGTCGATTCGAGAGCACAAATAGTGAGTCTGACTTCCTAAAAGACTCCGTAGCTGCATGGCATACCCAAATTGCCCAGACCACATCCAAGGCATGAAAGCCAATTTCCTTCAGATGTTTTGGCCTAGGAAACAGGGGGGCAACACAATATCTTCATTTAAATGAAAATCAGAGACAACGTTTGGAAGGAACGACGAACAGGGATGAAGAACCACCTTATCTCTGTGAACCACCAAGTAAGGTGAACGACACGAGAACGCCACCAATTCCGACACCATGTGCGCAGAGGGGACAGCCACCAAGAAGGCCACCTTCTCGAACAGTGTAAGCAGGGGAATCTCCCGAATGTTCTCAAAAGGAGGCTTCTGGAGGACTGAGAGCACCAAATTGAGGTCCCAAGACGGCAACAGAGACCGCACTGGAGGGGCCAAGTGCCTAACTCCCTGAGGAAAAGTATGCACCAGGGAGTATGTGGGCACAGGCCGTTGACAGAAGACTGCTAAGGCCAACACCTGTCCCCTGATAGTACTCAAAACCAGTCTGCCCAACACACCCCCCCCCCCACCGTACCAAGCCCGGTGAGGCCAGTCTGGGGCCACTAAGATGAATGGAATCACTTCTGCCTCAATCCTGCGAAGAAGTCTTGGCAGCAGCTTGAGAGGAGGGAAGGTGTAAATCAGACAATACTGACCCCACAGGGCCACCAGCGTGTCTGTGGCGTCCACCAGAGAATCCCAAAAATGAGCCACAAACTTCTGCACCTTTCTGTTGAGCCGAGAGGCCAACAGATCCACCTTGGGAATGCCCCACCAGAGTCACAACTGATGAAACACCTCTGGATGAAGGAAATTTCCCCTTGGTCCAATGCCTGCCAACTGATATCTGCCTGCCAGTTTTCCACCCCGAGGAATTCTATGGCAGAGAAGGTTAAAACGAACCATTCTGCCCACCTCAGAATGCTGGCTACCTCCAGAGCCACCAGCACACTTCTTGTGCCCCCCTGGTGATTGACATAAGCCAAAGTCATAGCATTGTTCGATTGAATGTGCACTGAACATCCCTGAAGACAATCCGTCCAATGTTCCAGGCACAGTCTGATTGCTCGGAGTTCAAAAACATTGATAAGTAGTCTGGACTCTTCCAGTGTCCAGATCTCCTGAGCAGAATTTTTGCCAAGGACGCCTCCCCAGCCGGATAGGTTGGCATCCATGGTGACCACTGTCCAATACAAGGGGAGGAAGGATTTGCCCAGCCAAAGTGCCGGAGAAAGAAGCCACCATATCAGGGACTCTTTTGTTCCCTGGCTCAGCCAGATCTGATTGTCCAGAGACTGCGGAGTCTTGTCCCATTTGGCCAGAATCTCTCTTTGCAGGGGCCTCGTATGGAACTGTGCAAATGGAACAACCTCAAAGGAAGACACTATCAGGCCCAGCACTCCCATGCAAGTGGGGAGGGATGACCATCTGCTGGACAGCAGGAGATGATTTTCAGCCTGTAATTTCTGGAGTTTGTCCAGAGGAAGGAGCACTCTGGCTAAGGCAGAGTCTAGAGTCAGACCCAGATAGTCCAGCTTTCGTGGATGGAACCAGAGCAGACTTCTCAAAATTCAAAATCCAGCTGAACTCCCTCAGAGTTCGTATGGTGATCTCCAGGTTTTCCACTAGAGCAGTAGGAGACTTCGCTCACAGAAGGAGGTCATTCTAGTAGCCCAGTACTGCGAACCCCCATTGGCGTAACAATGCTAGCACCAGGGCTAACACTTTTGTGTAGACCCGAGGAACAGAAGCGAGATCAAATGGTAATGCCACAAACTGATCATGCTCCTCTCCCACGGCAAAGCGGAGGAAGTGCTGGTGGTACATATTGGAATGTGAAGGTAAGCATCCATGATGTTGATAGAGGCAAGAAAATGCCCCTGATGCAGAAATGCCACCACCGTACGAATGGACTCCATTCTGAACTTCTGCACCCGCACAAAGCAGTTCAGTGCCTTGAGGTCCAAGATGCACCTTGCCTTCCATCCTGGAAACTGTAAACAGGTTTGAGTAAAAACCCTATAAAGTCGGAACCAGAACAATCAGCCCCTGAAGTAACAGGTCTTGTACCGCCCCAAACAGCCTGTAAGCAGTCCGGGGACAGGCGCAAGTTGGAAGGAAAAAAACCTTCATGCTGAAGGAGCCTTGTCCGCGGGTCTGGAGAAGCCTGCTCTCAGCTTGCCAGACAGGTTAGTTTGGATACTCCAGAGGAGGCCCTGAAAGGCTTCTAGCCCTTGTCAGTTGACCCTGAGGGACGAAAAAACTTATGAGCCGAGAAGGAGGGCCCACGTCTACAATGAGAGTCCTTGCCCTTAGTAGCCTGCGGAAGAAAGGTACTCTTTACCCTTTAGAGACCTTTAATGACGTCATCAAGGGTAGCTCCAAACAGGCGATCTCCTTGAAAGGGGAGATCAGTCAAGACCTTTTTAGAAGTCTGGTCCGCAGACGGGTATTTGAGCCACAAGACACGCCGAAGGATCACTGCCGAAATGGAGAGCCAAGTCACTATGGGAGCCACATCCAAAGAGACATCACAAATAATCTGCAGCCCCTTGACCAGCTGCTCCACCAGCTCACCAAAGGTAGGGGGAGTTGTTCTCCCTCCAGGTCAAGCTTAGCCCACTCAGTCAGAGTTTGAGATACCAGGGCAATGGTGAATACCGGTCCCAGTGCCCAACCACTGAAGAGTGTACATATTGCAGGCTACAGCCTCCACCTTTCTGTCAGCCAGAGCCTCTTCAACCGGAATCATGGGGCTCAATCTGTAAATCGGAGGGTCCACCACTGGAACAGTCTACTTCATAATAAGGCACTCCTCATAGGGGTATCCCCTAGCCAATTGCTTAAGGACCCCCAAGGGGACGCTTTGGTTGTCCCCACACTTTAGCGACAATTCTGTCAAAATAGGCAGGGAAAGGAAACACCTTTGCCGCTCTAGATGGCTTGTGAGTGCCAAAGGGAACCTGCGCCTCCATCGCAGCTGCGTCCTCCATCTTCAGGGTCTCACGTACAGATACAATAAGTGCGTCCACCAGATATGCACATGTTGCAGATGTGGAGGAATCATCCTTACTATCTGAGGATTCTAGGCGCATGTTCGCAGACCCAGTAGGGTGACCCATGCCGCGGCAGCCAAATCAAACTCAGGATCTGATGAGACAGATGAGGCAGGGGAATGCGGGGGTGCTTTTTGCTAGCTCGTCGCCTGAAAGCCACCTCTACCCGGTACACAAAGAAATTCAGGACTGCCATCAGTGCATCAATGGATAGTTGGGACCCGGAGGACCCCACAGCATCAGAGAGGGGATCAGGTTGGGAGATGTGCTCCAAAGACTCCATGAGTCACCAAAGTACCTATAGCAGGGAGAGGGAGTATGCCCACCGAGACTGTCCATAGGCATAGCTAGACTTTTTTCGGCTTACTGTCCTACTCCTGTAGGGGGCAGTATAAGCCAATGGTTAGGAAGATCAGGAGCGATGTCTGTCAATTAATGAATGAGAAAACTTTTTTTGCCCAGAGTTGGGATTTAAACCAAGAAAATAAGTTGTAAACTATTTTGATAAGGCTGTAAAATAGCCTTTGAATTATAAAAGGTGGTCCCACTGCCCATTGCAATTCCATCTTAAAATCTGTATTAGCAGAAATATTCAGACTGCCACTGCTGACTACATTATACTAGCAGCTTTATTTGAACTTGACTGAATTTAAAGTTAAACTAAAGATAAAGTTAACGTAAGCACCCCTGTCTTTGTTAAATGATTTATCTCCACCTTCTGACAGTTTTGATGGACAGTTTGGTTTGAAAAAAAGCAGACTTACTGGTAAGATCAACAGGTGAAAATAAAGGAAAAAAAAAAAAGAAAACGAATGCAGTGACCACATTTAAGAATTATTAAGTGTCAATATAATAAAACTTTTCTTTTTGAGTTAAACACCACTTTAAATGGTGAAATTGACGTGCTACATTTAAATGGAAGCACTGGTTTATCCATTCCACCGCTGAAATTCTTGATTAAGGTATATGTTCCATAATGTGCAAATGCTTTACAAAAATGTGAAAATACTTTTCGCTGTGCTGAGTTCAATTAATTTCACT